>NC_135851.1:1362500-1687500 GCF_029677425.1 Wolffia australiana | reverse complement strand
CTCTCCCCCGGCCGCGTCTCCGGCCCCATCCCTTCCTCTCTCTCCCTCCTCCCCTCTCTCCTTTTCCTCTCTCTCTCCCACAACCTCCTCTCCGGCCCTCTCCCTCCCTTCTCCCCTTCTCTCTCTACCCTCGACCTCTCCCACAACCTCCTCTCCGGCTCCCTCCCTCCCTTCTCCCCTTCTCTCTCTACCCTTCTCCTCTCCCACAACCGCCTCTCCGGCCCTCTCCCCACACTCCCTTCCTCTCTCCGTCGCCTTGATCTCGCTCACAATAACTTAACCGGAAAAATACCTTCTCTTCCTTCTTCTCTGGAGCTCCTCTCCCTGTCTTTTAACCGGTTTGAAGGGTCTCTCCCTCCTCTCTCTGGCCTCCGGTCTCTCCGGTTGCTTGATCTTAGCTTTAATCTGCTCTCCGGGCCTGTTCCCAGCGATGTTTTTGAACTCCCTCTGCAGGAGCTTCGCATGCAGCGTAATCTCTTCTGTGGAGTGCTTCGGCCTTCTGCGTGGGTGACTATTCCTGTTGTGGATCTTAGCTATAACAGGCTCTCTGGGCCGGTGCCTGTGGAGCTGGCTCAGACTCAGAGGCTGTATCTCAACAGCAACAGGTAATTTTTAGTACCAGTTTTTTGGACCAGAAACCCACAACTAGTGAAGGTTTTAGGAGAGTGAATTTTTGGGTCAACAGGTATTTTTGAATAGAGGTTTTGTGGACCAGAAACCCACATCTAGTGAAGGTTTTAGGAGTGAATTTTTGGGTCAACAGGTATTTTTTATTTTGAGTAGAGGTTTTGTGGACCAGAAACCCACAACTAGTGAAGGTTTTAGGAGTGAATTTTTGGGTCAACAGGTATTTTTGAGTAGAGGTTTTGTGGACCTGAAACCCACAACTAGTGAAGGTTCTAGGAGAGTTAAATTAAATTCAATAAGACTTCTATACCTTTGATCTTTGGACCTATCCTAATTACAACTAATCTGATGTACTATTTGATTTGACTCTTAACCTCAGGTTCTCTGGGCGGCTTCCAGAGGTGTTTATGGAGAGATTGATGAGCTCAGCAATGAAAACTTTATATCTGCAGCATAATTTTTTATCAAGGGTGGAGATTAGCCCTGGAGAGGATATGCCTGCCAGCTCCTCCATTTGCCTTCAGTTTAATTGCATGGTGCCCCCAGCGCATGCCACATGTCCTCCCAGGGGTGGCAGCACCATGGCTCGGCCAGCCTCACAGTGTGGAGGTCGCGTATATGGACAAGGTTGATTACTGATCAGAGGAATTAAAGTTCTGGGCTTTGATAAGATTTTATTTTTTTAATATTGTTTCACTTTCTTTTATTTTGATCATGTCCTGAAGTGTAATTGCATGACCTGGGATTTATTTAATTTATTGTATGATATATGAGGCCTGAGATACAGAATATTCCCTTCCCTCAATCAATGCATTATGTTATTCTCCAGGCAAAAGAGGTATAGGGATTATTTCTGACAATAAAAAAGCTAATTATAATCTGGATCTAAGAATCATCGATATTTTTTTAAGTCCATGGGCTGAGATTCATTTAATTTAATGTATGATATATGGGACATAAGATACAGAATTATTCCTTCCCTCAATCCATGGATTATGTTATTCTCTAGGTAACAGATGTACAGGGGTTATTTCTGACAATCAAGAAGCTCATTCTGAGAAGGATGTAAAAATTATAAATATTTTGTTAAGTCCATGGCTGGGATTCATTTAATTCAATGTATGATACTTAATTCTCCCTCCCCTTCTCTCTATCCATGCATTATATGATTTTCCAAACAAGAGAGATATAGGGATTGTAGATGACATCCAAGATGCTAATCATAAGCTTGTTGTGAAGATTCTAGTTATTTTGTTAATATGAGGCAAGCAATGGAATTCATTTCATTTAATTTATAATGATGTGCGGGGCCTAAGATACAGAATTTTCCATACCCCTCTCACAATGATGCATTACATTATTCTCCAAATATGAGAGAGATATATGGATTATCTCTGTCATTCAAGATTTTAATGGTAGACTTGATGAGAAGATTTTTAGTATTATTGTTTCATGTGCAGAGAACTTGGACAAAGATAACCATCTATCTCACCAAATCCATAAACATCATGATGTGCTCAGCAAGATTAAGGCTTCCATGTTCTTCCGTTTTCTGTATCCTGTGAATTAACATTTACCACTATTTTGGGAGTCACCTTCCGTATGGCATTGCATCAGGGGGAGTAATGGAGATGTTCTTAAAAGTTAAAAAGTTATATGTTTGGATGTGAAGATAATTTGAAAATTGATTAAACAGAAAGTTGAAAATCTTAGTGAATCAAAATGGAAATTGTGGAAACTAATTTGAAATTTAACTGTGATGATTCCGAACAAAACCTATTTCTAAGATGATTGGCCTTTGTTTCACTCTGTTGACGGATGCCATAATTCCCTTAAAAGAGGAGTAAAATATTGCCTCAAAATTAAGGGGATAAAAATTGAAAGTTCCAATGATGTGGTGATTTAAAGTTATAATCATGCATCAACGAATGTATGCCACTATATACTATTAATAAGCTAAAACCCAAACACATGAGGTATGAGGGATTTAAAATAAACCATTAAAAAACCTAGATAAAAAACTTATTAAGATGCATTTATTTCATTTTATTGCATGAACAAAGCTCCAGTGCTAAGGCACTACTCTCTTAATTTCTCTGTCTCTCTCTCCATTTTCCTCCCTCATCTCTCTCTCTCTCTCTCTCTCTCTCTCTCTCTCTCTCTTCATCCACACAATCCAAGAAGGGCCCAACAATGCAAAGGGGAAAGCACAAGAAATCCAATAAACTGATCCATTAAGTAATTTTATTCCTTCATTCCACCATGGTCCTGTCACATACACCATCCAGTATGTTTTCATGAGACAAAGAAGTGAGACCCAAGGGCTCCTAATTATGCATTAAATGTTTCAATATCATCATATTTCTAGACATGGTCCAAAACATGTTGGGTGGAGGGTTTGGGGCCATTAGATTCGAATATTCTAGCCACTCTTAAAACCCTAATCCCTAAGCAAAGCCTGAGATGGAGTCCAACGTGTTATCAGTCATCCATCCCAACCTTGAAATGGTGAAAGAACAAAACCTCTTACTGGGATCCATCGTGTTCCATCCTGATGTAACACAAAGGGCGCCGGGATCGAACGGCTCGTGTTACACCACAGAGATGGGGGACGCAGTCATGTCATGTTGTGGAGATGACTAATGTGGATGTAATGCAAGTGATGATGCAATGATGAAATTACTGATAAGTATCAATCTGACGTCGATGGACACCAACTACCACAAGGCTATGGTAAGTGTGACTTGGGAATGCCACTAGGCTTCCGATGACCTAGACAACGGGATGAGGGCGCACAGTGCGAGTACAACTATTGTTGCTCGTGCATGCACTGTTTGAAGCACCAACCAAGATCGTACCAATAGAAACCTATTCCACTTGCATATTCCTATCTATCACTAACCTAACCCTGGCGATGGAGACACGCTCGGGAGGTACTGAAAGAAATAACTTAACGTGTAAACGGAAGACGTGTGAGCGTACTAGATTCGTTATGGCCCTAACATTTGTATCAATGACAATGGGGCGTTGACAAGCAACGACAGCAATAGCTGACAAGAAATGGTGCAAGCATAGAAGTGCAGCAACGGCTGGCGTGGCAAATGCAGGCGCGGCGGTGAGGTGCAGCGGCACGTGTGGTGGCAAAGCACAGCGGCGGGTACAATGGCTAGGCAAGGGGGCGACGTGTGGCGGCGGTGCGGTGGCGAGGCACGTCAGCAAGGTGCATCGGCGAGTTGCGGCAACAGGCACCGCAGCTGGTTGCGGCTGGTTGCGGCCGCGGGCGGCGGCTGGTCACGGCCGCAGACGGCGTCTGGTCGCGGCCGCGAGTTGTGGTTGGTTGCAGCCGAGGACGAGCGCAGACGTCCACTGGGAGGCACAGACGGCGTCTGGCCATCACATCATGTCTCGTACCATCATCATACACCACTCTATAACCCTAATTTTTAATCATCCATCATCCATGGAGTGGAACTCTTCAAAAAGCCACAAAATGATGGAGAGTGAGAGAGAGATCATGCAGTGAGCGATTCAAAACACCACCCCAATCTTAGGCGACATTAAATAGCATAAGAGATTGATGAATGTTCCTTTGCCATGAAAGCTTTCCCCGGTTGAAGAACAATAACCATCACCAACCAAAAACCCTAAACCCTAAACCCTAAGTAGAGCCCGAGACGAAATCCAACGAGTTATCAGTCCTCTGTTCCGACCTCGAAATAGGGACAGAACAAAACCCCTTACTAGAATCCACCCTGTTCCATCCATCTCCTTCCATCATCATACACCTCTCACTAACCCTAATTTTTTAATTATCCAGCAGTCACTTGTCATCTGTCATCCATGCGATGTAACTCCCCAAAAAGCCATAAAATTACATAGAGAGAGAGAGAGAGATCACGAGACGAGTGGTTTGAATCACTGCCCAATCTTAGGCGACGTTAAAAAAACCCTAAACCCTAAGCAGAGCCCAGGACGGAATCCGACATGTTATCAGTCATCCATCCCGACCTCTAAACAGCAACAAAACAAAACCCCTCACCGGCATCCACCCTGTTTTGTCCCGTCTCCTTCCATCGTCAGACACCTCTCACTAACCCTAATTTTTCAATCATCCATCCGTCATCCGTCATCCGTCATCCATGCATTGCAACTCCCCAAAAAGCCATAAAATTACGTAGAGAGAGAAACCACCCCCCAAACTTAGGCGACGTTAAATACCAGCAGCGATAGCCGAACGTTCCTTCGCCATGAACGCTCGCCCCCGCTGAAGAACAGCTATCATCGCCAATCAAATCTCCGCATGGATCTTCCGCCATCGCCAGAAATTCTCCTCCCCGTCAAGAACAATCGCAACTCTTTTCCCTGCCGCTTCATCGACAGCGAAGAAACCCACCAAATCTCTCATCTCCTCCTCCCTTCTCTCGCCGCAGCTTGCATAGACTGCACCGCCGGCGACCCCTTCCGCCAACCCGCCTCGGTCGCTCTCCAACTCCGCCAAGAACTCCAAGAGCACCTCCTCAAAACGAGCGAAACCCACTTCCTGGAATCCCGCAATTCCCAAAACGATCGCCCATCAGAAATCATCGCCGATTTCTTAGACGATTTCGCCGGCTCCAGGAAGAGCTTGATCGGCGCCATCTCCGGCTGGCTTTTGAGCGAGTTCAGAGAAGATAAGATCGATGATCTTGCGCAGGAGATGGAGGAGAAGGGATTCTGGCCGCAGGATCAGAGAGAAGCGCTTGCGGAGACTTTGATCAGAGATCTTGATCTTAAGGAAAAATTCTGCTGTAAGATGGTATTTGACGAGTTTGAGGAGCTTGCAGCGCATGAGATGGGTTGTAGATTTAGGCCTGTAAACTGCGTTAACAACGGTTGCAAGGCTTTGATTTGTGCGATTAGATTGGAAGAACATGACTCTGTTTGCCCGTTTAAGATGATCAAATGCGAGCAGAAGTGCGAGATGAATGTTCCGAGGAGGGAGATGGATCGTCACTGCATTACTATCTGTTCAATGAAGCTTGTGAACTGTCCGTTCTATCAAGTTGGGTGCAGCGTGGAGGCCTTTCCTCAGCACCAAGTAGAGCGCCATTGCACTGAGTTCCTTCGTTTTCATGTCCTTCACGTTCTCAAACTTATTCACAAGGAGGAGGCAGAATCGGATGAAATGAAGCGGAGGGTCCAAAGATTGGAGAAGGTGAACTTGTGTTCTTTTCAGTTTTGGATTATGAGAATCAATGTAAGATAGTCGTGTATTTGGGTATTATAATTGTGGTTTTTTCCATGGCAGTTTGAGGATCTGAGCCAGCTTGCGGAGGCTATGGATGTTAGATCGTTAACATTTGCGATCAAGAAGATGGAGGCAAAGTTGATCAAAGTTGAGCCCTGACAACTAGTTTGAGTACTGTTCTTAGGCCAAGAAAGGATGACTTCAACAGAGTATGCTAAATCCCTGATATAATTTCATGGGTTATTATGCAATGTGCAGGGAAGGTAAGCTTTGCCCATCATTCTTTTCATGTCGAATAATTTCTCACTGATGTCTTAAGAAAATACTTTTCTCGATTAGGAGAAGTCTCTTTGGAGCATCCTGCGGTTTCCACCAAGAAACAATATTTAAATGGATTAATCTGTCCTCAGTTATTTTCATTTCATGAGAAGATATCTCGTGACTCTATCTATTGCTTCCTCTAAAGGATAGATAAGTTTGTTTCTATTAATTACAGATGCGATTTAATGTGTATAAAATTGCATATTATTAAGCTATCGATTACAGATCCGAATTAATGTGACTCACTTAGTTACAATGACAGGATTGAGACATTTCTAACAGTAAGTATGGTTATTAAATGTGTACATGATAAGTCTGTCTTAATTATAATGATGGGATCAATTAAGATAGCCTAAAGAAGATTAACTCCTCTTCCCATAAATGGGGGTCAGGTCATAAGGTTATTGAATTTCTCCTGAGCAACCCATTACTCGGAGAGACTTCAGAAAGACATCCTGCGTTGATCCAAAAGGCCTCCCCTCAAGACTGTTCGATTCGATTAAGAGAAGACACGATGGATTGAGGTATGTTTTATATTCATTTACATTCATGTGTGTTCTTCTTCATCCGTCAGAACTGGGGCAAGCCTTGGGATCTAACAGTTTTCCACCTTGGCTTTCCGGAAAAAAAACATAATATCCTTAAATAACTTGTGGAAACCTAGAAATAATTGTTAATCATGACCTTGCACCTAAAAAAAATGGTATAATTTGGAACAATATGCTGCCCCGTATGGAAGGATCTTGTGTGATTTTTCTCTTAATGTGGGTATCTATATTATTGCGTGAGACTTGCATCAGCAAATCCATGGAATCAGGAATAAATGTGGCAAAACGTTCTAGGATGCATTTCTAATAATTTGGATTTCTTTCATCAGTGATCCACTAACACTAAACATTAAATTTGTGTTTATTATTTTGGCAAGAAGTCTTTCCATTTTTGGGTCATTCATATGAAAATAAGCTCCACACCTTTATAAAAAAATAATTTCATGTAGTTTTTATCATAAAATTGTGTCAATGGGAACTGATGATATTGGACTTGTAAACGTATGTAAAATAAATATCAATTCTCTCAAGATCATGAGAAAACACAAGAATTAGAATCACAAATGGAGAGTCCATAGAGAGAATGTAAACGAAAGAATGAAAAATAATACCACTGGCACTGGATGATGTAAACACAAATACATGAAGAACTCTCCCAAAAGATAAATCAACTCCTTGAAGACCTTTCCTCAGAATTCTCCAAAAGCTCTTGTTTAGATCTCTTAGAACCTCCGCCTGAGACTCTTATTCTTAACCAATTTTCAATAGATAACAGCCTTACATTAGAAACCCATGGGATAAGAGGGAGTCTGAAATGTTATATAAATTCTGAATTACCGGACAGTTTAAATTTGAACCATAAAAGCACCTAAAATATTGGATAGATAGAAACTGCTCAATGTTCGTTTTCTCCCCTCAAATCACCAAGATTTTTTGGGTCGACAAATGGCACGCCATACATGAAACACTAAGATATATCATTTCATTTTCATTTTGTCTCTAATGAGAGATTACTAAAATTCTATGTCGAATAAATTCTTTTTCTTTCATTGTATACACATTCAAATAATTTCAACATTTTTATCCAATTTATTGAGTTTGATCCTTTGTACATGATTGACGCTGATAAAGCTAGCATAAGATACATGTAACGGCATAAGTTGAGGTTTGATAATTTTCAGATCCACACCCTCCATGACGATCATTTTAAATGATTTCATTTTATTAAGCTACAACAGATGTGAAAGTTCACACTAAAGGCCATTAAAACAAGGAACAGTTTCTTCAACATATGGATGCAATACGACAAATATGTTTTAATTTAAATCAGAAACTAAAGAATGTGGTAATACATCATCAAATCAAGAATCAATTTTTGGAATTAATTAATCATTTTTTTTATCATGCCGAGCTTGATAAGGATGTCTTTCCTATTTTAGAAAAAGAAAACTGAGATTATAAATCATAAAGAATATTGTTTAGGTATGGATCATGAAACTGAGTTACTATAAAAAAATATAACTAAAATCTCAAATTTTAAATAGATCTTATTGGTTTAAGTGGCTAAGGTAAGACCTTAGAGGTGAATTAGGCCATTTAAATTGATCCACTCTAATCTGGTTAACTATGATAAATATGTTTTACCTATAGAGGGAGTGAGATAGAAGATAGGGCAGACTCAGTTAATTTCTTTTACAGCTTAGTCTAGTCCTTAATGATGTCTGGGGGTGTCCAGCCCTATTTGATGATGATCCCTAACCAAGTTTGTGTAAATTTAACCTAGAAAAACACTCAGTAATAGGGTGTAACATGAATACCAATTCATTCAAATGATGGTGAAGCTCTGCCATCCTCAACTCCCAAAGTCTTTTGTAGAGTGACGATGCTAGACCTCCATTGAATCGACCCTCAAAGCCTTCACCTAGTTGATCCCCAACGTCCACTAGGATACAATTATATTCATAGATATGAAGATAATTTCAGCCCCATATTTTTTCAAAAATAAATAATCATTGAAGTTATTTCAATGAAAAATATGTTGAATATTCAATCAAGTATAACAATACAATTCAATATACCTTGCTTTTACCTATTGCTTGATTATTTTCTTCCTTTCTGGATATCCTGTCTCCTTTTTGTGTTGATGTAAATTTAATCTTGCATGATTCAGTTCGCTGCCACTTGACGACTTGTGAAAACCAAGATTCTTTGTATGAGATCCCATGGGATTGCTTCTTGACGTTTCCTCGTCTTCTCTGTAACTTTCCAAATACTGCACAAAATTATGGATAAGAAATCCACAAAATTAGGATATGGAGAATGATAATCATAATTTAATTTTGTGATAAGGTTTTCAGGGAAATTGTCTCAAAAAATTTTCAGTGAAATTGTCTCAAATTTTCAGTGAATCTTTCCAAAATTGTCTTGAAAGTTGGCTACTTATTTTTCTTCATGATTATGTAGTGCTATCCTTCGTTCCCCTGTAAATTATTCAACTCTGCTATAGATAAATATCTATTCATATAAATGCTATAAATAAATATTATTTCAAAAAAAGTTCAAAAAAAATTAGCACAAATCTCTAGAGGTTTATCTTCACAACAAGGTTGATGATGGTACAAAGCTTTGAGTCACAATGTTTCCCCACTTAAACTTCTTCAATCCTGCATAAATTGGCATGATTCTAGAGCCTATGTGTTGGATGTTAGCTACAAACCTTTAAGTTCACCAAAAAATGAAAAGTAGTTGGCATAAATATCCTTATGGTAATCTCTAGACCAACGTCATTGATGGTGTGAATTCTTGAGTCAATTTTTCCTCTCTTAATCCCTTTAATCTTGCAATAAATAGCAGGATTCTTAAGCCTATGAGTGTATGGATATTATCTATACTATTTAAGCTTCATAAAAAATCAAACAAAATTAGCAAAAACTCCAAATGATAATCTCTAGAACAAGGTTGTTGATGGTGTGAATTCTAGGACACAATATGTTTCTCCTTATAACTTTTTCAAACTGGAACGAAAAAAACTATCTTTGTAACTTCTTTTTTAGATAGATCTAACTCCTATGTATCTCAGATTACACTAGCAACAAACTTGGTGTTGGAAGATCTCTCAAAAACAGCCAAATTATTTTTTTCAGAAGACCAGATTTCATGGTTGCTATTTGTACTGTGATTTTTCACCAAGAGAGGGAGACATTAGAATTTATAATGTGCCTATATGGATTTATAAATTGAAAGGGTAAAGCCTGTAATATTCATAAATCTAACTATAAAATGCATTTAATATGAGAAAGAAAAATTGGACATAATTAATGCTTCAATTTTTAATTTTCAGAATTACAACTTTACCATTTACCTCATAAGCCAGAAAAGGTGAATCCAATTGATTCATTTCATCCTTGAATTTGACATAACAAATATTGTAAAAATTATTTTAGATATCTGAAATTATCTTTTCATATTGTTGAAGCATTTAGTTTTATTCATTTATATCAACACTCTTATAAGTAATCAATAAATTAATATATGGAATTTTAAGGTAGATAGAGAAGTCCATGTAGGCCATCTTGTTTCATTGGAAAAGTGGTATCTGATTGACATAAATATTCGAACAGTAACAATGGACTGGCTTATCAATAGTGTTTGCCCGTCCTGATACTGGTACTGGATGACGGTATGGGACATATGCTGTACCGGATACCAGAAAGGGAAATTCCGGTATCCGTTTTTTTTCGATATCCAGATATCGGATATCGGTTGCTACAGTGCTGATATCCGATATTGATATCCATCTTGAGGTCGTCATCCACCTCCGTCTAAGGGAGGAGGATGCCGACATCGATTCAATGTTGGATATTAAATTCCGATATCCAACATGGAAAACCTCCCTTTCATGTATTTTCTGTATTTTCTATTCGAAATTTTGAATAAAAAAAACACGAAAGAGAGCCAGAGACTCAGAGAGGGTTTGGCACCTTGGCAGACGGTGGACTGCAGACGCTGGCATCAGTGGACAGCAGCGAAGGCAGAATCGGCAACCGTGGGTATGTTCTTCTCCGGCCTTCAAAAGTTTTTTCTTCTTCTGCCGCTATTTCTCATATTCTGCTTGACTGCTTCATCCGCCAATTCTCATTTCTCAATTCTCATCTGAGTCATTCTTCATCCGCCAATTCTAAATTATCATATGAGACCTTCATCCGCCAATTTTCAATTCTCATCCGCCAATTCTCAATTGTTCTTCCGCTATTTCTCATATCTCCTTCCTGTTCATAAACTTGTTGGAATTTCCATTCTGGTTGCATGTGTTCGAAGAATTTTAATTCAAATTGGAGTATCTGTATTCAGTACCTTCCATTTATTTTTCTCTTCCTCAATTCTAGTCTCTTTATGTCTCATTTTTTCTCTCAAACTCCCTCTCTCTCATTCTCACTCACTCTGTGATTTTTTCTCTCTTTCTTTCTCTAATTCTCCCTCTCTTCTCTCATTCTCCCTCACTCTCTGATTCTTTCTCTCTTTTTATCTCTAATTCTCCCTCTCTCACATTCTCTCTCACTCTGTGATTCTTTCTCTCATTTTTCTCTGATTCACCCTCTCTCTCTTACTCTGTCACTCTCCTTTTCTCTCATTCCATTTCAGTGGCATTCTTTCTCTAATTTTCCCTCTCTTCTCTCATTCTCTCTCACTCTCTGATTCTTTCTCAGTTTTTATCTCTAATTCTCCCTCTCTCACATTCTCTCTCACTCTGTGATTCTTTCTCTATTCTTCCAGAATCCCTTCTTTTCATTTATTCTAAGTTCCTCTATTTGCTTCTCATCATTGCATAACCTTTCTTCTTGGACGTTAATCCAGAAAGTTGATCCGCTGTCGATGCACTTATAGATTGCTCAATTTATTTATAGTGTTCAGTTTCTTTATTGCGTTATCTTCATTGTATCTCTTACTTTCTTTAGAGTTTTAAGAGTAGTTCAGCATCTTTTTGTTGATGTATTAAACAATCATTGCTTATCAAATTATGCCTTCTGAACCATCAACCCACCCGGAGGTAGTGCCCCACCCCAAGATAGATCTGGGTCAGGAGCTAATTGTCCTGAACGTACGAACAAGGGAACATCTCGTGTCGTAAATAGTCACCCTCGTTTGAACCTTTCAGTCATCATTGACTACTTCGAACACATTGGTGATGGATACTATGCATGCTTACTGTGCCAGGAGAAGAACCTACACAATAAGAGAAAAGTGATAAAGCGAGAAGCCGACAAGAGCACCAACGTATTTTGGAGACATTTCAAAGCTTGGCATCCTGCTCGTAATGCGAATCTCAAGGGCGTGGTGTTGCAAGACCCTGATCAGCCGCGTATATCAGAGAAAATGCAAAGTAAACAACAGGGATAGCCAAGCCGACGAGGGCCGATTAAAGGGCATATGCCAGACGAGACAAAGAATGTCATTACATGTTTTATATGTATGATTGATTCAGTGTGGAGCATTGTTCAGAATGTTGCATTCAAGGAGCTGTGGCGCTATGTGACATAGCTCGACTTGGATCCCCCTTGTGCGAAGGTCATGAAGTAGTGGACCATCCAAATGCATGGACACATGAAACAAGATGTGAAGAAGCTATGGGAGAACATGGACCGAGTGTCCCTCACTGTAGATGCGTGGACAGCGGAGAACAGTACTAAACGTCTAGGCATCATCGTTCAGTGGGTGGACGATAAATAGGTGTACCGAGAGTGGGTACTTGCCATCCGAGAGATCGTCGGTAAGCATGATGCGGACAACATGGCATCCATCGTTCTCCAGGTCCTAGAAAAATTCTGTCTGTAGCCAAAGGTCATCCTTTAGCATCAAACTTATCTTATTAATTAAACATGTGATTTGACACATGACCGGTATTTATGCAGGTTTACGCTGTGACTACTGACAATGCCCCGACAAAAAAAGGATGTTGTCATTGATGGCAAAAAAGATAAAGAGCGTCAAATAGGGTTCGCCCAACTGATATCCGTCCGATATCCAATATCAGAAAACCGATATCCGATATCGGGAAGAAAACCAGGACGGTGTCGGATATCAGATATGGTCGATATCCGTCTCTAAAGGGTAGATATCCGTCTTGTGGGTATCGTGTATCCCAGGCACGGACGTCCGCTGGGTCATGTGCGGGGTGTCGGGCGGGGCGCCGATCTCGAAGCTTCTCGTCTGGCCTCCGGTCGTGCTCCTTGTACTGGTTGTCATCATAAGGGCTCCTCAGACGATCCGGGTATTGCGCGACCCGGGGCGGGTCGCGGGCTCGCTTTGGAGCCATGGGCGCCGGCACGGCGTCGAGTATTGGAGGTAGTGGGCGTGCGAGCAACTGCTCGACGCGCTCGGTGAGGGCAGCCATGGTGCGGAGATACGCCCCTCCCTCCTCGGACGGGTCCTCCCGGGGTCGGATCTGTTGGCGCGCTCTTCCTCGTCCGCATCCTGCTCCTTGGCCGCATGTGGCAGCGGCCCTGGGTGAAGCCTCGTCAACGGGAGCCTTCCTATGTGGGCGACGACACGTCGTCACCCTATCCTCGTTGTCACTAGGTGATGCGACACCTAGTGACCTCGAAGAGGTCCGCGGGGACCGTCGGTGTCCACGGTGTGCACGGGTATGCTCAAGTGGACCGGACGGTCCGGGGCACTCACCTCGCCAAGTGTGCTCTGGGTGGGCTCCGTAAGTGGCTGTGATAGGCCACCTACGTGCATCGCATGACGGTGCTCCAAGAGGGCCATATGGTGGTCTCTCTCGTAGGCCGACGATCCAATGCATCACGGGGCAGTCGAACTCCAGGTTGCGCCCTCCTGCTCGCTAGCGTCTCGATGGCCATGTCCCTAGGGGACCCTAGATGGATTTTTTGACAAGACAATGCGATGCAAGAATGACGTCTATACGGAGTCAGAGACGTGTTGTGCGCGTCCACAGCCGGGCTTTGATACCAAGTTGATGTCGGACGTCATCTAGAACGTCGTCCGGTCGACACCAAATATGATGGCTCGGTGCCGATAAGTGATTATGGTATCGAACGTCGACAGTGTCATTGTCCGACGGATGAAACCGTAAAAGGTTATGCGACTACGATGCTCTAAATGCCCTATGTGTCATACGTGCAGGCTCCGCCTCGAGGGAGGCACCGAGCTCCAAGCTTGGACGAGATCGTCGGGTGACGGTGACGGTGGCCTCTCAAACCTCGTTGGAGCGACGAATGCGTCTACGGCCAAACGAAATCTATACGTAGGGCTCGCACGTAACGGGCGTACTCGTCCGTCCCGGTAAGACACTCAGTTGATCGTAGTTCTCTCAATTCGTCCTCTCTCACCTACCTAGCCCGAGCGCGGTGGAGTCAAGACGACGATATACTGCAAGTGGTAAATAAACGAATGACGGGAGAGGATGGCGTACCTCGTCGGCGGTGGCTTGTAGTGCAGTCTCATCGACGGTCAGCGGCGATTCGGAACGGGTGGGGTGGAGAGTTGCCGGAGAGATCACGGTGGCTCGACAGTCGTAGTAGGGCTGGAGCCCTTTGTAAAGGTCGGTGAAATACTCATTGAGGACGTCCTGCGCTCGGGCGATGACCTTTTCGGGCGGTGAGAAATGGCGCCCCGAGGCGTCGTTCGTCGAGACGTCGCGGGTCGGCGACGATCGGCGGGGCGCAGTGGACAGTGGAGGAGTCCAGTGACGGCGGCCAGTGAGGTGGCGGTGCGGAACAAATGTGTGCCTGGTGGCGGCGTCCGCAGTCCACTTGCAGACGCCCTAGTGGCTGCGGCTGCTACGGTGGCTCCAACGGCGTCTGGCGTCGGCGGTCGGCTGGGGCGGCTGCGACCACTCCGGCGATAGCGGCCGGTACCGCACCTGCGGCAGCGCCCGCTGCTGGGGACGGCGCCTGCCTCTGGTGGTGGCACCCGCGGTTTGCGGCAGAACCCGAGGTTGGGGGCGGTGCCTGTACATCGCGGCGACGCCCGCTTGGGCGGCGACGCATGCTTGGGCGGCGGCGCCCGCTGCTGGCGAGGCGCCCGCCTCTGGCAACGCCCGCGGTTGGGGGCGGTGCCCGCGGCTGTGGGCGGCACCCTCTTTGGCAGCGGCGCCCGCCTTTGGCGTCGTGGGCATTGCTTTTGGCGCCGCCCGCGGGCATGAGGCAGCCCGGCGCAGCGCGGTGGCGGTGCGCCCGCGGCTGCGGCCGCCTAGGGCTCCGAACAGAGCCATAGAACGGGCGCACGGGCGGGACAAAATGGGCGCAGACCTGACCCCGTTATGTTCCGCGCATTCTCTCTCCTCTTTCTTCTTCTCTTTTTCTTCCTTTTCTCCCTTTTTTTTGTATTTTCTAAACGGTGAGACCAAGAACGTGAAGAAAAAAAATCCATGAAATTCCTGGTCTAAGTTTCTTAGGGCGCCCTCTCTTCCGTTATAAAGGTGGAAGAGATGGGCCCTTACATGGGCCATAAAGGGGAGACCATTAGGGGAGCCCTTATAAATGGGCTCCCCCCATTACAAACAAAGAAAGAGACATAAAAACAAAGGGGAGAGAGATGAGGGAATGGGGAAAGACAAGGGAGGAGAGACAAGGGGGAAGGGTCAACGGAAGGTCGCTCCCCTTGACGGTAAAACGATGGACGGAGAAACACGTTGCGAATGCGACAGAACACGACGGCAAAAATGAGAAAAGACAAAACACGCGAGAGAGAGAGAGAGAGAGAGAGAGAGAGATGAAAACAAAACAATAATCGAGTGTCTATCTTACGTTCTTCGATATCAAGGGCAAGCGACGCGGACGACGTCATCGACGAACTTTGATGGCGTGCGCCATCACATTGACTACATTTTATGCATATTTTACGTAATCAACATTTTTTTGTTATGTTTCGCTATGCAGGTGATGACAAAGTAAGCACATACCTTTGACAGAGCCGTGGGGAAATTCTCAGACGAAGGGCGTATTTTGACGGTTACATATTACAGAAGGCATCTTTTGTTAAAAACTTTGCAACAATTTCCTATATATTTCTTGAATTTTGTTAAAAATTTACACAACCAAATAAGTAAATTACATATTTCAAAATTGCACTTATTTCAATAATATAAATATTCGGTATATAAACCATGTTAAAGCACCAATATGTGGGGGTATTTTTTGTTAAATTTTTTGCAACATTTTCCTAAAAAATTTCTGAACTTTCCAACATTATAAATTTACACTTACCCTATTAGTAATTTACATGTGTCAAATTTGCACTTAATTCAATAATATTAAAATTAGGTATATAAACCATGTTAAAACACCAAATGGTGGGGGATAAGTTTGTTAAAAAAATTGCAACATTTTCATAAAAAAATGTTGAAATTTCCAACATTATAAATTTACACTTACCCAATTAGTAATTTACATATTTAAAATTTTCACTTAATTCTATAATATAAATATAATGTCTATAAACCATGTTAAAGCACCAAATAGTGGGGGCTAATTTTGTTAAATGTTTTGCAAAATTTTCATAAAAAATTGTTGAATTTTCCAAGATTATAAATTTACACTTACCCAATTAGTAATATACGTATTTCAAATTTGCACTTAATTTACTAATATAGATATTAGGTATATAAACCATATTAAAGAACCAAAAATGGGGGACAATTTTGTTAAAAGTTTTGAAACATTTTCCTAAAAATTTCTTGAATTTTCCAAGATTATAAATTTACACTTACCCAATTAGTAATTTACATATTTCTTTTTTCACTTAATTCAATAATATAAATATTAAGTATATAAACCAATAAACCATGTTAAAGAACCAAATAAGCTTCTAGTTTCTTTTCAAATTTCGAGATAAATATTTTACATATTCCGTAGTCGGTTAGTCCCCATAAAAACTATAGGTTATATGTTGCTCGATTAAGGATCAAAATAATTCTTTATGTGGGCTTAATGTATGAACTTTTGTTTTCATTAAGTTCCCTTATACAAATTTCGACAATATAAAGCCATAGGGGCATTACTCCAATAATGGCTACAAGTAGCATTCGTTGGCGTGCGCAAGTCATAAGAAGGATTTACATTAAAGACGGCTGGAGAAACTTTAAACCTTACAAAATTTTAAAAATCTACCATATGGGGTTGCGACGGATTCGGAAAAAAGAAATCCGGAAATTGGTTATCGATATCCGGATATCAAAACCGATATCCAGCATCTGATATCCGTCTACCCTTCAGAGATGAATATCGACCGATATCCGATATCCAATAACCGGCACTGTCCCGGTTTTCTTCCCGATATCAGATATCGGTTGTCCGATATCGGATATCGGATGGATATCGGTTGGGCAAACCCTAGTTATCAACATGTCATAGAAATTGGAGGGCTAAGGCGATGATTTTCCTCATTGACCATGCAGTCAAACACCACCTGTCTATAGATACATAAATGTAGTTATCATATCCATGTGTGTGTTTGGTAGTTTGAACCATATAAAGTTGGTTATCTTCATATGAATAATTCCTAATTGGCACAAACATGTATTGAATAATGTCAACCCATTGAATGAGGGTTGACTTTGCACAATCCAATTTGAAAATTCATTGAAACACATACTTAGGCATTTTACTAAAATTTACTGAGCATTAATCTTCAGATGTTTTATAGGAAAAATAAATTATGTGGATCAATATGTGTTTCTTTTAAAATATTCAATCTATTGATGAAAATTCAAAGTTAATCAGTATTTGATCAGTAACAATTTTGATTGATCTATAATCAGATCAAAAGAAAGAATGATACACAGCCATTCACGCTCATGGTGAGTTTGTGGGCTGGTGTGGCCCAGTTTCTTGACTCTACCAGTAGCACAGAGCTGGATACACTAGTGGCTGCCTGCCTGAAATGGTGTCCTGTCTTCTCATGAAACAACACTGTGAATTGCATCACTGAGCTCTTCCTTGTTACAACCAGCTTCAAGACCTTTATCAGTGAGTGGGTGAGCTGGTGTGTGGCCCAATGTCTCACCTCTACTAGAGGCACAGTGCTGAAAAAACAAGTGGCTGCCTGCCTAAACTGTTTCCCCATCTTCTCATTAAATATTTTTTTGAATGGCATTGTTGGGCTTTCCTTGGCTACCACCAGGTTGAAGACATTTCACACCAATATTTTTATGGGTTTCTAGAACTTTACATAAGGAAAAGCAAGATCGCAGGAACCATCTAACCATGGTCACGGGAGTCAAATGGGAACATCCAAACACATGCTATTGATTAAACTTCCTAGTCATTTTTAACTCATAAGTAAATACTTGTAGCTAAGAAGAATTATATAAAACTTAAGTATAATGTCTGTTTCAGTCCTTAGGATAACCTTCACCCTATGTCCTTTCTAACCAAAGTCTATTATGGTATCAGATCTGTATCCCAAACCTTAGGAGAATTATTCATTCTGAACTCACATTGAATATACTCATATTGAGTTTGCTGATCCATACTTCAATGGGTGGTATAGCGATCAACATATGCTATATGGTGATTTTCTCCATGATAGAACCAGTTTTCATACTTCGATAGTAAGTCCATTCTAGGGGTTAAAATAGCCATTGAATTATACGGAATGAAGTGATATTTATAATTTGACCTAATCAATTAATAAAAAATTTTGCTGAGAGTAAGTTTAGGCATAAGTGATATTTAAAATTTTACTTAAGCCTTAACTTAAGTGAGATCTATTCAGCTTCTCAAGTGTGAAACATCTTGATGTATCTATGTGATACCTGGCACATCAAAATTCATCTATCTAGATAAGCCATGTTCACACTCCCATTTCATTTTTACATCATCCTGATCACATTGGGAATCAAGAGAAGCAAAGTGGAGAAAGGAGAAAACGGGTAGAGCCCTAAAAACTTATGTCCTCTGTGAATTACATTTACAGCCTTCCCTTATTAAACTAAGTAATTATTTTTTCAAAAATCTCCTAACTTTTGCTGAAGCACCCCAAACTCGACATGTAGGCACTGAAATACGTGTAGCGGATCTCCATTTTTTGGTTCAATAAAAATGCAATAACTTGAGCTGTAGAACGAATTTTTTAGCACCATTTGTGGCGTTGGAAAGCCTTGGATCTTGGCTATCACATTTTAATGAAACTAGAAAATTTGAGTGATGGAGGACCATCGGGACGACGGCACGAAGGGACGCCAGCAACCACGATGAGCGGCTCGAGTCGACGCGCGCCACCCGGGGTTCAAGTACCCCGCGTAAGTACTTTCTTATCATATGTTTATTTCTTGTTCGTTTGTGTTTCTGGATTTTATGGACTGGGCCAATGTTGGGCCCCGTCCTTCATCTTTCCTTTTCGTCTCATTTGTATTTCAAATTTGTAAGGAGAGGTCGAACCACGTCTCGCGACGGTTCGTCCTCTCCCCACGTTCACTTGGCACCCATCCTCACTATATAAGGGGATGGCATGCCCAAGGAACTCTTTGGAGTCATTTTGTTGAAGAAAATCACAATTGTGTCTCCCCTACCATAGTAAGTAGCGTAGGAGACGCGGATAGTCTCAACCACGTCGAGATCACTCCGTGGCTTAGAGCCCTCGTTCGCACGTCGAGATCACTCCGTGTGAACGTGCCCAATCGTTCCGTCGAGATTACTCCGGACGAAACATTTCAAGATTCAAGAAGTCTTCTCTGCCGGAAGCCGAAGGAGTCCTCGTCGAGATCACTCTGAGAGCTCCGAGCGCTACCGGCCGGCTGACGACTCTCCCCTTCTATGGGATCGCCAAGGCTCCCACCCAAGGCCCCTCAAGGTACCACAGAAAACCCAGTTCTTGAAGAGTTCTTGGGTTGTTACACCCAAGACCCCCCCCCCCCTTCTTGGTGCCTCTTCCACCTTTCTCTTTACCAACAAGCCACCATCTCTTCCCCACCATCGCCAGCCCTCCCCACTCTCGCCCTGCCGCCTACGCCCCTCCACCTTGCCGTTCCCGATTCCTTCTCATCCTCTCTTGCTTTCTTGATCCTCGCCCTCACCAATTTCCCCCTCACAACGCTTCCCCAGCCTCCCACGATTCTTGATCCTCATCCGTCCCCATTCACACCACCTCTACCCTTCCCTACCACCTTCGACCTCCCTCGCGCTTCCCCCCCCCCCTTCCTTGATCCACCACCGGCCCCGTTTTTTGCTCTTGCCCAGTTCCACTCTACACTGCCTGCCGGCGCGCTCACGGCTGCCAGTCACCCTCGTCCCGCGCCGCTATTCGACGGGACACCCGCCTGCCATCTGCCCCGCCCCGAGGTATTGTTCTTGCACACCCGCGCCCGCCTACACCGCGGGTTCGCCACCGCGTCAACGCGCCGAGCCGCCGCGCCCGCACACTCCAACCCGCGCTCACCTGCCCGCGGGGTCGCCCTCCGCGTGCACGCCTTGCACGCCTGCCGGGTGATTACCCAGCCACCCAGCCCGAGCGTCCAGGCACCCGCGCCCCTGCACCCGCCCGCTTCTCAACTGGGCGTCCTGCTCTGCCGCGCCTGCTCAACAACATCCAAGAGCCCTACGGTCGCTCCGGGCCCGCGTTGTTCGTGACCTATCAGAGACCATCTCGATGACTTGGGTTACTGATCAGCACGCCGTGGACCAGTGCTACCCAGGTACCTTCCCCTCTCCCCTCCGATTAAACCAGTATCATTACGTTCTACAGTCTCGTCATCCCCTATCGCGTCCTCTGCCGACTCTTCAAATTGAACGGATAGGTTAGCCACCTTGACGAGAGATAGGATATCTTTCGTGGTTGAGGGATCGTTTCTGTCTTAGACGTTGAACATTCCTGGGCCGTCAAAAGCCCCTCTCTGCATAGCCGTCTAGTAGGTCTAGCGGGTCACCGGGACTTTGATCCTAGGATCACTCTCCGCTCACCGACCGGCACGGCTTGCAACCTTATGTGTTGATTCCTTTACTGCTCATACGTCATCATCATTCCATTGATTTGCATCACATAGCACAGCATCATCAACTTGTGGCGTAATACGAGCCGATCGATCCTGGCCGATCATATTACATCGTTGAGTGTGGAAGTCATAAATCTCCAAGAATGCAAGAACCTCTGGTGTCACTCCCTTTCTGGCCAAGGATGCATTATTCTTCAGTTTCCTCCAAACCTGATGATCTGAATCCCTTCTTCCCTCAAGCTGACACTCAAACAGAGTGGATCCAAGAAACATTTCTGCACTTAAGGATGCAAAAATATTTTTTGGGACAGAAATTCAGGGTTCTTTACAATGTGGGAGAAAGGGGATATAAATAAGGATACTAGATTCTCAATGTTAGAAACCTAAAGTGTGTAGACAGCATTTGTCAATTTGGCATGTCAATTTTGTTCCCCCTTTTATAGGAAAGAAACAACAACTACCCACTTGAATTTCTCCTTAAAAATAGGTCTCTCATTTGACTGGGTTTAAGCTCCTTTTGGGATCCAGATTGGGCCTGCTCCATAGTGGGCTTCATTGTGCTTTAGGTTCCTCTCTTCACCACCATTAATATGCCAATACTTGAGTCATGTTATAAAAATAACTCTAAGGAAATCATGAGAAAAATAAACCATGTGATTCAAGGGAACCAAGTGGGGCTAGTTCATAAATCGTTAAACCCCATTAGTTAGGACCAATCACAAAACTGAGTGTTAATTTAATTTCAACATGAATAAGTGATAATTTTTCTGCATATTCCTTATATAAAACATAAATCCTTAAAACACATATTTATCACGACATATTTGATGTCATCACCCATGTATCAGTATATTTAAAGGCTTCAATGGAAAAATAACTATTATTGCCCTTTCAAATTAATTAAACATATCATCATATAGATTAATTACTGACAGACCTATTTAACAAATAGATAGGTCAATTTTTGAGACTATGGGGAGAAAGCTACAACTTGTGCTCTAGAATATACAAAGGAATATATTAACTTACTGATAGAACCTATCTACCATCGGTTACCATGTACATATTGTTAATCTTCCACTTGATACTCCTATAACGTCTTAGGGTATGCTTATTTGTCAAACCCCACTCGGTCATCCAAGCTAGAACTGACACATTCAAAAATCCTCGAAGTACTCTTCTAAGATATTTCACTGCCTTAGCCAAGGATTTCATAGCATCGTCTTTGTTGAGCTATCTCGTCTTATACCGCGGGCGGACGATTCAATCTTGACTGCTCAATCATTTTTGTAAACTTCTTAATGCACCTGGACTAAGACTGTTTTGAATCCCATAATTAAGAATTTGTAGGTCATAGATCAAAATACACCTTTTCGTTTAGAAGGTGTATTTGTTGTCTCTGTTCTAAGGACCACTTACACCACCGTGACGTGAATCAATCTGATTGACAATTTTGTAGAATATGGATCGATTGAGGGGTTCATATGGATCAACTAATGAACTCTTTGTGCTAAGAATAACCCACTATATATCCGTAGTGTCTCCACACTAATGGCTATGGGACCAGCCATATTCATTATATGAGTGAGGCTAGATAGTGTTATTCTACATGGATACTTTGATGCCCTTCTTGAGTATCCATCGACTAGGAATGTTTAGAACATATGCTTAAAGACTAGTGATCTCAATATTATGATCTCATCATAATGTAATAGGACAGATCATGTATTCATGGATTTTATCATATACATCACGAGATATATTGTTTGAATGAATGTGGAATGAGATATGGAATATGTGATTGGCTTGTCGACCATGTATATTACCATCAGTAAATTCTGCCCAAGCTTTGTGTTTGATATGAATCAAGTGAGAATCACTAAACTAGGAATAATACTTACTAGAATAAAATTTTCAAGGCAAGAAGTGATCGTTAGCTGGCCTCTTTCTTGTTGGCCAATCAATTTAGGGGGAGCTAAGCTCAAGGGTTAATGCCACTATTTTTTTATGCTCAAGGATTAAAACCATGGCAATCCTAAGTATGGTTGATCTAAGAAATCAATCTTCTTCTCTTTCCTTTACGCAAACTCTTTGTTTTTCTTGGGTTACACATTCTCTGATTCTCTAAATGGCACACCGTGCTTGGCAACAAAACTTCCAATCACACATTCCATATAGTTCCAACGAAACTTCCAATCACGCTTCCCAATTTTCCTCACTAATTAACCCTTACACATGTCCTTACAAAGTATGTAAAAAACCACTAGTTAAACTTTTAATGCGCAACATGATATGTGCTAATATGTGCCACTTGAAACTTATAAGAAATTTCAGCTAGTGAAATTTCACCATGTGTGCAAATATTTTCTTTATTCAACCCAAAATTATCACAGTATAATCTTAATTTTTGGATGCATCCATTTATTTTTCTCACTATCTCACATTCACTGTGATTTAGATCAACAAGATTGCTCCAATTGTGACTTATATGCCTTCTTTAATTGCATTTATAGCAATTTAAAAGTGAAAGTTCTCTCCTATTCTCATATGCCCCCAAGCACGAAACCCCCAAGATTAGTCCAATGATTGGTCATCTTGGCTTTCCACATCATGACAACATATGACGCATTTTCCAATGATTGGTTCATTCAACCATTTGTCAAAAAGGGAAAATGCACTTACAATACATGGCAGAGCAAGAGTAAATTGAGGAAAACCAAAAAAGTCATAAAATCTATATAAGAAATCAATAAAAACTATTTTGACGTGAAGCCAATGTCAGAAAATTTTATGAAAATACTAAAAGTTCCATAAGAGTCAAAAAATTGACAATAGAAACATCATTAATCATTTTGAGACATGATAAAATACAGATATGTTCATTTTAATGCCCATGTACTTTTGAAATTTGTATTGTAAATTCATTAACAATCATTTTATCAGTCACTGAAGCACAAACTACAAAAGAAACTTGTACTGTTTTTGCTCTTGATTTTATCTTGAGGATGTCAAGTCAAACGACACAAACTGCATATCTTCATGATGTCCAATGATATAGCTGCAAGACATATCACATCTCAAGTCTAGTCTTAGTGTGTCTAAACATCTGATTCAACACAAAAAATATCAATCTTAATGTCTCTTCTCCTTTTGTATCTACTCTTCCCTGATGATATTCACACAAACTACCAGAGCTTTGTGGGTCACTGATAATGTCACCGCCTCCCACATGGTGACTGATGAATCCTAAATGAGGCATGATATTATAAATATCTTAAGGCCATTTTGGGATCATTTTATGTGTATTATATTTGTTTTATATGAAATCTCATTTCATCCATTAAAAAAAACCTTGGTAAAAACAACAGTTTTTAATATAATTTTTACATATTCTACATGTCCAATTATTTCTTCATAAAAAGGTGTTTAAAAAATTGTTAAATTTAATGATTTTAATGCTCCCTCAAGTATGACATTTTATGTTTTTTCAGGGAGAAATCTTGAAGAAGGCATATAAGTCACAACTGGAGAAATCCTTTTGATATAAGTCACAATAAGAGAGTGAAAAATGTAAATGGACATGTTAAAAAATTTAATATTAAACCATGATAATTTTGGGTTGAATATAGAAAGTGTTTGCACACATGGTGAAATTTTTACATATTCTAGATGTCCAATTTCTTCGTAAAAATGTGTTTAAAACATTATTAAATTTAATGAGTTTCATACTCCCTCTAGTATGTTAGTTTATGTTTTTCCAGGGAGGAAGTCAAAGTTTAAGAATGAAATAAAAAGAGAGAGATATAGGAAATATTTATTATAAAAATTTGGTTTTAAGTGGGCAGCGAGGGCTGAACTAAGGTGTAGCAGTGGCCAAGCCAGCCACAAGCGGGTGAGTGCAGTGCACTCAAGCCAACCCACATCCAGAATGTGGCGCATCCTATCTGAAGCCCTCCCAATCCCACAAGGAGCCAACCAAGGAGCCTACACAAGGGCCAGGGTTGTCAAGCCCCCACACGCACACAAAAGATATATGTAGTTATTTATTCAATATCGATGCCCACTTAGCATTTATATAGCAGTCACACTTTTTAAAGTTTAGAATATGGGAGAAACGCTCACCAATTCTTCTCAGCTATGTGTCGGGGGGGGGCAAAAAGTGACAAAATGAATCGCAGCCCAATGGCCAGCAATCTTAAGAAAAATAGAAAGATATTATGATTGGGCTTGGACTAACATGCTTTTTTAAGTACTCGGATATGATCTCGATCATCTGATTTTCTTAAGTAAGATCAGACAGTGAGATCTTCTTATCTTTTTTATTTAAATTTATTTTTTTTTAGGCTTTTGATTGTCTACATGGCTAACGAGGGCAGACGGATCCTTCAACGGACGTCACACGTGGGTGGATGCTGACGAGGCCTACTGACGCAGATGGGAGATGTGACAGGGGTATGTCAAATTTAAAGGGGTCCACACCTGCAATTTAATCACAATCATTCACCCCTTACAACATGATATCCAACAATCTATACTTGCCCCTGGTTTTCATTCTCCTCCAGCCAAACGGTAGTTTTCGGCTAAGTGGAGACCACCTCGAGCAATCTAATACAACCTCAGAGGACCCCTAGGGCCATCCAACTCCATCGATGGCCATTGGGGCGTCCTTCTCAAGTTTTTTAAGGGGCTCTATGGTCCCCCAATTAAGCATCTTCTGACCTAGATTAAATGCAACGGAAAGAGACTTGTCCATGGATCGTCAGACTAATATAGAGAGGGTGACCATTCCAGGGAGTTTTGTCTGGCTCAGGAAGGCGATGAAGGAGGTCTGGAACACCAAGGATGTGCACCAGCATAGAGGAAGATCAGTATGGATGCATGCTGAGATTAGCGGGTGGTGATCAGTGCTCCTATCCCTGCTCATCTAAATCAGGGCAATCCCGGTTGATATTTTAGTCCAATTTGGTAGATATCTAGCTCATATTACATACTGTTTTCATAATTTAGTTCAAATCAGATGTTTAGATTGATATCATTGTGATCTATCTGTTGGATTTATATCCTACGAATGGTCTAAGAGGGGGGGGGTGAATTAGACCAATCCCTCTTTCCTAATTTACTTATTGTACTATTATTTTTTTAATATCTAATTATCTAGAGGGAAGAGGTGGACACCCAGAATTTTTATACAGGTTAGGGCTAATCCCTTACTCCTGTCCCGGGGTATCCAACCGGAGTTATAATATGTCCCTAACCAAGTTTATACCCCCCCAAGCTAAAACCGCCTGGTAATAGGGATACACGGATACCTCCTATCTAGAAAATTGAAAAACAAGAATGTCCTTGAACCCCCTTAGCTCCTTTTAAGGAATCCTTGCTTTCACTTCTTCTCCACTGGACCACTCAAGTCCTTCCCAGCTTCCAAAAATCGCCTTTAGTTGAGGTAGTAGTTCTAGTCTCACAAATGCTGTAAGAACTCTTGAAATGATTCAAACAAAATGTCTTCCACGTTCCTGAGAAGTTAGCTAAGAAACAATACCAATCTCAACAAGAAATTTTCACTTCTACACCAGAATTATATTCTCTAAATTCGGATCAAGTTAACCCAGAATTTAGGATTAGCTTTAGGACAATAAAATTTTCAAGGTAAGGATATTGAAATTCACAACAGTTGAAATATTCAACTATCACTGTCTTAAAGTTCAATATGAGATAAAGGAGTTGTAAGACACAGATTTAACAGTCAAGAGTTTTAATACTCAGTTCAAATTTCTGAAAATTGAAATTGTAAAATTTCAAAGTAACGATTTTATCTTTTGATTTCAAATACAAGGATGTTAAAATCTGCAGAATCAACAGTTATTTTAGAAGTCAATTTTGAGATTCAGAGATTTTAAAGAGAAAGTTTAACAGTTATGACTGTAGGATTTTCTTTGCAATTCAGAGATTTCAAACTGAAATTTTAAACAGTTATGAAGATAGTATTTGATTCCCACTTCAGAAATTTAAGATGAAATTTTAACAGTTATCAATGTAGGATATAAAATCACACTTCAGAGAGATAACAAAAATTTCAACAGATCTCACTATAAGATTTGATTCTCAGTTTAAAGAATTTAATATTCAATTTAAAATTCAATCTCTGAACTGTCGATCTGAATTTTTGTTCTCTTGAAAAACGATTTAAAAACGATGTTCAGAGATTTTGATTTTAGAAACAATGTTCTGAAATTTTATTTTAAAAACGAGGTTCAGAGATTTCGATTTTAGAAACAGTGTCCTGAAATCCAATTTTAAAAACAATGTTCTGAGATTTTGTTTTTAGAAACAATGTTCTGAAATTTTATTTTAAGAACGATGTTCAGAGATTTCGATTTTAGAAACAATGTCCCGAATTTCAATTTTTCAATAGACTGATGAATCAAATGATTCAGAAAAGAATAACAAGAGATGAATTTCAATTTTTCAACAGACTGATGAATCGAATGATTTATAAAAGAATAACAAGAGATGAATTTCGATTTTTCAACAGACTGATGAATCAAATAATTTAGAAAAGAATAAACAAAAAAAGAATTTCGTTTTTCAGCAGACAAATGAATCTCGATTTTCCACAGATGGAGAGATGAACGATTTTGAAAAACAATAACAGAACAATTTTGATTTTCAAAAAGACAGAGAGATGAGATGAACGTTTTTGAAAATCAATAACAAAGCAGTTTCGATTTTCAAAAAACAGAGAGATGAGATGAACGATTTTGAAAATCAATAACAAAGCAGTTTCGATTTTCAAAAACACACAGAGAGCGATGAAGGATTTTGAAAGATAACGACAGAAGAAATTTTGATTTTCAAAAACACAGAAAGAGAGATGAACAATTTTGAAAGATAACGACAGAAGAAATTTCGATTTTCAAAAACACAGAAAGAGAGATGAACGATTTTGAAAGATAACGACAGAAGAAATTTCGATTTTCAAAAACACAGAAAGAGAGATGAACGATTTTGAAAGATCAATAACAGAAGAAAGAAAAGAAAAACGAGCCTGATTATCAGCTTGAGAAATCTGATCTTTGGAGCTGTACTGGAGATTGATCTATCTTCCTTGTCGATTTCTTGTAAACCTTTTTCTTCACCAACAGACTTTCTCTATTTCTGGACTCTTCTTTCTTGCGTTCAGCCTGCAATTTTCTTTCCAACCCGATACCTCTTTCATCCCCTCTTCTCCCTTTTTATTTTACCTCTTTTCTATGCTCACGTTCAAAGGCATTTTTCATTTTACCAAAATGTCCTTGTAACTTTCATCATAACAAAATAAAAACATACATTTTGTTATCTCTTCTCAGTTTATTTTGAAATTCATGAAAACACATAATCTAAAATCTTCACTATCGAGAACCTAGTGTGCGTTCAAAGATTTCCGTGAGTATATCACTTTCCTTTTGATTTTATCTTATAACAAATATTGAAAAATACCACTGAAAAATATTTACATGTACAAATCATACTAATTTTATTCTAAAATAACCATAAAAATACATACTAATATTCCTCTTAATAATCTCATTAATCTTTCCATCTCCTCTTAATCTCTCTCTCCATCTAGTTAACCAAACTATTTTAAATATCCACTCTAACCACTTAAGACTGTTATAAAATATATAATCCCTTATTCTCCTTATATATCATAATTCTATTCTCCTTCTTCATTCGTCTTCTTCTTCCCTCAAACTAAAATAAATACTCCTATTAGTTAACTAATTACATCCTATTAAAAATAAAATTTTATTCACTATCTAAATAAATCTGAATATCCATCATTATTATATCCATCTACTACCTTTTATATAACATAGTATTAATTAAATAAATAAAATTTCTACCTGCTATTAAGAATAGTATAATATTATCCTCTCTATCTTACTAATGTTATATACTTCTTCCACTACATATATTAATTTCATCCTTAATTATAATACCATTAATTCATTTAAGTATCATACTTCCTTATTATCTCTAATATCTATAAAGAGGTATACATAATATCTTATATTATCTCTCTTTTTCTCTAGCTCTCCCTCACACCAATTACTATTCCTTATTTATTGCATATTATATTAGTTCTCTCATTCCATTAAATACTTCCTCTCACTTCATAATTACGTATCTTCTACTATTTTAACTATCTTTATTATAATTATTATCACTTCCCGTACTCAACCTCTAACTAATCTCTTAAATTTCTCTTACTATTATCCTGAATTCTCCATTGACCTAACTCAACTGTAAGATCAACTTCTAAAGGCCAGTCCCTATGGAAATGACCTCACTCCCATTTCACAACCTTAAGTGAGTTTTATATTTAAATTTTTTTTATTTAAGAAGATTAAAATAACGAGGACAGTAAACTTAACATTCCACTTTAATTATCAAAGACACCTCCTGCATGATACTCCTATCAACCTTACAAGCCCAGATTTCACTTAAAATCCATGGGGGAAGAATAAAAATAGGTACCCTACAGATTTGATGCCTTTTATGGCTGACAATTTTGTTTGTATTATAATCGAATTCCCAAAAGTCCAAGATGCAATGCAAAAATTGGATATCAAGCCATTTCCAGAATTGAAATCTCAGATAATGCAGCTCACTACAATGCTTTATAATAGGGTTCACCCGTCCCAATGCCGGTATCGGATGCCGGTATCGGGACGGATGCTGATCCGGATACCAGTATCCATTTTTTTCGATATCTGGATACCGGATATCGGTATCGGATATCGGTTGCTACAGTGCAGATATCCGATACCGGTATCCGTCCGATACCGGCATCCGTCTCCGTCTCAGGGGGACAGATGACGGTACCGGATATCGGATGCTGATATTGGTTTTTGATATCCCCATCAAATTATTTATCTCTCTCTCTCTTTCACTCTTTCTCGCTCTATCTCTCTCTCTCTTCTCTCCCTCTCCCTCTCCCCCTCCCTCCCTCTCGCTCTAACTTTTCATGTCTCTCTCTCTTAAAATTTGAGAAGCACATTTAAACCAGGTTTCTCTCTCCTAAAATTTTGATCGCCTGGGATCTCACACATCGCAGAAATAACGTGGGCAAGGGGGTACCACAGGATATTATTACTTAGTCATACAACTTAGTTATTATATACAAGCGACTATTTTTGATTTGTTCCATATGGGATAGAGGGATTCTGGTTTTGTGTTAAATTCAGAATCCCTTTATCCCATATGGAAGAAAAAAAAATTCACACTATATAATAACAAGCATTGAATATATATCAAAATTGAATAATGCGATATAAAGTAACAAGCATATTGTCTGAAGTTTGATTATTTTATTGGTCGATATCGGATATCGGTTTTCCGATATCCGGATATCGAAAACCGGTATCCGACATCCGGTATCAGTCTCTGACATCCGGATATCGGAAAACTGATATCCGGTTTCCGATATCGTATTCGTCCTCACCGCCCCCATATCCAGTACCGATATCCGTCTAACCCCTGATAGACGGATTACGCCCGATATCCGATATCCGATATCCGGAACCATCCCATTTTTTTACGGATATCGGATATCAGTTGTCCGATATCAGATATCGGACGGATATTGGGACGGGTGAACCCTACATTATAATTCATCCATTGAGGCCTACATGGAATAAATTAATACACTGGCATCACAACTTTGAGCAGTTGGTGAATGTGTAAACCACAGGATACTCAATTTCATTCTCCTAAGAGAATTCATACCTAGACATATCCATTTTTTATACACTATCAAAACTCATTTGGAGACATTAACATTTAAAGACACTATTTCTCTTCTCAATCCAGAATACAAGATGGATAATTTAGAGGTTGAAGAGGAAATAGGTGACTTCATTCCAACTCCTAATCAAATGCAAACAGAGACAAACTCAAATATTGATACAAAAATGATTGAAGAAGAGGATGAGATAGTGGGAGTCACACCAATAAAAACAACAAACAAGGTCCTTGCTATCAAATTCTCTCATAAATAGTGCACATGCCATATGAATGCTATGAGCATTTTGAGCAGCCTTCAGCACCTCAAGGTCAGTTTCACCAAGCCCTTGGCATCCTTCAATGACCTTTACATAAATCCTACTACACAAATTATGGCTCTGACCCCCGTTCATCATCGACATTTTTCTCCTACACTTTTTGTATGGTTCCATGATAATGGTGCCACTCACCATATCACAACAAATGGTGATGACCTTTACCAGTGCTCCCTACCATGGAACAGAAAGACAATATGCTAATGATGGGTCAGATTTATTTATAAATTCCACCTGGATATGTTTCATTTCTAATTCTTGGTGAACTTTAAAACTTACTAATATTTACATGTTCTATATATCACCAAGAATTTAATGTAATTTCCACAACTTGCCCCTGATAATGATGTCTACATCAATCTTCTTCCTTCCCTTTGGGCTGCCTCATCTCAAGGAGAATGCAATGGAGGAATTCTACCACTTTGATCAGTGCCAAGCCTCTCCTCAAGCTCACATCGGTGAAGCCACATCACCTTTTTTGTAACTCTATTTCTCGAGTCATACCTATTTTTGCATCTTTAAAACTACTATTCACCATTTTTGAGCTTCCAATAACTCAACTATGCAGCATGTGTGTCCATCGTGTTATGTTTATAGGTCATTTTCACAAACCGTATGAAGTTATCCATTGATCTGTGGTTATCAACACCGATCTTATCTCTCCAGAGTCTTTTGTTTCTGTCACCTTGACAGACACACATAAGATATAAGCCGTTCTATCATCTCAATAAAAAAAGTCATATAATAAAAACTTTTCTCCGATAACAACATATGGTTGACTGCCAACTCAACACCAAGATTATCACCTTCCAATAAGACTGGGGGGAATATCATGCTTTCCACAAATATATTTTCTCTAAATGCATTAAAAACTACATTTCCTTTCCTACCTGATGGAAAAATACATGGTCGACAAGCCAATCACACATTCCATATCTTGTTCCACATTCATTCATACAATCTATCCAATATTATGCACGCGTGATGTATATGATGAACTCCATGAATACATGATCTGTCCTAGTGCATTATGATGATATCACAATACTGAGATCACTAGTCTTTAAGAATATGTTCAAAACATTTCTAGTTGAAGGATACTCAAGAAGGAAATCAATGTATCCAGATAGAAAAACACTATCTAGCCTCACTCATATGATGAGTGTGGTTGGTCCCGTAACCATTAGTGTGAAGACACTAAGGATATATGGTGGGTTATCTTTACACAAAGAGTTCACTAATTGATCCTTACAAACCCCTCAATTGATCCGTATTCTATGAAATTGTCAAGCAGATTGATTCACATCACAGTGGTGTAAGTGGTCCTTAGAACGGAGACACCAAAGACTCCTTCTAGATGGAAAGGTATACTTTGACCTATGACCTACAAATTATTAATTATGGGATTCGAAATAGTCGTAGTCTGGCTGCATTATGAAGTTCAAAAAAATGATTGAGTAGTCAAGATTAGATTGTCCGCCCTCGGTATAAGAGGAGAAAGGTCAAAAAAGATGATGTGATGAAGTCCTTGGCCAAGGTAATGAAATATTCTAGAAGAGTTCAGTTATTTCTAAATGCATTAGTACTAACTCGGATGACCGATTAGGCTTTGACACTTGACCACACTCTAAGTCGTTGATAACTCAGATTTTAGAGGTACTTAGTGATGATTTAACATCACTAAATACTGTCAAACGTTTATCCGAATCAAAACAACAAAATTTATAATCACCTTACTAGAGAGAGAGTAAGGGTCGGTCCATAGGGAGCAAGGGTTTATTCTAACAAATTTGAGCTTTACTTATAATTTTTATGAATTTTAGAAGTGGGTTTACTACCTATGAAGATAAATAACTAATTAAATAAAAGTATAAACAAAGAAATTTAAAATATAACTAAAATATTTATAAAAATATTAGTGGGCAGAAAATGATTTTTTGGGATTTTTAAGGAATATTTTAAAGCCAAAATAAAATAGAAAATGAAAGAAATAACCTCTGGCGGTGGCATAGCAGCACAGAGTGGTGGAGGCGTGCTGGCGCTCCGGACTTGGTCAAAATTTGGCTAAGTTCGAATGCTAAATGGGGAAGTGGCTCGGCGGAGGAGAGAGAAAAATGGGCATGCACTAACTTCACTCTAGAATGATTCTGGAATGAATTTTTGAGTGTGGTTGGATGCGTTGGAACCGTATGGATGTTGGCTAGCTGCTCAAGAGTAATCAGAAGACAAAGACAAACAGGTAAGAGTGAAAATAAGAAATAAGAAAATAACATCTTTGTCGCACCCTCCTAGGCCCAAGGGACTTCTTCTCCTTGCCACCAGCTTCTTCAGCCCTGGATGTTTCCTGCTCAGCTTGGCACTCACTAAGGTGAATGCATCTATGACTCAATTTCACATAAGCCACCAAAAATTACTTTGGATTGAATCACAAGATGAGTATTACAATAGGGTGAAGGGGTTTATATAGGGAGAGAGAGCAAATGAGAGCCATTGGATTTTTAATACATTGGATGGCCAGATCTTCTTTTCTGGGTCATGATCCACGTCCATTATGGTCCTCCAATCATCATTGAGACCTTTGAATATAACCCAGGGACGTTCAAGAATTCTTTCCTTAATTAGCATTAAAGGTGTTATCTTTAAGTCTCCACCCTTGGATAATTTATAGATTGAATGGTTGGATCATCTTCTCTGGCTTGGATCCACGTCCAAGGGTGTTCTCCAATCAGCATCCAAGCACCTTAAATGCTCATAAATAGTCGTGACTTGACATTCCCCTTGCCCTCCTTTCTTTGGCCCAAGATGCCTCTCATAGTGGGCTTAATGGAGCTTCTTTAGTTGGCCTTTAAACTAGAGCCAGCTGTCTTAATTTGGCCTCCTTTCTTGGCCTAGGGTCATGGCTGGGCCAAATAGCTTCTACTTCATTTAATTATCCCCTTTAGTCATGAAAGTTTCACCTAATTCTTGCATCCTCCACATAAACTAACAAGAGACTGAGATTCATTTCACTTAACTCATTGAGTTAAGTGGGGTTAGTCCCACAAATGATAATAATTAACTCAAAATTAGAGAAAGGTGATTTTATTCATGATTTTTCACAACTTAACATAAATGTTGATAATATATGAAGATAAAGATAAAGAAGTAGATAAATTAGCTAGAAATGCAAATATTTATCACTATCATTTTGGAGTCATCAGTCATCCTTGGAGCGCCAAGTGGAAGATTGACAATATGTAGATGGTAACCAATGATAGTCATGCTCCTTAGTGAGTCGATACACAATTAGTATAAATAAGGAAAGGCCTTGAATGAAATTCACCCATGCCAAATTTTTTAGGGCTCTTCCCCTTCTTCTCCCTTATCCCCGTTTCTCCACTCTATTATTGATGTGATCGGTATGGTGCAAAGATAACAATAGAATGTGAACACAGCTCATCATGGCAACGGAGTAGATGTGATGAGCTAATGATTGCATGGATACATCAAGAAGTTGTATGCATGAGCAGCTTGACAAATCTCACTCCATGATCCAAGAAATCACATATTTAGGTTCTCTAGGTTTGATTTGGATGAAATATAAATGATTCATGTAGTGGAAGACTTGGAACTGAATTGAAACGATATCTACAAAACAATGAATTGAATCACCTAGGAACTTATTGAATCAAATCCCTTGAACCTAACACACGGATTTATGTGTTTCATCCAAATCCAAATCATGGATTTGTATTGGGTTCTATGGTTTTGATTTGATCAGTGCTGAGGTGATTCAATTCATTCTTTTGTGGATATCATTTCAATTCAGTTCCAAGTCTTCCACTGCAGGAATCATTTTTGTTTCATCCAAATCAAAGCCATAGAACCCAACACATGTGACCATGCTTGCTGAAATTATTACATGCAATATGTATGCATCCGTTCACCACATGCATCCTACTTCAACAGTTGTCACTAACATTATTCCCGCATGTCTCCGTCTAGCTGCCACTGTGCAATAATCAGGTTCAATAATCACGAAAAATTTCCCCATGCACATGTTTCTTCTATGCTCGCACCCCAATCCCAATCGCAGCCATCATTGCATGTGAATGAGCTCACCACTAGCACTGCATGTGATGCTATGGTGGAGCTCACCATTCTCACATACCACCAACTTGCCTCTCGTCACAGTTGGAGGTCTTTTCCTGTCATTCTAGGATAAAATAAATATTAAAAATCCAAATTATAGGATATTTAATTTCCAAAAATTTTTTAATTCATTCACAATTTTGTTTTGGAAAAATTAGGTTAAAAATATAAATGAAGATACAAATTAATTTTCAAAATAAATAAAGATCTTCTTTCCACTAGTAGTTTACTGATTTGCATTGCCTTGTAGCCAGTGAAGTTCATAGTGACAAAATTATAACTTTTTTACGTTATTCATATCTACTTAAAGATATTGTTATGCTAAAAATCTGCTTTAGCACACCCAAAATGGAGATGCTCTCCGACGGGTGTCAAATTAGATAAAGACTGCTAAGACTATAGAGGTGAAATGCTACCTCAAATCCTTGGAAATAAGGAGTATAGAAATGTTGAAAAATAACATGTTTCATCTTCCTCCTTTTCCTCATTATCGTTATTTTATAATTATCCTACTCACCCTCCTGCTTCTCTTCTTCTTGTTATTATTCACGGGAAAATTAAATTTAAGGAAATCGTGATATTAAGAATACTACAAAGGGTATTTAGAAACTTTTTGTAGGGTTCTTGGCCATGGATGAAAACCTTAAACTTTTTTCATGTCAGCATAAGATGAAATCAATTCCAAAGTGATGATTAAATGAAAATAAACTCTTGGTACCTTCTAGGAAAAAATTTCCACCCTTGACTTTCTCCCAAGAAAAGTTTTCTGCATCTAGAAGTATGCTCACGATCAAGGAGCACTTGGATATCTTCTTAATTTGCAACTCTACTTGAAGACATTGTTGATCATTTTAACATCAATACTCAATTTAGGCTGGGGAGAAAGAGAGAAGGAAGAAAGGGGGAGTGCCCAGCTATGGCTGGCCTGGAGTGCCTAAAAGGGGTGCCCTTCCCCTTTTATACTTTAATTAAACTTTTCTCACAAGTCCCTTAAATAAAGCATACCTACCAATGCCCTTTTAATCTTATGTGTATGATCCTCTAGGCCCATGTATCATTCTAGTTAATAACTTTTATTTTCCTATAAAAATTATTAAACAACCATGATTAATTAACTTTATCAACATAAAGATTAATTAACAATGATAGGTTAAGTTTCCAGTCCATGGGGTGCCAAGCTACACCTTGTGTTCTAGAAGCTGTAGAGTATCAAATGAAGTCTCTCATGGAATCTTTATCGTCCTTGGTCACTGTACATGTATAACTCTTTGCCCACATGAGACTCCCGAATGACTGATGGTATGGTTAAACATCAAACACTAATTATTCATTCAATTAGTACTAAAGCATCATGAGGATCGTTGAAGAATGCCTTATCCAATATCTTCACTACCCTGGCCAGGTATTTAACTGCATCATCTTCCTTGAGTCAATCTTCTCTTATACTGCGGGTGGAAGATCTACCTTTGTGTACTTATTATATCCAAGCTAAGACTTATGAATCTCATGATTAGAGACTCATAAGAGGTAGTCAATATATAGCTTTCCATCAACAAGATGTCCATAGTGTCCAGAGACAATAAATCACTTATACGACTGTGACATGAATCAACTTGATTGATGTTCAGGTATAATACCATTACGGGATTTATATGGATCAATTCAGTGAACTCCAAAGAGCACCCACTGTTTTTCTATAGTATCTCTACATTACCGGCCACATGATCAGCCATATTTATTGTATGAGTAGGATCAAATAGTGTTATTCTATCCAGATAATTTGATGTTCAGCTCGACTATCGATCAAATATTCAGGATATTCAGGATAATTGTTAAAAGACTACTGATCGTTGTATTATGATCTCATCATAATTGATTAGGTCATTGCACATATTCATGAACTATAATACTAATAAATAAATATTTGTTTCAATGAATTTAAAAAAAACATGTAATTGTGATTGGCTTGACGACCACATAATATCTATCACTTCAATCAAGCTATACTTTCATTTGTCAAAACCCAAAGGGGTTCAACCATTTCTGATTTCTTATTCGGAACATGGATGTCATCTTTAACCTCAAACATTCCTCTCATACATACATGTCTTTTCAAGTGAATATAGATTAGAAGGCCCATTTATATGAATTTATGAGGGACTACTACTGAATAAATTTTGGGGTATCGATAACAAGCTTAAAATATATTTAACTATAAACACCATAATTTACTAGCCTTTAAAACTCCATTCCTAAATATCTAAATTTGCAACTACTATTAGAAACAATGTTTTAAAGTCATCAAAATTACCATTTATTTAGAAAAAAATACCTTGACTAAATAATTCCCCAAAATTTTCAATATCCTGTTTTAAGTTATGTAGATCATATGAATGTCAAACCATGTTACTAAAAATTTATCCATTTCCAGAAAATATCTCAACGTAGTATAAATCTAAATGAACCAAAATCTCATTAGTTAAAGAGAAAAAATGGTAAAGTAATTCAGTTTGTGTCTAAACATGATGATTTCAAGGTATTGTCTTGCTTACCCAAGCATCTATGTTTTCTTGTCTATGAAGAGGTATCAAACTCTTTAGATTTTTCACTGAACTCCTTAGAGTCAAATTAAAATCTAATTTTTTTATTGATGCAAATATTCTCAACAATGGACAAAATTGCCTCATATCCTGAGATTCCACAAGTACCACACATTTTACTGCAATAGAAATATTACACTATGTTGAGGAGGATGCCCAAGCTTATAATTAAAAAACACACCAATAAATTCATAAATAACCCAAGGTCAAAGAAAATATTGACTATTATTTATCTATCTTAAGTTGGTACTTTTAACTAAATAGTATCTGAATATTAAGAGAGAACCTAAAGAGTATAAAATATATTTATCGTGTTACCTAAGTTACCATATATATATGTTAGACTAGATGCGCACAAGTTTTCTCCACTGAGAAATATGGATATGGCAATGTGTTTCTATAAAGAAGTTGGGAGAAGAAGATATGTGAATATATCCTCAAATATAAAATTCTCTGTGTACAAGTTACAGATGATAGGAGTAAACATAAGTAAGTGTATATTTGGTATACGACATAAATTTATCCTCTAAAGCCAATTACCTCAGTGAAATAAAAGACACTCACTAATGGGAGAAATACCCTATGGTTCCTACATCCTGGATTATATCAAACAAAGAACAAAATAGTTGATAGATTACTCGATTTGGTATTTTAATCAATCCAACACTTGTTGGAGGAATCAAACTTTTATTTTGTAGAACTAAAAATTAGACAGTAATATCTAGATATTAAGATAAAGACTATTGGAGCATTTTACCCCAAAAGATGTGTTAGATATCTTGGGGATTTTAGATTGATCCTGAGAGAAAACATAAATTTTCATCACATTGACTGATGGTGATTAAAGAAAGAGAGGTTAATATGAGCAGGGACAAACTTAAGCCTGAATATGAAGCCAATAATAGATATGTTATAACTTCAACTGCTCCAGCCTTATTCATTGCACGAAATTCAAATTTTGATTTATCAAAATCGCAACAAAATATATGCAGCTATTGAGTTACTATTTCACTATGCCAGTCACTATTGGGAATTCTAAAAATGGGAGAGAAATGAAATAAAGATACTTCATATAGTGGGCTTTTATCCCCAAAAATCCATTCTATTGTCCTAATTATTTTATAATAATATATTTTTTGATTTATCTATAAATCATTTGGCCATATTTTTTCCAGCTTCTAGGGTCTCGAAGTGACAACTCATTTTAAGGACTTAAATCAATTATTGTGCGAAATCATCTTCATGAAACAAAATCAAAACTGTGGACCTACCATAGTATTTGAAATTAAACCTGAGCCACATTCAAAAACTTTATATCTAGAATCTTAAAACTTATACTAACGCTTATCTGGAAATAATTACTATCTAGAATTTTAAAGCCAAATTAAATGATTATTATTCCTCGAGTTAATCGCAGCTTGGCACATCACACATTTATGCCAGACTTCAAAGGCATCCTAAAACAAGCTGGCCCAAAAGAAACCACAATCCAAAACTTTAAATACACATATTTTAGAATAAAATTAGCCAACACATAAAGAGGAGAGAGAAGTTCATAAATTTTCCATTCCCCCCAAGAGCTCCACTCTTTACCATATTCAATAGTGAAGGAATGAACCCATCTTGACATATTTTTTCCTATTTTCACAATCTCAAACAACAATTGCTCAATTTCGTCCATCCCATTGGATGCCAATAGAATGAATCGTAGATACAAATTCTCAAAATATGAGAAAATTATTGGCTACAAAAATTAATAAATGAATTGTCTTAAGCTCCTAATCCACATTGGAGCATTAGTCTAAGACTCTGTTCCCATGACAAGGGGAATCTCTGTTTGAGTACTATTATACTACTGAAACGAGTAAACAATTTACGGCCAATGAAATGGGCCTTACCTATGTGGAAGAAGTATGTTATAAGTGGTTGAATATTGAATCCGTAGATTTGGCCAGAACAATCCAGAGGGATACTATAGCTTGAGTCCTGAGTGGATAGCAACCACACCACCGACAAGGTTTTCATACTCAACCTTACTGAAACCAGCATCAGCAATCATTTTTGCAAATTTCTCCTGTATGAGCAAGAGACTAAAAGTCAATCATACGAGACAAGCAACTTCTCAAATAATTGTCATCTGTAACTATGTAACAGATCATCATCATCATCATCATATAAATCATGAAACTAAGAATTAGAGGAACATGAAGTTATCAATGTAAGATTTTCCTATCCACATTCCTGGCATTGATGTATAGTATTTGTTTTCTCAGTGCATCCTGCTTTAAGCAGAAATAAATGGTCTGCCTTAATGGAACTCATGATCTAATCTTCCATTTTAAGGAAAAAAGCGTAGCTGCATACGTAAAACGCATATCTAGTTCTCCGCTTGAAAGTTACGAGTCATTATTGACCGAAGAAATGTCTTAATCTTTGAAAAAATGATTGGATATCAAACGGGTGGCATTTCAGGCCGCTCAGAAAGTATGTTCTCTAATTTTGGATTATTAAACATATGTATTATTCCATAAAGATAAGTGAAGATTTGCATGCATCAGAGGATGAAGCCAATTACATCAGAGGATGAATCAACATACAAAAACAGCAGTTGAGGTCCACTTTCACAATACCAAATTAGACATTCAGAGAACGATATGAGAATTAAAGTTTTAAAATTCACAGAAATAGATCAATCTGGAGTTCCCTGCATCTCAGTGAGGTTCAAGGACAATATTCAATTCATCGTATGAACTAAAACCAAACATTTTTACATGTTCTAACAGTGTTGCGTAACTTTCTTCATTGTCAACGTTGGTGTAGATAAAGAGATTAACACTCACTTGTTTAGGGAACCGTCGTATACTCTCAACTAAATACTGGTAAGAACTGCGATCTCCTGTTATCACCTCTCCCATTGCAGGAATGACACCAAAAGAATAGTAATCATATCTGGCGACATAACTCAGAAGATTAGCACAAATACAGCGAGTAAAAAGCAATATGATATCCGCAAATCGTCAACTATTTCTGGTACTAAACGAATGACGAAACCATGGCAGATAGTGACCAGACTATGACGAGACAATGACTAGAAGGGGACGAATTCACCGTTGAGATTATTTGACAAATGGAGATGACAATTCGTCGTCGTCATCATCTATCCTCTCCTTTTGGGTTGAATATGAATACTAATGGTAACGCAAGAATATATGTCTGATACCCTGATATGTAATCAGAATGGTATTCTCGCCTTGAGTACTAACAGCGGGTTTAGTGCCTAAGCCTGATGATACTGTATAATTAAGAAATTCACTGACCATAGAAACTACAAATAAAGTTGTAAAGGTAATTGCGAATGACCCAGTTCTTGACGCCTACTCCAGATGTTAGTTCATCTTCCGTTAGAAAAGACGGAGACAGTATAAAGCGCTCAAAATGTAAAGAAAAATGAACAAAAGGAAATATTCGGAACATTCAAAGTCGTATTTAGAAAAATATGAAGTCGAATGAATAGAGCTCAATTGGTCAGAATATAAGTACATTTGTTTGAAAAGGGGAACGTCCACATGACTCAGTTCCATGCACAAGAATCTGCCACCTCTTTTCAGTACCCTGAAAATTAAAACATTTTGATGTAATATACTATCTATGGAAGTGAAAGTATAGAAAGAAAAGTAGAAGACATTGCTGAAATTATTACCTGTAAGCTTCCTCAAGCACCCTCTCTATATGCGACACATTTCTGATTCCAAATGCAATCGTATACCCATCCATTGAATCGTCTCGAAAGTTCAATGCCTCAGCATCTCCCTCCACCCATTGCAAACAACGCTCATCAAGCCCTGCATGTATTTTGGGATTAGATTTCTATCCTAAGAATCTTATTAAAGACTATAACTAAGATTTTTATCAATGTTCTTTATGTCATACTTCAAATACTAAAATATGATCAAAACGGTCATCAAGCATTGCAGAAGTTCCACTATTAGATTTTTTTTCTTGAATATCTATTAAAAGTTATCAAAAGATTTTTTTTTTTTCTAAACGTGCAAATTGAAAATGCTAAAATATGATTAAAATTCATGATTTTTACTTTTTTCTGCAGCACGCTTCTTCCCAACAGAGAGCATGTTTGGGTTGATGTCAAGCACATATATTTTGGTATCATATTCTCCCTCAGGTTGACTGACTTCCAGAGCTTGACGGGTGACACTGTTAATGCTCTCAAGAATGCGAAAAGCAACATCACCTGAAAAAATAAACAGTAAAATAACTAGCACAAGTCAGGATCCGCAACCCCTATCAGGGTTATTTTGATCATTTTAGTGTAATTCCCTTCCAGAAGGAAGGCAGATAGGAAGTTATTTGGCTTCCTCTATACCTCTCTATATTTCTCTCTAACCTTAAAATATCATTCCAATTGACATGTTTTGCTTTTGGAGTTTGTTTCCTGACAAGTACATCCGTCAAATATGACTTATTAAAATTGATAAATAACCTACACAAGTTGGACGGCCAACAAACGACAGAGGCAGAATTAGTTCAAACTTCTTGAAAGATATTCTTCTTTTTAAAAAAATAAAGTAAGATATTCTGAACGTGTATTGTTAAAAGTATTTAGGTCTATCATACTTCTTTCCATGTGCAAATGGGCCAAAAGCCAGTGAAGCTATTAATAAAAATCAAAGCCATCATCGAATAGATTAAAGATTTGAGAATATAATTTAATTCATCAGTATATACTGAAAAGAGACAAATAAACAGAGTGAGAATCGTTTCAAACCTAAAACTTTCGAATCTCAACACAACTAAATCTAATTATAAAACATAAAAGAGAGTACAAGTATAAACAGGAAAGCGAAAAAATATTCATTTCCAATATTGATAAATTTTGACTCGTATCTTTGCAACTCTGATTGATTTTTTTTGCGATGAAGAACAGGAATGAATCACCTGTTCCGCCTGCTACATCAAGATGTTTCATCCCCGGAAAGGGGTGGAGTTTACTCACCAACCTAAATCATTCAAGCATCAAATCAAATTCACCAACAGAGAAAAATAACATGAAAGACAGTATTTCCATAAATTTTCCCAACCTGTCCTTCCATAACCTATGCAACCCGCCGCTCATCAAATCGTTCATAATATCATAGCTTGGCGCAACCTTGGTGAACACATTACCCACCAATTTGACCTTTTCTTCTTCTGTCACTTCTTTAAACCCTGCATTGGAACCAAACACTAAGAATCAACCAGTCGAAACTACATTCGCAGAGGAGAATTGAATACTAGGTCAATATTGGAAATGAATATTTTTTCGCTTTCCTGTTTATACTTGTACTCTCTTTTATGTTTTATAATTAGATTTAGTTGTGTTAAGATTCGACAGTTTAAGGTTTGAAACGTTTCTTCTTCTGTCACTTCTTTAATTTATCAATATTGGAAATGAATATTGGAAATGAATATTTTTTCGCTTTCCTGTTTATACTTGTACTCTCTTTTATGTTTTATAATTAGATTTAGTTGTGTTGAGATTCGACAGTTTTAGGTTTGAAACGTTTCTTCTTCTGTCACTTCTTTAAACCCTGCATTGGAACCAAACACTAAGAATCAACCAGTCGAAACTACATTCGCAGTGGAGAATTGAATACTAGGTCGATAGAACAAGACACAGTGTCGAACAAAATTCCGAAAACGGATACAATTACGTCTAATTCAAGGGAAAAAAGAGATGGGTATGATAGGTATGATACCAAAGCTTGTGGCGTGGTTGTGAACGGTGGAGAAAGAAGCAGAGGCGTAGCCTATTGTTCGAGGAGCGCCATGGCGGCTGGAGAAGAGTTTTCGTAGGCTGGCGACTGAGCCGCGAGCCATCTACCGAGACGATAGGGTTCCTAGGAGTGGAAGATTCTTCCGTGTGAGCGATCGATCCTGCTGCGAAATCAGCTTGCCCAAATAACGTCGACTAAATTTAGTCTCTCTCTCTCTATCTCTATCTATCGCTCTCTCTCTCTCTCTCTCTTTCCTCTCTGTCTCTCTCTCTATCTCTATCTATCGCTCTCTCTCTCTCTGCGAATATCTCTCTCTCTGTCTCTATCCGTCTATCTCCCTCTCTCTATCTCTCTCTGTCTCACTCTCTCTCTATCTTTCTTTCTCTCTCATTCTCTATCTTTCTCTCTCTATCTTTCTTTCTCTCTCTGTCTCTATCTTTCTCTCTCTGTCTCTATCTTTCTCGCTCTGTCTCTCTATCAATCTCTCTATCTTTCTTTCTCTCACTGTCTATCTTTCTCGCTCTGTCTCTCTATCAATCTCTCTATCTTTCTCTCGCTATTTCTATCTCTCTCTATCTCTCTGTCAATCTCTATCCATCTCAATCTCTCTCTATCTATCCATTTCCATCTCTCTTTACCGTCTCCATCTCTCTCTATCTTTCTCCCTCTCTTTCTCTCTCTAAATCTCTATCTATATATGTATATATCTATCTATGTCTCTCTATCTATCTATCTCCATCTATTTCTCTCTCTTAACCTCTATCTCTATCTCTATCTATATATGTATATATCTATCTATGTCTCTCTATCTATCTCCATCTATTTCTCTCTCTTAACCTCTATCTCTATCTCTTTCTCTATCTATATATGTATATATCTATCTATGTCTCTCTATCTATCTATCTCCATCTCTTTCTCTCTCTTAACCTCTATCTCTATCTCTTTCTCTATCTATATATGTATATATCTATCTATGTCTCTCTATCTATCTATCTCCATCTCTTTCTCTCTCTTAACCTCTATCTCTATCCCTTTTCTATCTATATGGATATATATATCTGTCTCTCCCTCTCTCTCTGTCTCTCCCGCTCTCTGTCTCCCCCTCTCTCTCTGTCTCTCTCTCCCACTCTCTCTCTCTGTCTCTCTCTCCCTCTCTCTCTATGTCTTTCCCTCTCTCTCCCCCTCTCTCTCTCTCCCACTCTCTCCCTCTCTCTCTCTCTGTCTCTCTCTCCCTCCCTCTCTCTCTGTCTCTCTCTCTCCCTCTCTCTCTCTGTCCGTCTCTCTCTCTAAATCTATCTCCCTATGCCTCTTTATTCCTCTGCATCTCTCTCTGTCTTTATCCTTCTGCCTTTTCCAATCTCTCTCTATTTATAAATCTATCCTTCTCTCTCTCTGATCCTTTTCTCTCTCTATCTTATCTGTTAACAAATTCTTGTATTTCAGTGAACTAATTGTCTAAAGTTGTTGATTGCAAATCAACATTTTCTTCGCGTGGGAGGAGATATTTAATACGCAAATATTCATTATCTAATTAAAATTGCCAAAAAACTGTATACTTATTATGTTTCAAATCTATATAAATGTGTATATGATTGATAGTTTAAACCATAAGTGATTATGACTAATGACGAAGATCTTCCCTCTTTAGTATAGGGAAACAGCATTTCTATATTTATTTGTATGGTAAGTCTATCTGAAAGTTCTGAACGAGTAAGAATAATATGAGTAAGCCCCAGAGTGATTATTGAATTCACAAAGTAAATGCCAATAAATAAGAGAGTGATCTATATTGGAGTCCTATAGATTTATTTTATAAACATTCAAAGTGGAATAAAGGGGGAACGGGGTGTAGAAATATGTATTTTGTTAAGTTTAGATAAATGTTAGTCCAAGTTTCAAAAAATCACGAGTGAACAGACATAAATTAACAATTAACTAAATCAATATAGAATATTACTCATTTTTGAAATCTATACAAACAGGACATTTAAATCTTACATCTTCTGTTTTGTTCATAGTTCTGATTCCATTCCTGTATCGACAAAACGCAAAAGGAATGAAAAAAAACATGGAATAAATGCAAACATGAAAAAGGTTAAAAAAACCTATTAAGTAATATGAAAATCAATAAAATAGAAACGGCAAAATTTTAATTTACCCGAATAATACTTCTAAGCGCCGTATCTGCGCAAAATCTTGTTCAAGGAGGGCATTACATTGTATGCCTGATATGATCTCCTAAGTTCAATGATAGAACCAACCTGGGTAAAAAATAGAAACCACTTAAATAGATAACTTGATGGATAATAAATAATAAATAAAAAAATAAAACTTACAATGATAAGAACAGATGTAAAGCCAATAGAAAACCCTTGGTTGATTTTACGCAAGTGGTAGTCCAGCACGATCGATGAAGTAGCAAGAAAACTCAGCAGAAGTCCCCCTAAATAATTCATTAAAAAAGTTAAATTTTGAATATATTCATTTTTTTTCCATTTTTTGTATTTTTCCTATTTAGGATAGTAATCACGAATCACATTAGGGAAGATGGACGAGGACGAGTTCGCCATCATCATGGTCATCATCATCCATCTGTGGCTGGGAAGAATGATGATGAATTCAACAATGATAATGCCATAACTAAATGCTTTATCTGATATTGGAAACCAGTGGATGACGACAAAGTCTCTTGAAAATGAGATGGCAATGACGATGACAAATTGTCATCGACCGATGGATGATGGTGATGGGTTTTGGAAACAACATAACTATGATGACGATGACAATGATGATGACAAATACAACTGGTAGATTATGATGGCAGCTCTTGGAAACTAGTTAACAATGATGAGGACAAATAATAATGATGACGAAGAATTCAACTGATGGATTTCAATGACGATGACAATAATTATGGCATGATTAAATGCTCCATCTTACTTTTCAAAAAAAAATTAAATTAAATGCTCCATCTGAGCTTAGAAAGTTATGGACAATGAGGAGGACATCTCCATAAAACAGGATGACAACGATGATGCCAACGAGTCATCCACCAACAGACGACGGTGACCATGATGGATCATGGAAACTGGATAATTATGACGATGTTTCATCATCATCATCGTCATCGTCCACCTGTCATCCTCATCCATCAGTGGCTGGGAAAAATGACGATGAATTCAAACGATGATGGCAATGATAATAGCTTGATTAAACCAGTGATATTAGAAACCAGTGGATGACGACGAAGTCTCTTAAAAATGAGATGGCAATGACGATGACAAATTGTCATCGACTGATGGATGATAGTGATGGCTTTTGGAAACAAGATAACTATGATGATGATGATGGTGACGATGACGGTGATGATGATGATGACAAATACAACTGGTAGATTATGATGGCAGCTCTTAGAAACTAGTTAATTATGATGATGACAAATGACAAATAACAATGAAGATGATGAATTCAACGGAAGGATTTCAATGACAATGATTATGGCATGATTAAATGCTCGATCCTAGGTGGGAAAATAATGGAAAAATGAGGATAATGTCTCCAGAAAACATGATGACAACGTGTCATCCACCAACAGATGATGGTGACCATGACAGATCATGGAAACTGGATAATTAAGACAGACGACCATGCATCATTATCATTATTGTCATTGTCATCATCGACGTCAAACCCTAAATCTGATCTTTGGGGAAGAAAGAAACGTGTGCACATATATATACCCCAGAAGCGCGTTGAAGCTTGAACCATTCTAAGGTACTCGATCGTTGCTTTTCCTGGTTTGACGTTCGGTATCCTGGCGCCCATTTTAGTCAAATAATCCGAAATCTCCTTGGGAAGATTTGCCTGAGAGAAAAGATAGAAATAAGGGTCAAATTCTAGAACAAAAATGGCACGTAGTCCGATTTATTGAACTCATTCAGATGTTTCCTCAGGAGTAAGGCTTGTGAATGGATGGCCGACAACGGTCTGGGATTGAACGGGTTTCCATTCAGCTACTCGTCACAGGGCTTGCTGTTGGATGATGGAACAGAACGAGACGTGGCGGAACGGAAGCTATAAGCCGTTCCGTTCCCTTTCCATTCCGAGTATAGTTCCGGATCGTCCCAGACGTGGACGATCGACGGGGCGGGACGAATTTCGTTCCCTCCGATGTCAGGGACGAAGGACGGGACGGTTTTTCATCCAACGATAAAAAAACCGACCCGTCCAATCATACTGGGACGGTTTTCCCCCCGTCCAGTCCTCCCAGGATGAATTTTTATCCCAGCCCTCGTCCCGGACGGAAAAAACACATTTTATATTTTTAAAATATTAATATAGATTTTTTTCAAGTTTTTAAAGGGAAATATGGAGGAGAGAGAATGCAAAAGGACATATGTACAATTAATTCTGAGTGGCGTCAGTTTGCACGCGCGAAAAAATACAGGGACCTTGATGCAAATTGTCATAGCGAGGCCACGTGACGAGATCTCAACCATCGGATGTGTATCCGGCGGTTTTTCGTCCACATCTGTCCGTCCATCGTCCAAGACCTCCGGACGGACGGTTTTTCCATCCCACGGGACGAAAACCATCCCGTCCGTTGGTCCGAGGGACGAATTTTCGTCCCGAAATTCGTCCATATCCTCGGACGGGACGATTTTTTCGTCCCGGCCGCGTCCCTGCACTATAGTTCCGTGGGTCAGAATTGAATATTTGGTCAGGTTCAGCTTCTCATGTCTACTAGCCTTACACAGGAAGAAGCCTTCCAGAAACAGCACAAAAATAGACATGGTTCAAGAAGTTTTTTTTTTGAAATATTTAAGGCTACGAGAGGAACATTGATGGGAAAGAGGAGATGCGAGGTAGATGGTCCCATCGTCAGAGAGTAGAACACTAGACATGGTCATTCTGTTCTTTTTGTGTGAGTTTGTGCGAATTGTTCGTTCTGTTCTGTTTTCCGAACAGAACAAAAACAAATTCAAACTGAACATCGCACAGACCCGTGTGCGGTTCTTTTGTTCGCTTCATGTGAATTTTGTTCTAGTTTTGTGTGAATGTGCAAATTTGTGCAATTGTGCGAATTTTGTTCGTTTTTGGAAAACAAAATAACAGAACAAAGAACAATCATGTCTAAGAACACGAATTATCGGAGGATTCGAACGGAGGATCCGAGGATTGACCGGGGATGAGCCACCTGAAGACGCAGCGAGGGATTGACAATCACAGTGGGAGGGGGGGATTGTAGGAGACTAGAAGAGAACCAATCGGCTGAAGATCCGGCGAGACGATCAAAGATGATCAACATTCTGATGTAAAATGAGTCAAGAGATCAACATAAGAATGTTGATCATCTTTTCAGGTGATCTTGTTAGTGAGAGACTAGCTACTATGGGCTAATGGGCCCTATTCTATAAGCCCATTAGCCCATCTATCCTTCTCTCCCTTAGGGTATATATACCCACCTGTGTACTCAGTTATGTGTATGTCATTATCTTCCTCTTCTCTTCCACAACATGGTATCAGAGCTCCAGAGCTCCTCACCTAGGGTTTGACATGGCCCGCACATCGCCGCTGCCGCTCTTGCAGCAGCAGCTGCCGCCGCCGTGCGCAAGCGCAGCAGCCAGCCACCGCCGCGCGCAAGCGCAGCCGCCCGCCGCCGCCGCTGCGCGGCAGCGCAGCCCGCAGCGCGCGACGTGCCGCAGCCCGCAGCCGCCGCGACGCCCGCGGCGCAGCCGCCAGACGCCGCACGCCGCGCCGCAGCCGCCAGCCGCCGCGCGCACGCGCTGCAGCCCTAGCCGCAGCGCCGCGCCATAGCCCTAGCCGCAGCGCACCGCGCTGCAGCCGCCAGCCGCTGCACGCACGCCGCAGCCTAGCCGCAGCGCAGCGCGCCACGCCGCAGCCGCCAGCCGCTGCGCGCACGCGCCGCAGCCCTAGCCGCAGCGCCGCGCCGCAGCCGCCAGCCGCCAGCCGCGCGACACGCCGCCGCAGCCGCCAGCCGCAGCGCACACGCCGCGCCGCCCTAGCGCCGCGCCGCAGCCGCCAGCCGCAGCGCGCCCACGCCGCAACCGCCACCGCCACGCGCCTGGGCAGCAGTACTCAGCAGCCGCACGCCGCAGCAACAGCAGCAGCGTGCACGCGCCGCAGCAACAGCAGCAGCGTGCACGCGCCGCAGCCAGCTGCCGCCACCGAAACCAACATGCCGTTCACTGAGACTGACTTCGCCGAGAGGCCCTTGTCCTACAAGGTGGCTCATCCGCTCCCATCGGTCCCGTAGGTGACACTCCTACGGGGCCCGAATCTCCTTCAGTGGATGCGCTTTGTCGAAACCGCCCTGAAGGCACGTCAGCTCTTCAAGCACTGCACTGAAGAGCCCCTTACAGTCGACCACCCACACCATGCGGTGTGGGACGTTGAGGACCAGTTCGTCCTCGGCTGGCTGTATGCGTACACCCTGGCTCCCGACTTCCGCGACCGGTTTCCGCATCAGAAAACGGTAAAAGGATTCTGGGATCAGGCGCGCTCCTTCTGTGGCCGGGACAACGACTGGTGGCGCCTTTATGCTCTTGCATGTCAGGCCAGCAATCTCCGTCAGGGGACGCTGACCATCTCTGAATATGCACTTGCCCACAAGAAGATGTGGGATGAGGTGGACTATTATCTTCCACCCGACGATCCGACGTCGAAGACGTACCAGAATGTGCTCCTCTTGCGGATCATGGGCTTCCTCAGCGGCCTGAACTGCGAGTATGATGACGTCCGTCGTCGTGCTTTGCACCGCAAAGAAGGTCCACCTGCTCTTGAGGAATTGGTGAAGGAGCTCCAAGAGGAGGAAAGTCACTTTCTCCTCCATGGGACTCCCTCCTCCGGTCCTCCGGGCGAGTCGACCGCCCTGCTTTCTGCCCCCACCGCGTCTGCACTTTCTTCCGACGGCAAGCCCACGGCGATCCTCCCTACGCCCACATCCGCTGCTCCACCAGCTGGGACGGCGGTTTGCTCATATTGCGGCAAACCGGGCCGCGGGAAGAACAAGTGCAAGAAGCGCCTGAATGATTGGAGAAAGAAGAAAGAGGCCGCCGACGGCAAGGCCATGGTGGCCCAGTCTGACTCATCCTCCGCCAGCGCCTCCTCAGTGACCATGGATCAGCTCCAGGCAGATTTGGCCCGACTTTGTGACCAGATGGCAGCCCTGCAGAATCCATCCACGGCTTACTTCGGTGGTTTTGGTGCGTCTTCCACTCCTTCCCCTTCCGATGAATGGTACTGTGGTCATACGGCTTTTCACTCTCCTGTCGTCTCCGATACTACTTGGGTCCTTGACTCGGGGGCCACCGAACATATGACTCCGAGTAATGCCCGGTTTGTGTCCTACGAGCGGCATCAGGGTGGTCGTACTGTTCTCACGGCAGGGGGTGGACGTCTTCGTGTGGCTGGCATCGGGGCAGTCTATGAGGACGGTCTTGGTGTGGTCCACAACGTCCTGCATGTTCCCGACCTGCGGGCAGTTCTTATGTCTCCACAGCGTTTAGTTGATGTCGTCTCCTGTTCATTCCACCTCAGGCCTGACGGTATGTTTCTGTCTGACAAGGTGGGCCGGACTACACCGAATAGGCGGGAGAATGGACTGCTGCTGCTGGATGACGGAGGCCGCTCCCAGTGCTTCATGGTGCACCGGACTCTACTCTCGGTGGCTGAGCAGTGTCGGGGTCGTCTTCTGATGGAGCATCAGCGTCTTGGACACCCACCTTTCTCTACTTTACAGCGTTTGTTTCCGTCGTTATGTTTGGGCGTGGACCTCAAGACTGTGATTTGTGAAGCTTGTCAGTTGGCCAAGCATCGTAGATGCTCCTTTGCTTCCTCTCCGTCTCACACTACGACCCGCTGTTCCGCGCCCACAGTGATGTATGGGGCCGCCCCACAGCCCAGTCTGAAGGGGCATCACTACTTCCTACTCTTTGTGGACGAAGCTACCCGCTATACGTGGGTTTACCTTCTGACTGCGAAGTCGGAGGTTGCGCAAAATGTTCGACATTTTTGCACCATGCTCCAGACGCAGTTCGGTCGCGGCATCTAACGTTTTAGGTCCGACAATGCTCGGGACTTCTTCAACGCTGACCTCGACTCTTTCTTTGCCGACCGGGGCATTCTCCACGAGTCCTCCTGTGTGGCCACCCCCGAGCAGAATGGCATGGCTGAGCGGCGGATCGGCTATGTTACCTCGACAGCGCGCACGTTGCTGTTGGACTCGAAGGCGCCTAGGCGTTTTTGGGGCGATGCGGTTTTGACGAGTACTCATCTCGTTAACCGTATCCCCACCCCGCTCCTGGAGTTCTCCAGCCCCTTGTACCGGATGACTGCGGCCTTCCCGGATGCTTCCCTGAGGACAGGGCTCTTGCCTCGTATCTTCGGCTGCACGGCCTACGTCCATGACTCTTCTCCGACGCGCACAAAGCTTGATGCTCGCGCCCTCAGGTGCGTGTTCGTGGGTTACTCTTCCCTCCAAAATGGGTATCGGTGTTACCATCCGCCCTCTCGGCGTTTCTTCACCTCGGCAAACGTCACCTTTGCCGAGCATGAACCCTACTTTGGGGACTGTTCTACCTCATCACGCCTTCCGCCGGATGAGGCTCCTTCGGCCCCCCCCTTGGGGCCCCGTCTGATCGTGGAGTCTACCACCACCACTCCACCCTCCTCCCTCCATGATCTCTCTCCCCTTGCCTCCTCTTCCTCAGTTCCCCCTGCGGGGTCCTTGGACGTGTCCTCCACTTCGTCTTCGTTTCCTGCCCCTCCCCCCTTGGCAACTCCTCCTCTCCCATTGGTCTCCGGTTCACCATCCTCGTCCCCTCCCAGTGAGTCGCCCTTGTCACTCGTCCGTGACCAGCCCTCGTCTCCATCCAACTCATCTTCCCCTCCTACCGCCGACATACACTCCTCGTCCGGTGTGTCATCTCCTGCTCCTCCCGGGGAGTTCCCCCTTGCTTCCGCTCGTCCTTCTGTCGATGGTGACGATCAGTTGGGATGGCCTATTGCTCTACGGAAAGGGGTCCGTCAGTGCACTAAGGCCTCCCTATACCCTCTCTCTCATTTTATCTCCTTTGACCAGTTGAGTCCTCCCTACCGGTTATTTCTTTCCCGCATCGAGTCCGATCCTGTCCTCGCCGCTAGCCGATGCTCTCGCCTCTCCTCCTTGGAAAGCGGCGATGGATGAGGAGATGCAGTCTCTCCTCAAGAACCACACGTGGGACGTCGTTCCACTTCCCCCTGGCAAGAGGGCTGTGGACTGCAAGTGGATCCACGCCAAGAAGCATCATGCGGACAGTACTCTCGAATGCCTCAAGTCTCGGCTTGTGGCTCGGGGGTTCACTCAGTCCTATGGCGTAGACTACTTCGAGCCGTTCTCACCAGTGGCGAAGATGGAGACTGTCCGTCTTCTTTTGGCTCTTGCGGCCCATTTCCACTGGACCATCCGCCAGTTCGACGTCAAGAATGCCTTCTTGCATGGCGATCTGACGGAAGAGGTGTACATGCAGCAGCCGCCGGGCTATTCTCTCGGCCCCCCCGGTCACGTGTGCCGCCTGCAGAAGTCTCTCTATGGACTCAAGCAGTCTCCGCGCATGTGGTTTGGGCGGTTCTCCTCCGTTCTGAAGACCGAAGGGTACACTCAGAGTAATGGAGACGCCTCCCTCTTCTTCCGTCACAGCCCGACCGGGATCTCCATTCTTGCCGTGTACGTCGACGACATCCTCATCACGGGGTCTGATGCTGCTGAAGCTGTCCGCCTGAGCGCCGCCTTGGCTATGGAGTTTGAGATCAAGGCCCTCAGCCTTCTTCGCTACTTCCTTGGTCTCGAGGTGGCCTACTCTCCTCGTGGGATCTTCGCCTCACAGCAGAAATACACCGTCGACTTACTAGCACTGACTGGGATGACCGACAGCGCCGTGAGCACTCCCATTGATCCCAACGCTCAAGTTGGGCAAAGGAGGATTCACCACTGACAATTCCCACAGGTATCAGCAACTGGTGGGGAAACTCCTCTACTTGATGCACACTGCCTGACACGCTTCGCGCCAACTTGCTCAGTCAGTTTATGCATTCTCCCGGAGGTTCACCGTCAGGCCGTCCACCGGGTTCTTGCGCACTGAAGGGCTGCCCGGCAAGGGCCTGCTCTTCCTCGCAGTACTGACCGGACCGCCAAAGTATACACTGATGCTGACTTCGCCGGTTCCGTTGTGGATCATCGATCTACCACGGGCTACTGCACGCTTGTTTTGGCAGTCTTGTCAGCTGGAAAAGCAGCAAGCAGGACAAAGTGTCCCGTTCTAGTGCCGGCCGAGTACCGCGCGACCGCCGATGGGGCCTCCGAGGGCCAGTGGATCTATGGCATCCTTCACGATCTCCGCGTGGAGTACGCCGGCCCGATTCACTTCTACTGCGACAACAAGTCGACGATCGCGTTGGCCAAGAACCCTGGACAACAGGGACGTATCAAGCACATGGAGCGCAACCGCTACTTCTTCAAGGAGTGAGTCGACGAAGGGATCTTTGACCTTGATTTTGTTGCCTCCGCCGACCAGGCAGCGGACGTCCTCACTAAGGGCCTCTCCCGCCCACTTCTTCAACGTGCCGTCTCCAAGCTCGGCATGGAAGATATCCATACTTCGCTTGCTGGGGGGTGTTAGTGAGAGACTAGCTACTATGGGCTAATGGGCCCCATTCTATAAGCCCATTAGCCCATCTATCCTTCTCTCTCTTAGGGTATACATACCCACCTATGTACTCAGTTATGTGTATGTCATTATCTTCCTCTTTTCTTCCACAACAGATCTTACTATAATTCTTGACTGCCCACCTAAAAGGAGGGCTACATGTATTTATAGATAAAAGTAAGCAATCTATTTTAAGCGCTAAAGTGCCCCTGATGGGCTAAAATGTCGAAGATATCGAATGTTCTAATACAGGGAAGAAATAGATTTACAAATTATATTTCAAATGAATGAACTAGATACACTTACAATGTCGAAGATGTTGAACAGAAAGACGAAGAAGGCGTAAATTGCATAGAATACCCAGGGCTCTGCACCTAGGGAAGTCTCCGGGTTCAGAATATCCCTCACATTTTCCCAAAATCTTGATCCAAGAATACTGCCATAGGAAATGACCATCGTCAAATAGATAAATCAAAGCAAGGACCACTTTGCAAACAACAAATGCACAAATTATGGTAAAGTGATTACCCAGCTAAAATGCTAGGAAAAGCAAGCAAATATGTAGTCGTAAGAACAGGTTGCATGCCGGTGGGATTGATGTTGAAGGGTATATACGGCTCAACCTCGGAAACGGGTGACCGATTTCTATGAATTTAAAAAAAACAAGAAAAAAAAAACTAGTGTCAGCATAAAAAGCGAGTGAAGAATGAATAATTATGTGAGATGGAATCAGACTCAAGTGAGTGAGTGAAATCTCATTCTCTTTCTACCAAATGTAAAACATATATCTCCGTCCTATCAGTAATAATCGTAATGTGAATAAATCAATCGTTTAGTTTGGGCTTTTTAGGATAATCTTTATTTGATAACTTCATCAATGATCATTGGAATTTACTTCTTGAAGAATCCATTTTTCATAACCTTCCTACTTATGTTACGTTCATCATTAGAAATTTCCATGATCAAAAAATGAGAAAAAACACAGAAGGTGGGTGAAACATGTTCACATCAAATCACCAATTTTCCAGATAGTGATATCAACCAATCCGAGGTCCTTAGAAGTAATTAAAAAGTAGAGAAATATATATTTTTTAATTTAAAAAAATGAGAGAAATATACAGTAGAACTAAACCGTAGAACTGCAGTGTTACACAGTACCTTGAATTTGATGCTAATTTGAAGGCATAGTACTGCAGTTTGACCTTACGGCAGCCTTCTGTCACCACCACCGCCCACATTGTGACGATCGTGAAGACCCCCACAATGGCGAGGATGTAATACAAAGAACTGATACCACTACCTGGACCGAACCCAACAACATTAAGGACCACTGAATATCCTCCAAATCAATATTGCGCAAATCAGAAAACTTTGGCATTCAAACTTAAAAAAAGGCGTCATAATAAAAACTCTATTTGATGTACTAGCCGTTATATCATCATATTAGGCTGCGCACTATGGCCCAGTAAACCATGTACATATGCTTTGACCTAAATGAAATCATTATGCGTGTATTTCTCGTTCTGCCTCTGTGTCTTCTTCTTCTCCACAATCTGATACCCGGTCTAGAAATTTCCACCCTACCAACTAGAATGGATTCTTTTTTGATACAATCTACAACGCCTTGCAAGATTTTTTAGTAAAATGGTGTAAATGTCCATTTTACTTATGAGGGGCATGAATTGGAAATCTGATATTTTGAAGAACATTGTAAGGTCAAATCAGAATGAGAACATATAGAAATTGCAGAGAGAACAAGTCAGAAGTGATGAACAACGAAGAGAAATTTGGAAGCAATTCTGCATTAGCCAATGCACCCTCTGGATTGGGAGGATCTCCTGTGCTCCATCCCAGTTGCCGCAGCAACCACTTCAAGAAATGTCATATCCCTCTTTGAATGAGGTATAGCCTCTTATTTACCCTGGTTTCACACCTTTGCACTTAGGCACTTTATTTACTGTAACGTGATCCTCAGTTGACACATGCCACATTCTCTATTATTCTTTTGTTTTTTACCTTTTACATAGACCTAGCCTCTTCAGAGAGACGCAAAGAACAGATCTTCACCCAAGGCAAAGTCTGTCATCCCCTGCCTGCATATGATTACCTAAACTAGATCTTCAGCCGGCTACTTCTGGATCAATGAGCCTCTCCTTCTAGATCCATCGTCTCTCTTTTCCTCGTGTAAAAAGCACGTTCTGTAAGAAGATGCATTGTGTTTCTGTTACATTTCAATTGTATGTAAGTGAGCCAATCAGGTACTCACATTGTTGGGACAAGATCTTATAACCAGATTACAGAGAGGTATCTTCCATCCATGGATTTTTTCCCTTTTTGAAAGGAAAAAAGAAGATCTGTAATCAACCCGATATTGAAAAAAACAAGAATTGTGCGGACCAAACTGGTCCCTCTCATTCATTCACACACACCAAAACCAGCATGGACAAACCTTTCCCCACAAAACAAAGCCATTCTCGCCTTGAAAATGAGTAAACTAGGATGTACCTAAATGGCCCATAGCATCGTGAAGAGGATTCCTGATAGGTTTCCATGGGGGGGCATTCTCAACTTGTTTATCTTTATGTTCCTTTAAATAGCACAGCCCTCCTTCTGGGAGGGCAGACTGGAAGTTGGTCCTTAAGTGAACGTTGGTTTTCCCTGTCCTCTCCTCTCTTCTTACGTCCATGTTAGTGTGGACTTCTTCCCTATTATGTACTCTCTCTCCTACTTACTCTCCTAGGGTATAAATACCCTCTATGTACCCCTTTGGGTCCTTATGTCATTATCTTCTTCCTCCTTCAATCTAGGATCTTCTCCTCTCCCTCAACCCTTCTAGGGTTTCACATGGTATCAGAGCCCTTGGGCATCTGAGTATAGGGCTTGACATCACCCTAATCCCGGCGGAACTCCGGTGAACCAAAGCCCTGTTCGAATCTGCAGGAAGGGAAACCCTAACTTCCTGCAGAATCGACCCTGGTTCCACCGACGACCACCGTTTTTGCCGAAGACCGTCTCCCACCGCGGAACCGCCGCCCGAGCCGCCAGATCCGAGCGGACCAGCCGCCCGAGCAGCAGCCCAGCGGACCAGCCGCCCGAGCCGCCAGTTCCGAGCGGACCAGCCGCCCGAGCAGCCAGCCCCGAGCGGACCAGCCGCCCGAGCCGCCAGCCCTGCACGGTCCAGCAGCCCGAGCGGACCAGTCGCTTCCGCGCGGACCAGCCGCCCGAGCAGCCGATCCGAGCGGACCAGCCGCCCGAGCTGCTAGCCCCGAGCGGACCAGCCGCCCGAGCCGCCCGCCCCGCGCGGACCAGCCGCCCGAGCCGCCAGCCCTGCACGGTCCCGCAGCCCGAGCAGCCGATCCGAGCGGACCAGCCGCCCGAGCCGCCAGACCCGAGAGGACCAGCCGCCCGAGCAGCCAGACCTGCACGGTCCAGCAGCCCGAGCAGCCCCGACCGCGGAACTGCCTGAGCAGCCAGCCCCGAGCGGACCCCTGACAGTCAACTGCCTGCCTGATGGCGGACGACAGTGTTGACCCTCCCGTCTCCGGCAATGCCAGCACCACAGTGGCCCCGCTAGTGCCGACGCCTGCTAGTGATTTTTCCGACGCTGATTTTCAGCGGGAACCGCTGTCGCACAAGGTGGTCCATCCTCTCCCGATGGTCCCGGAGTCGACCCTTCTCCGCGGCCCGAACATCCTTAACTGGCGTCGGTACATCGAGACCACCCTCAAGGCGCGCCAATTGTTCAAACACTGCATAGCCGGACCGCTACCGCCGACCCATCCACACTTCGCGGCATGGGAAGCCGAGGAAAATTTTATCATGGGCTGGCTGTACATTCACACTCTTGCTCCCGAGTTCCGTGACAAGTTCCCGCACCGGACGACTGTGAAGGGTTTTTGGGACCAGGCCGCTGCCTACTGTGGCCGTGATGGCGACAACTGGCGCCTGTTTAGCCTTGTCCAGCGCCCAAAACCTCCGTCAAGGCCAATTGTCCATTTCGGACTATGCCTTGGCCCACAAGAAGCTGTGGGAGGAAGTTGACTACTACCTGCCAACGGATGACCCGGCTTCCGTGTCCTATCAGAATACACTCCGCATCCGGCTCCTGGGATTCCTAAACGGCCTCAACAAAGAATACGATGACATTCGCCGTCGCGCCTCCATCGACGCGAAGGACTCCGTCAATCGATGATCTCGTCAAGGAACTCCAGGAGGAGGAAAGTCACTTCCAGCTGCAGCAGGCTTCCGTCGAGCCCTCTCCCGACTCGACGGCTCTTCTCACTCGCCATCGACTTCCTCCTCCACTTCCTCTTCCGCCTCTACTTCCGATCCGCCCTCCGCAGTGGTATGCAACTACTGCAACAAGCCCGCCACCGCAGTCGCTTTCTGCCGCGCCGCAAGTTAGATAACGAGAAGAAGAAGGCAGCCGACCGAAGGCCATGGTCGCAGCCACTCCGTCCTCCACGTCACCCATGGATCAGCTTCAGGCTGATGTGGCCCTTCTCCGCGAGCAGCTGGCCGCCATGCAGTCCCAGTCTTCCGCCCATTTTGGCGGTTTCGTGCGCATCTCTCCGGTGTCTGATCAGTGGTACTGTGGTCATACGGCTCTCCACTCACCTCTGGTCTCGGATACAACCTGGGTGCTTGATTCGGGGCTACCGATCACATGACCCGTTCAACGACCGGTTTGTATCCTACGAGAGGCATAGTGGGAGTCGACGTTCTCACGGCCGGTGGTGGACGTCTCCGCGTGGCTGGTATCGGGCAGTCTATGTTGACGGCCTCGGTGTTGTCCGCAACGCCCTTCACGCCCCGACCTGCGAGCCGTCCTCATGTCACCGCAGCGCCTGGTTGATTCAGTTTTTGTTCGTTTCACCTCCAACCTGACGGCATGTTCCTTTCTGACAAGGGGGCGGACTACAGCCATTAGACGCGAGAATGGGCTGCTGCTGTTGGACGATGGGGGCCGCCGCAGTGCTTCTTGGTACCGTAGCCTCCGTCCGTTGATTTGAGCAGCGCCGCACGGCTCCAGTTGGCTCATCAGCGCCTGGGTCATCCTCCGCTTTCCACTTTGAAGCGTTTATTTCGCCGTCGTTGTGTACTGGACTAGACCTACAGACCGTTGTTTGCGAAGCTTGGCAGTTCGCCAAGCATCGACGATCCACGTTTTCTCCGTCTGTGTGCCACAGCTCGACGCCGTTTTTCCGCGTTCATAGTGTTGTTTGGGGACCGGCCCCACAGGCGAGCCTAAAGGGCCATCGCTATTTTTGATTCTCGCCGATGAGGCGACCGCTACACGTGGACCTACCTGCTGGCGGCGAAATCTGAGGTTCCTGCCTCCATCCGTCACTTCTGTGCCGTCGTCCAGACTCAGTTCGGCCGCGGCATTCAGCGATTCCGGTCCGACAACGACCGCGAATTCGCCAATGCCGATAACGTCACCTCCTTTGCCGAACGGGGTATTCTTCATGAATCCTCGTGTGTGGCGACCCCGGAGCAGAACGGCATGGCTGAGCGTCGCATTGGCTATGTCACCTCCACGGCCCGGACACTCTTGCTGAACTACCAGGTACCCTGGTCGTATTGGGGTGATGCGGTGTTAACGAGCACGCAACTCGTCAACCGCATTCTCTCCGATATCTTGGGGTTCCACAGTCCCCTTTGATCGGATGATTGAGGCCTTCCCGGCGTGCCTCTTCGGACCGCCTGCTCTCGCGTCTTCGGCTGCACTGCCTATGTGCATGACACGTCTCCTTCCCGCACGAAGCTCGACGCTCGTGCCCTCCGGTGCGTGTTTGTGGGTTATGCCTCCCTTCAAAAAGGCTACCGGTGTTATCACCCACCTTCTCGGAGGTATTTCATCTCGCAAACGTCACCTTTGCCGAACATGAGTCCTATTTCGTGACCCCTCATCCCGCCTCTTGGATGAGGCTCTTGCGCTCCCCACTTAGAGCCGTTTCCTATTGCGCCCACTGCTCCCTTGCCCTCCTCCATTGTTTCTCCCCCACTTGATCGGCCTTCCATTCCAGTGGCTTCTTCTCCTACGGGGTCGTCGGAGCACTCCTCCACTTCCCCCTTACCCCTCCCGGCATCCTTGCCACCCTCGCCTACCCCGTTAGCGGTTCCGCCCCTACCGACACCTCCCTCCCCGCGGCTCCTCACCCGGTGTGTCGTCATCCACACCTCTTGGGGAGTCGCCCTCTCTCCCTCCTGCGGATTCTTCTCCATTCCCCGAGGAGTCTCCGTCTCCACTCGCTTCCGCTCTACCATCGGACGATCCTTCCCTGTCTCCTCCCGATGATGACGATCAGTTGGGATGGCCTATCGCCCTTCGGAAGGGGGTACGCGAGTGCACCCGCACTCCGCGCTATCCCCTGTCCCACTATATCTCCTTCGACCGGCTGAGTACTTCCTACCGGCTGTTTCTCACTCGCATCGAGTCGGACCCCATTCCACGCCGCCTAGCCGATGCTATCGCTTCTCCTCATTGGAAAGCGGCGATGGACGAGGAGATGCAGTCCCTGCTCAAGAACCACACTTGGGATGTTGTCCCACTCCCTCCTGGCAAGCGGGCGGTGGGTTGCAAGTGGATTCACACCAAGAAACATCATGCTGATGGCACCCTCGAGCGCTACAAGTCGCGTCTCGTGGCCCGAGGGTTCACTCAGTCCTACGGCGTGGACTACTTCGAGACATTCTCACCCGTGGCGAAGATGGACACCGTCCGTCTTATCTTGGCAGTGGCTGCTCACTTCCACTGGGGTATCCGACAGTTCGACGTGAAGAACGCTTTTCTCCATGGCGACTTGACGGAAGAAGTTTACATGCAGCCACCTCCGGGGTATGCCCTCGGCCCTCCTGGCACCGTCTGCCGACTGCGGAAGTCTCTTTATGGACTCAAGCAGTCTCCGCGGATGTGGTTCGGACGGTTCTCTTCCGTGATGAAGACCGAGGCTACACCCAGAGCAACGGCGCGCGTCGCTGTTCTTCCGCCATTCTCCCGCCGGCGTCTCCATCCTGGCTGTATATGTTGACGATATTCTTATCACCGGCTCCGATTCTGCAGAGGCGACTCGCCTTGGTATTGCTCTGGCCAAGGAGTTCGAGGTTAAGGCCCTTGGGCCTCTCCGCTACTTCCTCGGCCTTGAGGTGGCATACGCCCCCCGGGGCATCTTTGTGTCTCAGCAGAAGTACGCCGTTGACTTGCTGGCCCTTGCGGGCATGACGGAGTGTGCGCCAGTGAGTACTCCCATTGACCCAAACGTGAAGTTGGGTGCAGGGGACGACTCGCCTGTGGTGAATTCCTTCCAGTATCAGCAGCTGGTGGGGAAACTCCTATTTGACGACACCAGACCGGATATCAGCTTCGCCGTCAATCTTCTCAGCCAGTTTATGCACTCACCGCGGGAGATCCATCGCCAGGCAGCATATCGGGTACTTGCGTACCTTAAAGGTTGCCCCGGGAAGGGATTGCTCTTCCCACGGAGTACGGATCGGACAGTGAAGGTGTACACCGACGCTGATTTCGCCGGTTCGATTGTGGATTATCGCTCCACGACTGGGTACTGCATTTTTCTGTTTGGCAGTCTTGTCACGTGGAAGAGCAGCAAGCAGGACAAGGTGTCCCGCTCCAGTGCTGAAGCCGAGTACCGGGCACTCGCCGATGGGGCCTCTGAGGGCCAATGGATCTACGGCATTCTCCATGACCTTCGGGTGGAGTACTCCGGCCCGATCCATTTCTACTGCGACAACAAGTCGGCGATTGCGTTGGCCCAGAACCCTGGCCAGCAGGGAAAGATCAAGCACATGGAGCGCAACCGCTACTTCTTCAAGGAGCGGATGGACGAAGGCATCTTCGACCTTGACTTTGTTGCCTCCGCGGATCAAGCCGCGGATGTCCTCACCAAAGGACTGTCCCGGCCCCTGCTTCAACGTGCGGTGTCCAAGCTCGGCATGGACGACATCCATACTTCGCTTGCGGGGGGGTGTTAGTGTGGACTTCTTCCCTATTATGTACTCTCTCTCCTACTTACTCTCCTAGGGTATAAATACCCTCTATGTACCCCTTTGGGTCCTTATGTCATTATCTTCTTCCTCCTTCAATCTAGGATCTTCTCCTCTCCCTCAACCCTTCTAGGGTTTCACAGTCCACGCTCCGTCTCCCACTGCGATCCCCGTTCTCGTGATCACCTCTGCCTCACCGCGTCTTCAGGCGGCTCGTCCCCGGCCGATCCCTACCTCCTCTGCTCGGCCTCCTCTCGAATCCTTCCCGTTTCTCCTCCCTACCCCGGGAAGTTCTACCTCGCCTCGTCCTCCACTCCTTCCGATACGAGCCTAGATCAAGGATCGTATCAATTCCCCACTCTGCATCCCTTCTGAATGTTCCACCCCAGAGAAAGGCCCAGAATGCCTCTTCTGAAGTATCATCCATCCCAAACCATCAGAACGGAAGGGACACTCAAAGAACAGATGAACAGTCTCCTTCACCCCCAGTACATAGCACACTCTGACGAAGTATCTGGAAATAGGTTCTTCCTTAAGGCTCACATCACAAGTCTCAGCCTGAGTAGCAGCCACCCAAAGTCAACAAGAGCATCAAGCACCCTCTGCCGGCAAGCTCACGCCCACCTCCGTTGATTTCCCCCCGTCAAATTCCTTAAGCAACAAAGTATGCCGTCACACTCACTGTCAGCAAGAGTGTCAAGCACCATCAGCCGTCCGCAGTCAACCTGACCACACTCGAGTTCACTGTTGCCCTATCATCGGCGAGCGCATCAAGCTCCCTCCACTGTTGAGCTCCCCCTGTTGATCTCTGATAGACTTTATTCCAAGAAATATCAGAGGAGAAGACACAGATCTGGTCAACGGACTGTTGACCAGACAAGTCATCCCTATAAACAAGAACGACTCATTCAGGTATGTCATATAACATTTTATTGAAATCAAGGCTTGACGGTTAGAGGTCGAGGAGGCTGGAGCAGCAGGAGTGGAATTCGCCTGCTGATCTGGAGGGAGGAGTTCGCCAGTGAGGAAGAACCGCCACGAGGTCGAGAAGGAGCTTCTCCTGGAGGAGGAGCCATCGAGATCTACTTCCGATTCTCATCTTATCTTCAAGAGACACTGTATTCCCAGATTTCTTCTGGATTTTTATATTCAAATAGCACGATTTTGCCATTGATACTCAGGGAGTGTATCAATCTCCCACTGCTGTCAAGCTCCTTTTTCTGCCTGCTCCCATGCTGACACCATCCGTTGTCGGGCTCCATGGTTGAAGCATCTGTGGGCTCACGTCGACCGTCATCAGATTCCTCCATCGTCTGCTGTCAAGCTCACCAACCACCGTTGAGCTCATGCGCTGTCGGTGTCATGCCATCTGTCATCGAGCTGATTGTCCACTGTCAAGCTCACTGCTGTTCATACATTTTCAATAAATTGATAAATATATCCTAATATCCGTAGGAGTTTAAGAGGAGTTTCACACACCAACAATAAAGATAAAACTCCCACCAAGGAAAGGACATCACAGCAAATACCATGGGTGAATGTTTCCTCTTATGAGGCCTTCTATGGCCTTGACGAAAGCATCTCCTCTTATCAGGGAATGCAGATGCAGGAGGAAGACGGAATGGCAGCACTATAATGAGGTGGTTTTTAAGGGGAGGACGGCCTTGACGAACAGCATTATTCATTACGTGGAGAGTCTTGTCGCATACTGGTTTCAAAGGGAAGGGCGGGCCATTCCGGTCATCATGTGTATAAATCGGTTCCCTATTTTAAGAGTGTTGAATATATGTAAAAATATTATTTTGCATAAGCTAAAATAAGCAGTTTTGTATTGGGTTACTAAGCCCACTACCCGATCGGGTTACTTACCCATATCGGGTAGGCCCATTATCGGGTAAGTAACGGCTAGTCAAAACTAGCCGTTACTAGCCGTTAAACTAGCCGTTATAAGCGGCTACTTACATGTGTACTGTTATTGCATATGGAAGTAAGGTTCTCTTTTGTTGTTTCAAACCTCTTGCTCCATCTTCAGACTCTTCTCTCAAAGAAATCAGTACAATCAACAAAGAGCATCAGATTGATCACCATTCTCAGGTGATCTTCCCTTTTTTCTTCAAAAAAAATATCCAACAAGGAAAGCAATTTCTGAAAAGTCAAATGCTGCAGACCTGTAAGATGGGAAAACATCTTATAAAGAGTATCTGTGTAGCCAGTCAAGATACCAGCGCAAATAATCAACGATGATCCATGTCCTGTCAAAAAAGAGAGAGGAAAGAAGGACTGTCACCATAACTCTAAACTTAACTTTGATCACAAGGCAAGAATATAAGAAAATCAGATTAAAACAACTATTTGGTAAAAAAACATTTTGAAGAAACAGTTTGGTAAAAAATAAATTCCCTCTTGAGGGTTTACTCCATCAGTCCGTCAACAGAGGCCAACAATACCAAGTTAGAGTTTGCAAAAGACAATAATATACCAAATAATACAATAAGGTCCCACGATAGAACCCTACAAGAGAGAGAGATCAGAGAAGAGAGATGAAAGAAGAGAAATGGCGAGATATTTCGCCCTGCCAGATGCAGCAGGGCACCTCCTGGTCGAATGCAACCCAGAGATAGAGAAACCATGAAGAACTTCTTAAGCAAACACTATTGGTCTTTACAGGGTACTAGCGAAAACCAAAAGCAAGAGAGACATAGGTTCCATAGGCCTATCGGATTGGACTATCCCAACAGTTACTTGGGCCCAATCCTGTGAGCCCACATGAGCTCCTTTGCGTTTTTTCTGATAAATTCTCCAAAGGCTCTTATCATTATACAACTACAAGAAGCAATTTTTTTTCCTTGATCACCGAACGTGGGACTTGAGTGTCCCCGTTATTGACATGGTATACCAGTGGAAACTTACAGAATTGAAGAAAATGGATTGTCCATTTGCATTGAAAGTCTTATTTCAGACGACACAGAGGATTCTGCAGAACAATTGTAATTCACAACATGTCCTGGAGGCCAAACTATGGCACAAGGCCAATAAAATCCTTAATAATTCCCTGGTGCACACAACAAAATGAAACGTTCATGTGTCTCCCTTGACAGAGACACAAAAAAGGAGTCCGAAGTGGATTGCCCGAGAAACTTTTATTTGACATTATACAAGGTAAATCTAATTCAGTGTGTTCTCGACACAAGAGAAAGAGTACAGAGAAAATGTAAAAAAAGAGAAATGTCGTACCAAAACCAGATTCAGATATAGTGTCACAAATCCAGGTCATAGTCATTGCACCAAGAACCAAAAGGCCACTGGTTACAGCCACATGTCTCAATCTGGTAGAAAAAAGACAAGATAAATAAGGGGTAAAAACGCAACCTATATTCCACACTGTACGCGATTTTCACAAATTAAAATAGCAACGGAGCAGTCACATTAGCCGTTTTGAAGCAAAGAAAAAAAGTAAAGAAGATAATGGAAAATGGATGCACGTGTTTTCTACAAAGATTCATCTGAAAAATATTGGCCTAATTTTTCAGGAATTTTTGTACTTGGACTATTACAACAACATTTTTCCATCAAGGTATCAAAAATATAAGATACTATCAGCAGATGTCCACTTATTTCCGTTTTGTTTGCCTTTTATTTCATCATTTTTTAATATTTCCAATATTTTACAAATACCCTTATGGGTCAGGTCCATTTTTTTTCTAAAACAACTATTTAAAACCAATCTTATTCGAAAGAACCTCGTGCTGCTTTGGCTCTCCTCTCCCAACTCACAGCGCCAGGATAATAGAAGGGGGAGTGCTGACGCGGTATCAGAGGTCTGACTACTAGCTGCAGAATTCAGAAGATTCAAGATCAGCATTTTCTACCTTCTATTAAGTGTTTCTTCTCCAACCTGCCAGAATGTCTGCGACGAGGAGCAGAAATGGTAATCACATAAGGAGAGTCTACTTGACCAACTTGGGCTTACCATTGATGAGGGAGAGGACGACAAAAACAGATTGGCAACCGGTTATTGAAAAGGTGGAAAGGCGGTTGGAGGGATGGCAAACGAGAGTGCTATCAGGGGGGGGCCGACTGATATCTTTGTGATCGGTACTCTCAGCTATACAGATATTCTACCTCTCTGTAAACAAGATGCCAGCTGGAATCCGTAAGAGATTGGAAGGCCTTATGAGAAGGTTCTTTTGGAGGGGATCTGGGTCGGAACAAAGCCCAGGAAATTCACTGGTGGCATGGAACAGTGTGTGTCGGCCAGCCAAAGAAGGGGGCTTGGGGGTTCTACACCTACAAATCATGAACAAGGCTCTACTGTCCAAGTGGGTGGAAAGGCTCATGAATCCTCAGGATGATCTAGTCACTCGTCTGCTGCAGGACAGTTATGGCAGGAGCCTCAGTTGGGAGGAGAAGTCAAAGGAGTCCAAGGGGAGTCACCATTCTTGAAAGGGCTAAGACGTCTTGGGATAGGTAAATGGTCAACTCTTTGAGGTGCTATGGGCAATATGGCTGCATAGAAATGAGGCCATCTTCACAGAAAGAAAGCATGGATGAACGCTGGTGTACAAGTAGTGGCGAGTCTTGCCTCTTCATGGTTTAAAGAACTGCCGCCAGGGTGCGGGCCGGTCCCTTTAGGTCTTATGCGTACTTAATGACCATATTTATTTATCACATCGGGAGGGTCACTGATTTAGTGTGATCTACCACATCTGTCTTCAAAAGAAATAATCACAGTCAATGATGAGTCTGAGTTAGAAAGCCTTGCGCCCTAACTGTCACATTTTGTTGGCATTAAGTCACTCAGTAAGATGAAGTATTTTCTGAGAATTGAAGTTTTATACTCTGGCCCAGATGTTCTTGTCATTCCTCACAAGTATGTGTTAGATCAGGGAAAAGAAACCAGGATGCTTGAGTGTAAGCCTTCCAACACCCCTATTGATTTTAACGTGAAGAAGATGGTTCAGTGGATAAAGGCCAATATCAAAGTTGATAGGCCAATATAACAGGGTTGGATGTCTCATCAACGGAGGCATTCTAGGACACTCTAATGGCAGTGCAGTAAGAGTGCGGACCAGCCTTCGTGGTGCTCTGAGCAATACGCCTGCATCAGAATGAGGTTATTTTCAAACGAAGGGATGCGATTGAAAATTTTCAGGAAGTCTGGCCTCTTTTGGGGAGGCAGTATGGTTTACATAAACACTGTATAAACCATATTTCTTAATGGAAGCGCACCGTATGCCATTTTGTGTCTTCCTGTCCACTGATACACCAGGGCAGGATAGTGGGAGGGAGAGCACCTGACAGATATGTACCACAGGAATCTCCTAAATGTTTTGGGTTTTCTAAACGCAGAGAACTGAGAGAAAAAAATGCTTCCTTAATCATGTCTCTCATGAAAACAAATATATCATCATAGAGCAAGCCTTTAAATCCATAGATGTCAGCATTTTTCATGGAGAACAAAAATGGATAAAACGTGGCGAAAAACAACACTAGACTCTTTGACATGATTCCCAAGATTTTAGTTTCTCATGTGAAGATGCAAACAACATCCGAGCAAGATTGTAAGAGTGGTTCATATGAGTTCAATGATGCTGTGAGTAGTAGCTATGTGCGCAAACATAGAGTTCACAGCCTATCCTTCATCGAAAAGATTTTGAAATGTCACTGAGAACAAAATGAAAGACAAGCATAAAAGTTTGGCTAGTTCAAACTCGGCGTATCACTATGTATCATGATCACCATCACCGGTTCCAGAAATAAAAAACCACATGGAAAGCATACCTGTAGCTAGCGGCATATATTGAATATGGGAGTGAAGAGTATGCAACAATCAAGGATTCAAGCATTGCAAAACCCAATGACAGCCACCATCTGAAGAGAACACACAGGAAAGTCAGAAATAACGGTCATTGTATTGAAAATGCACTAAGTACTGACCTCAGAGAGCGAAAGCTAATAAGTGAACTCACATATAGCCTTTGATTTTCTCTTGGGCATCTAATCCTTCTTTCCGCAGCTTAACCAAAGATGGAACTATATGACAAAGCACCTACAACATGAACCTTTTCCCTTTTATTACAGAAGGATGATAAAGACATCTTATTGTAGTTGATTGCGGAATAAAAATTAATGGGAGGCAGAACTTCATGTTTGGGCTGGGTATTGATGCCGCAATAGAAAAGCAGAGCCTAAAAAGTAAACAAAAAGTAAAAATTTCATAAGCATCGATTCTTTCATAACAAATTGCTAAGAGCCCTGATAGGGACCTTGGTCGAGGTCTGTATCTGAAGGTGGAAGAAGGTGAGACGAGAAGGGAATTCCCGGGGTTGCGAGGTGAAACGGGAAGGGTAGGGGAGGGCCGAGCAGAGGAGGTAGGGATCGGCCGAGGACGAGCCGCCTGGAGATGCGGTGAGGAGGAGACGGTCGCAGGGACGGGGACCGTGGAGGGAGAAGACGCGTGGACGTAGGAGAGACGAGAGGAGGAGAGAAACCACTAATCCTTCATAACCAAATGCCAGTCTGCCCTCCTCCAAGGAGGGCTGTGCTATTTAAAGTTAACATAAAGAGAGAGAAAGCATAATAAAGTGACGAGAATGCCCCCACGTGGAGCTTGGTATCCTATCAGGCCCCAACCCCCATTCAGGGGTATTTATGTCATTTAGCTTTGGATAGTTCCCTTGACATACAAGTATCCCCCCTTGGGAGCGCAGACGAGAAGTAGTGGAATCTGCAGGGAGATCCTTCCGGTGGGCACCGACTAATCCAAGCCTCTAACCATTGTTATCATTAAAATATTTCTTCTCTCTCTCAACAATTCCAACATCATTCCCTAATGCAGATCCAACCGAGGTCTCTATCAGAAACTTTCTGACGAAAGACGCACAGAGATCGACTCAGAGTGCCTTTCCAGCACTTCAAATGATTTCTTTGGTAAACATTTTCTACCAAAGAAAATAAATATAATTCCTAAACTGCATATGCATGTTGAAAGAGACGCTTCAAACCATATAGCAAGACGATACTCAGTCCCTGCACATTGAGGGGTACAGGACGGTGTTTTAACTACAGAGAAGCAAAGTGATATGTAGTTGAATTAAATATTTAAGTACTAGAAAAACTGTAAAGGATATTCGAGGTAGTTATTCATAATTAACGAAGAAATGAGACACTCGGATAGTGAAAAAAAAGCCATGCCTGCATGACGATGGACGCTCCAATTTGTGGACTGATACCGAGTTGGAAAAAAGATAACTTCATCTCAGCGGAGAAATCACCAAGCTCATCTGGAAAAGTATTGAAATCATAAACTGAAAGTGAGCAAGAACTGAGGGAAAAAGACAGAAAAAATAAGCACAGATCAGTGACCAATCTTTCTCTCTTCGCTCAAATATATATTCTGTGGGTAGAAGAATCAGTTTCAGCAGAGTTGTGATATTTCATATTTGGTACTTTCGAATCCACAAATCAGAAGTTAGACTCATGAATCCGATTTTTCAAGAGGTCACGCACCGGTGGTTGACTCTCTGATCAATATCATTGAGGAAGATTATAAAACACCAGAGATTAAACTTGAAAAGAAATACTCGCAAACAACACCTGAAAATTGTTTTGACGTGAAACATGGAGTATAATTCGATCACAGCTTTACTGCTTGAAAAACCATAAATTTGCACGACTGATTTTGAAAAGGATACTGTCAGATTTTTCTTTTTTGAATAATAAGATACTGTCAGATATATATGTTCTACGCAGACCAGAAAATTAGAAAATAAATACATAAACAATGAATTGATCAAATATATTTTATCAAAAAAAAATGAATAGATCAAATATTAATCAAATACCAGATGAAACTAATTTGACAAACCAATGCCGCACCCAAGGACCAGCCGGCCTTATTTTTAAGCTCAAAGACCTTGGATAACATACACAAAATGATAAATTAATTTTTAAAAAAAAAAGATTCCGGAAAAAACTTGCACAGAATCAACCATTCAAAAACTGTTAAAGATCAATTAAAGGTGTAGGAGCAAAGAGAAATCACATAGCAAGAAGGAGCAGATCTTGATTTTTCCAGAAAACATATCTTGAAAAAGACAGGATGATTCTTTAAAAAAAGAATGATCAACAATATCAAGTATTTTTGAATTTCTGAAACAAATGAGTCAACAATGTCATCAAAAAATCGATTACCCATGGATCCGGAGGCAAATGTTAGGTAATCCTGGGGGATTAGGCGTCTATCAAAACCGGGCAGAGGAACAAAATACCCAATTCGGCTGACTAGAATTAGCAAAGCTGTCACAAACAGCCTTCTCCTGATCTCGCTCTTAAAGAAAGACTCGGCCATCTCATTGATCACAGATCCAATGCGAGCAAACACCAAGAACCTGTTATGAAATCTCAACTTTGCCGCCTTAAATTCATCATCATCTTTTTCTTCAGGTCTGGTGAGCGGATTCAAATTCGTGACAGTAAGATCAGCATCTGGAGAAGGGCTCGAAAGGGAGATTGAAGATCCATTTGAGGAGCATTGAACAAATATCCTGCCATTCCGGCCAAGGATACGATCCGTTGGAAGAATCAAACCTCTTTGCTGATAAATAATAGAATTAAAACTCTCCGAGGACCGCCATTTCATCTTCCTGGCCGAGTGGGCTCCGAGAAGTCCACCTAATAGGAAGAAAGACAGATACATTTAACTAACCTTGGATCAGAATGTTTCATCCCCACTAGGTGCTTTGTAACAACAAGTAATCTCTTAGTAATCAAGAAAAACTCATAATTCAATCTTCAAGACATGGAACAACGTGAACATTGGTAAATGTTTTTCATCAGATCAGACCTTGATGAGGAAATTGCTAGCTGAGAGGAGAGAGTATAAGATAGAATTTATATATTGTTAATTCATCCTCGAAATGCCCCTCTATTCTATTTCATTTCCATGAAATTTCTTTCCTTGTTGAAATATGTTGGGTGCCCCTCCATCCCGGGCCAGGCCCCGGCTATGAACACTTGGGTTCCACAGCTCGAGAGTATTGCAGAAGTAGCAATCGAGATGATGAAAACAGATAAAAAAGAAGACTTTAAGCTGTGGAAATAAACGAGAAGCAAGTGGAATAAGAAGAATAAGAAGCAAGTGGAAAAAAAAAACGAGAAGAAGAAGCAGAAGCATAATAATCATAAGAAGAAGAGGAAGAGGAAGCAGCAGAATCAGAATCAGAAGAAGAGGAAGCGGAATAACAAGCGGAAGAAAAAGCAGAAGGAAAATAAATAAGAAGGATAAGAAGAAGAAAAAGAAAGAAGAAGCAGAAGATCAGTAAGCAGAAGAAGCAGAATCAGAGGCAGCAGCAGCAGGAGAAGAAGAAGAAGACAAATAAATAAGAAGAATCAGTAAGAAGAGGACGCCGAAGAATAAGAAGAATCAGAAAGAAGAAAAAGAAGAATCGTTGAGAAGAGGAAGCACAAGAATAAGAAGAATAAAAAGAATCAGAAAGAAGAAAAAGAAGAATCGTTGAGAAGAGGAAGCACAAGAATAAGAAGAATAAAAAGAATCAGAAAGAAGGAGCATCAGTAAGAAGAGGAAGAAGAAGAAGAAGAAGAAGAAGAAGAAGAAGAAGAAGAAGAATCAGTAAGAAGAAGAAGAAGCATCAGTAAGAAGAGGAAGCAGAAGTGGAAGAAGAAGACGACGAATCAATAAGAAGAGGAAGCAGAAGAAGAAGACGACGAATCAGTAAGAAGAGGAAGCAGAAGAAGAAGACGATGAATCAGTAAGAAGAGGAAGCAGAAGAAGAAGACGACGAATCAGTAAGAAGGGGAAGCAGCAGCAGCAGCAGCAGAAGAAGAAGAAGAAGAATCAGCAAGAAGAGAAAGAAGAAGAATCAGTAAGAAGAAGAAGAAGAAGAAGAATCGGCAAGAAGAGAAAGAAGAAGAATCAGTAAGAAGAAGAAGAAGAAGAAGAATCAGTAAGAAGAAGAAGAAGAAGAAGAAGAATCGGCAAGAAGAGAAAGAAGAAGAATCAGTAAGAAGAAGAAGAAGAAGAAGAATCAGTAAGAGAAAGAAGAAGAATCAGTAAGAGAAAGAAGAAGAATCAGTAAGAAGAAGAAGAAGAAGAAGAAGAATCGGCAAGAAGAGAAAGAAGAAGAATCGGCAAGAAGAGAAAGAAGAAGAATCAGTAAGAAGAAGAAGAAGAAGAATCAGTAAGAAGAATAATAAGAAGAAGAATCAGTAAGAAGAATAATAAGAAGAAGAATCAGTAAGAAGAAGAATCAGCGAGAAGAAGAAGAAGAAGAATCAGGAAGAAGAAGAATCAGCGAGAAGAAGAAGAAGAAGAAGAAGAATCAGCGAGAAGAAGGAGAAGAATCAGCAAGAATCAGCGAGAAGAAGAAGAAGAAGAATCAGCAAGAATCAGCGAGAAGAAGAAGAAGAAGAATCAGCAAGAATCAGCGAGAAGAAGAAGAAGAAGAATAAGCAAGAATCAGCGAGAAGAAGAAGAAGAAGAATCAGGAAGAAGAAGAAGAAGAAGAAGAATCAGCGAGAAGAAATAGAAGAAGAAGAATCGGAAAGAAGGAGAAGGAGAAGATGGCGCTGACCTCTGGAGCACGGCCATGGCCGACCTCGGACGGAGAACTGTTCCACAGCTCCACAGCTCGGCCGCGTCGCCATCAACCAACAGCTTCAAACAGCCCATAAAACCTCGCCACTCCCCCGAAGATAACCGCTCGCCCTTATAAACCTCGCCCCTTACTGGGCCAACCCAAACCTCATTTTATTGGGCCAGGCTGAAACCTCCCCTTATTGGGCCAGGCCCAAAAGTCCCCTTATTGGGCCAGTCCATACCTCTCCTAATTGGGCCAGGCCCAAATCTCTCCTTGTTGGGTTAGCCCAAAAATTCCCTTATTGGGCCAGCCCAAATATATCCTGATTGGGCCAGGCCCAAATCTATCTTTGTTGGGTTAGCCCAAAAGTCCCTTATTGGGCCAGGCGCTAATCTCTCCTTGTTGGGTTAGTCCAAAAGTCCCTTTATCGGGCCAGGCCCAACCCTCTCCTTATTGGGCCAGACCCAAAGCTCCCCTTATTGGATTAGTCCAAAAGTCCCCTTATTGGGCAATATGAGAAAAAGAAAGCTAGGGGCAATATGAGAATCCCAAGAGAACTGTCATTCTATTATAATCTTAGAAAAAGAGGTATATTTTCTTGGAGAAAAGCGAATAATGGAGAAGTGGAAATGTACATAAATACAGGCCATGGAGAACCATATACTTATTAGAACCTTAATCAAGACATCACGTGTACGTAAATTTAGGCCACAAAGAAAGTGGCCAGGTTGTTTTCTTTCTTTTCCATGGAACAACCTACTCTAGATTTTAGATGAAATATACAAAACCTGGAGTCTACACTAGATCCAATTCAACTCTCCCAAACAAATCTGAATATATTTCTGCTCGCAGCTGAGCTCGTCAAGCCCTTGACCTTCAGCATCTCCTCTTGAGCCCTAACATCACAATCCTTCAAAATGAAGAGGCCATAAAGTCAGAAGGCTACATAAGATTACGGTATTCTACTAGAGGAACTAAAGATAGAAGTCATAATGAAAGCCTGAATGATTTAAGAAGCAGACGAAAAAACCACAAGCAGTCAACTAAGAGCATTAGGCTAGGCACTTACAAGAGCTGCGTATGCACAAGCAAGGGAGTGAAGAGTCGGGTACTCTTTCACAACAGTGAGGGCAATCTGCTCTGTGACTTGTGGAACCTGCATCTTTGACTAATTCAGAGAGCCATGCAAATATTGTATATTGTTGTAGAAAATAGGTAAAGGCTTCAAACACATTAGAAAGTCGCTGAGACAGAGTGTTGGGAACAGAGACAGAGTGTAGAAGAAAAGGTAGAATTATATTGCATCTGATACTAGGCAGATGTAGGCACTTAATACAACAGTAATACATTTTCAATAAAACCCTCTCTTTGACTCGTACAAGAATTTAAGAAAATGGATGCTTAACAAAAAAAACCGCCTCTGTTGTTTCTGAGAGCAATGCAAAATAGAGAAATAGTAAGCATGATTATGAGGAATCCACAACGGCGCTGACCTGCATAAGCTGAAGGGAGAAGATGTCTGAGATGCACAGTTCTCATGGTCTTGACATCTCTTGACAAATGATTCAAAGGTTGGGAAAAATCTAGAAGTCACTGACACAGAGTGTTGGGAACAGAGACAGAGTGTAGAAGAAAATGTAGAATTAAATTGCATTTGATTCTGGGCAGACGTAGGCAATTAATGTAAAGGTAATACAGTTTCAATAAAATCCTTGCTTCGACTCTTCCAAGAATTTAAGAAAATGGATGCTTAACAAAACAACCGCCTCTGTTGTTTCTGAGAGCAATGCAAAATAGAGAAATAATTAGCACGATTATGAGGAATCCACTACAGCGCTGACCTGCATAAGCTGAAGGGAGAAAATGTCTGAGATGCACAGTTTCTCATGGTCTTGACATCTCTTGACAAATGATTCAAAGGTTGGGCATAGGTTCTCATCACCTTGGTTCACAGCACCAAGTTGTGACTTGTACAGATGGATTATTGACTGAGTGAGGTACCCATATTTCTTTACAGTATCACTGATGCCAGAGGTCCTTTGCACATCAAACCCTTCAAGAATTTCGGTCGTGAAGCATCTGGAGAAAAATGAGAAAAAGAAAATTTTACATACGAAATGCACGATTAAACCTATTATTCTATTTGATAACAGAATGGTTGCCGAACATTAAATGATTGATGCAAGAGAACACTAAAAGAGATTCAGGTCACAGTTCAACACTATCCTGCAGGAAAAAACCTTGATTTCCACAGGTTTCATCAACAGTGTTTCCCAACTAGAGACTGAAACTGAGAATTATAAAAAACCTGCTTATGAAGGTGAATTTATGGCAGTCGTCTGGGCAGTATATAAATGGAAGCATCATCTCCTTTTCAAAAAATCCTATGTTCACACTGAAATTCCTCAATGACCAAAAGTAGATTCCACATCAATGCCACAAATGGATAACAAAGTTATTGGGTTTCGAATTTGAAATAAGATACCAAGCTGGCAAGTAAAATATTGTAACTGATGCACTATCAAGATCTCAGGCATATACTTCTCTGAATAATATTTCAGTTTCTCTTTTCTTGGACAAATCCCAACTGGAATGCGACAAATTGCCAGTTGGGCCCGTCTGAGTTTCTTTCAGAACCTACCCCCAAGGCGCTTGCAGATAGCTCTGATTAGTCATCTTTACTCCGCTCCTAAAGTCACACTGTCACGCCTAAAGACAAGGAGTACACGAAGTTCATTGGCCCGACCGAACCCAACCTGTTTGCTTGCTCACTAGAAGAGTCAAGCGAGAACAGCTAGTTTAGAAGGAAGAGGAAACCTGGGGCAATTTGGCCTCACTTGTTGGAGACTGAACTACCTAACCTTAGCTCGCTTACTTGCTGATCAATGAAACATGATAAGCATCTTCCAAGGACGTACCAGAGAAGACGAAGAGGTGCCCGTTGACAAGCGCCCCGAAGAAGATGAAGCATCACACGTATGGATCGCCATAAATACGTGGAACATTTTTGAATAACTAACGGGAGGGGAGGCTACAAATAAGGAAACAAAAATAAAGAGGAAGGACATTGAGCTATCTTCTTGGTCGCCTGAACGCTGTCTAGTGGGAGATCCTCTGCACCAGAAGGGCCGAGGCCGATTCCGCCACAACCCTCCACATATCCCTTTGGTGTATCTTCCCATCCTCACTTCTTCCTTCACGATACTTCTTTCTTGTGTTGTCCCGTTCCCCTTTAGCAAGACTTTAATTTGGGTTTACCAGACATTCCACCTCCCTTCTTGAGAGATTTGTCCTTCAGAGGCGTCTACTGGAAATTCTTAGGGTCGACCAGGGGATTCTTATCAAAACAACTGGTCATTTCCCTCTCCGCATAGAGGGAGGATTATTTTCAAACTCACATAACAAGTCGAAAGCCCTACTTATTACTTCTTACCTTGAAACAAGGTTATCTTCGGCTTGTAGGGCTCTTGACATAATTTTCCTTGGCAAAGTTATCCTACATGCATTCATTACGGAAACTCTCCGGCTGCACCCTGCCCTCAGGTGACCCACGGCTCTAAATTGTCAGCTATCAGAAAATCGCTCATCTCACATGATGGGAAACACCCATCTTATTCTCTCCATCAGAACCTAATCTTTTACAAGGAACGTCTGGTTATCTCCAGTTCTTCTCCATTAATTTCAGACATCTTAAGTGAACTTTATGATGCCAGAGTTGGGGAAATGGTGGATTTCTAAAAACATATAAAAGGATATCACAACAGTTCTAGTGGCAAGGTACAAAGCAATGCATAAAAAATATATTTCAGATTGTCATATTTTCCAAACTCACAAAATGTCTACATAATCTCCAGCTGGACTTTTAGACCCATTCCCTATTCCCGACAAATTTGGGAGGATATTTCCTTAGAGTTTGTTGAAGCACTACCAGTTTCCAGTGGTTACAATGCAGTGTTGGAAGTCATTGATAGACTAAGTAAATATGCGCACTTCATAGCACTCACACACCCATTCTCCGCGAAAGATATAGTTGAAGTTTTCATGAATTAAATTGTAAAATTGCATGGAATACCTTGATCCATAATTTCCAACAGAGGCAGTATTTTTATCAGCTTTTCTTGGAAGGAATTACACAAATTACAAGGGACCACATTAGGTTTTAGCGCGTCATACTACCCAGAAACAGACTGTCAAACAGAAATAACCAATCAAATTTAGGAATGTTACTTACATTCTTACTCATCAGAATGTCCAAAGCAGTGGGTTGAATGGCTTTATTGGGCTGAGTATAACTACAATAGCTTGTTCCATACTTCCATTAAGATGGTCCCCTCCAAGGCCATGTATGGAAGAGAACCTCCCCATCTGTTTTGCCATGAATACCAACCACTCCTACAGATTCAATGGACCTCATGTTTACAGAAAGGGACTCTACTTTGTGACAACTTAAAAACCATTTATCCGGAGCACAATCTCTCATGAAAATTCAGGCAGATAAACGTCGCTATGCGCTGGACTTTCAAGTTGGGGATGAGGTCTATTTGAAAATTCCCCTCTATAGGATAAAATCCTTAGCCAAATGGCCAATTGAGAAGCTCTCTCCAAAAATTTTTGGAGATCACTAAGAAAATCGGTTCTGTAGCAGACCAACTTGATTTACCCACTATTCATCCAGTATTCCACATTTCAAAATTACACAGCCATGGGGGATAATTCAACTGTTTTGCCTGTACCTATTAATCTCTGTGATGAATGGGAATGGCAGGTATACCTCAAAGCTATCCTCTCTTATCTATACTTCAGAGACGGACTCCAGCTTCTTGTGAAATGGAAGAATATTCCCAACTTTGAAGCAACCAGGAAGGACAACAACGTCTTTGAAAAATGCTTTCCGAGATTTCCAATTGGAGACCAATTAGTCTTTGGGGATCGAAGCAATGATAGAGTCCCTCCTTGGACCTATCAAAGAGTAAAGAGGAGGCGTCACGTACCGGAATCCACACGTGTCGTGAGAGCAGCATGTGCGACTTCAAATTAACAGCACAGTAAGAAGGCTACGAATAAAGGGGGAAGACTACTCATTGGGACACCTTTGGAAGATCAAGAACTGGAGCAGTCGCAGCGGGAGAGAAGATGCTCCAACTCAAGGAAGGGCGAGCATCTGATTTGGCAGTCTGTCTCCTCTCAATCTCTTCTTATTGTTTTGTATACTGGATTACATCGTTCTTGAATTGAAGATCAAATAAAGATTTCGGATTTTCGATAAGGTCTATTATTTGTAGGATCAGAGATCCTATCAAAATGTACCCTGGTTTTTTCTCCTACCCACTTATTTGAACAAACCAAAATTAGAGAATAATTTAAATTAAGAGTCTCGTGTCATCCATTTGATGCACCTTTTCACATAAATAAAGCATACAGCACAGTATGCAAAAAAAATCTCCAAATAAACTGTGTAGATATCTACAGGTGTAGGATAGAGTGCAGGAGAGAGGGAGAGAGAGGAGAACATGGTGAGGAGCCTTGCTGCCTGGGAGCTGGGCAGATTGCCACGATTAAAAAATATGGCTCATTATGCATAGAGTGGTTCCCCCTGCTTATTTAGAAGTAGGAAACCCTGAGACAAATTACTTAAAGATCCCTAACTCCAACAAACTCACTTCGTTCTCTGTGATAGATTGCTTATTTTTTTACAATGTAAGAGCCTGTGAAGAGCTCTTAAGAGTAGAATACAGAAACAATCTCAATTGACATCATAGCTTTGTTACCATGTCATATGATAGTTGGAGCTTGGGGATTCCAAAAAGTTTATCAGGACAGCATATCTTGGAAAATAAAGAGATGTGTATTCAATAATGGGATGTGTGTCTTGGGAAATGTTATGGCCCTGATCAGGTCTTACCAGAGGCAAAAAGGGCCCAAATGAAACCCCTTTTTTCAGCTTACACGGGCCCAAGCCTTCTAGGAAGATGACTCTTGGGGATGCCGAGAGTAGTAAAACAGGAAGATCAAACAAGAACCAGGCATGGAAAAACCCTCGTAAGAACTTCTCTCAGTCTCTTCCTAAATATCCACCCAACTTTACCCTAATCCCCTTCCTCTTCCCTTTGTGATCTTCCAGCAGCATCCTTAGCGGATCAGAATTGGTAGACCTCAACGCACTGTGACAAGCAAGCATAGACTCTCTTGTTCTCTTTCCTTTTCCTTCTCTCGCTGTTATTCTTCAGTGCTCTTGTGTTCAACATTGGCGTTGAACCTATCTTTAAGTTCAATTGTTTTGCGAAGGAAAAGGGTCTTACCAAAACATCTGCAACTATGGCAAATAGGCAAAAGTACAAATATACACAGGATGACAATGATGCTAACCCTAAAAAGAAATTTTATATTCAATAACAAAGAGTGTCATTCAACGCAAAGTAAAATAAAATAGAAATCTTACGCAGTTTTAATCCGTTCTGCAGCTTCAGACGAGTTTGGATCACCTTCGATCAGATAGATCAGTTTCCGAACCCCACATCTCTACAATAAAAGACATTATTTTCAAAATTGTGTAAAATGTTTCTGATCAAGAAAAATATTCATGTCATTTTAAATTTATCATTATTCATTGAGTAGCAAGATCAAGCATGAATTTAATTTGGGAGACTCATCAGCACATAATGAAATAATCATCTATAGGGTCACCTTTAACAAAGACAAGTCATTTTTCGACGCCAATAGTTCTACAACAAAGTAAATCTTTCTCAAAGCAGACCAAAAATGTTTCTAAAGAAGATTACTACGATACAGGTGTGAAAGCAGACAGCTCCAAAAAATTACTAGTTAAGACTGATCTGATATCTATGGTATTCCTGACACTCTGAAAAAGGAGTGTCATACTGATCTGACAAAAAGTCAAGTCAGACAGATGTGACATCTCTTACAGCATTGGAACTCTGAAAAATTGCAGCCACGTCAATGAACAAAATGTCATTTTAGAACATATTCTGATGCAGGAATCACAACAAACCAATAAGGGCTACATCATGGGCCTCAACCCTGAGCTCCATCCAGGTCCCAGCCGTGGCCCAGCTCTTTTATAAGATTTATTTGCTTTGATTTGTTGACTTTCTGGTACCATGTTGAACTCCATATGAGAAGATGGAAAGTAGGGAAGATGCTAGAGCAGGGCAATAGTGGACACCCTGGAGGCTGACAGAAGGAGAATTCAAGAAAAAACTTAACTCACTAAAGATAAATGATCCTAACCTCTTACAAAGGGATGAGTGCCCTAAAAGAAGAAAATTACAATGAGACCTTCTAAAACTCTACTTTGTTAGACGGAGCCTGTCTTTGGTTATAATTCCCACATGTGCCGTCGTCATCGAGCAGTGTGCCATACAGCACCAGCAGTTCACTGAATGGAATTCACACCACCAGATGGTGTGCCAGCCAACACACCAATACAATGTCGGTCATAAGAGACAATAAAATTGCTATCTCGGTAGGTAATCCGTACAATGCAGTTTAATCGTGACAAGAACAGAGATTGAGATAGAGGGATCTGTGAGCAGAATGAGGGATGAGTGAGAGACATCAAGAAAGTAAAGATAGGGTGGAGAGTCAGGCTGCATCAGCCAGACAACTCCTCTAGATCTTGAGCATCTCCAGACCACCCAGATGTCTGGTAGGGGAATGATCTTATTTATAGAGCCTCCGTAGTAGCCAAAACACCCCATTCGCAGGGGTTCCCTTCTGAGGCACTACTTAAACTCTCTCTCTCAAGTACTGTCTAGAGAGGTTCACATCACACACCCACCGTTAGGTAGTGTTATGTCCTGCACTACCATTATTAAGAGGCACCTCAGTTACTGCTGTCACCGTCAGGTTGCCGCTTCCAACCAACATGTGCCTATTTCATCCTGCCACAGTCATATTCTGCCAAATGGCAACCCCTTTAGACTGCAAGTTTTTGGTAGAGCACTGCACTATGATATAGCACTCTACAATCTGCTGATGATGTTTTTCTGAAGCACCGTAGCTGCTGTTTGGCTGAGCTAGTACTGTTTTTGTAACCTACTTGAAAAGTACTCTGCAGGCCACAATTACCAGACTCTGCTACTGTCAAGAGTCTCCATCATTCAATGTTTCAAATTTGGTTTTTTTTAGTTTAATTTTTTAACAAACTTGAGGTTTATATAGATGCTCCAGCTTCAGAAGAATGTGACTGTATTAAGGATATGACTGTAATAAAACTCCTTAGGGTTTGTGCCAATGAAGCACCCAAGGAATCAACCACACCAGTACCCAACAATACTATTTCTCTACAGATGTAATTTACACCACTCATTTAAATATAAAGTATATTAGGGAAAAGGAGAGTGTGGGAAGAGGAGCATTAGAAGTGTGCGATGCCCAATATAAAAAATACAATAATATCCTCTATATCTCTACCCTGAGCATTCTGACAATTTATAAACATATCACCAAAAAAGAAAATATAGAACTGAAAGCTACCTCCATATCCCCAGTATAATTCAGTCAAATAAAAAAGTACAGTGCTACTGATAAAAGTAACTAGTTTACGCGTCCCAATGAAATTGGAAAATAATCAGGTGTAAGTACCAACCAATAGCCGTAGCTTCTGGTCTTTGTATCGATTGTCCCTGATTGAGCTGCAAAGATCATTTATTTGTTTTCTTTCGACAATAAAGTCAAGCACATATTCATTAGAAAACTTTCTATGTCTGGCTATCCAAATTCCATCACCAATAGGCAAGCGGCGAACCTGAAAAAAGCAAAAAGATATTTTTAAAAAATAAAAAAATAACAAAATAACATTGACAAACTAACTTTCTTTCTGAAAAAAATGAGAGGAAGCTCACCCAAGATAGCTGATCTTTTCTTCAAAAAAAAAAGGTGATCCTCTCGTTATAATAAATGCATAAATTTAATTGAATACACATGCAACCTATGGGTCTTGTACTACGCCATCCAACAACATCTCCCTTCTGTTCAAAATAACCTCATTATGATGCAGCACAAGGAAATGTCCCTGCTCCTATTGTCAGGGTACCCTGTTTGTTGTGAGTCCGAAATGTCTCTGCTGAGGAGACATATACCCTGTATTTGACTGGTTCGCCCACACTACCAGAGTGATTGGGCATTCAGAGAAGAATTAAAAACAGTCTTATTCAGCTTATGTGCATAGATTTAAGAATTAAGAACTCTGTTACGACATTTAAGAACCATCTCTTTGTGATATGGGTCTTCCAATATAGAGCAACCAACTGAATAACCACTTTAGGGATCTAATCTCAATGAGGAGATATGCCAGTAAGTATTTAATGAAATGACGGTTGATCACCATATGTTTGGTCCGGACATGGAGAACCAGATCATGTGCCAACCTAATCCCAGATTCGTAGTCGCAATAAATTGTGGTATATTTAGCCGGAGGGAAGCCCACTGAGTAAAGGAGCCCATGAGTCCATGGTGCTTCACAGATTCCCTCCCTGGAAACGTGAAACTGAGCTTCAGTGATAGAGAGGGAGACCGCCAACTACTTCTTACGACACCAAGTAATTAGGTTCCCACATAGGACGGTAGTAAATTTGTGATCTATGTGCAAACTAGCAAAATCAGAGTCACTATAGACTTCAAGATGTAAAGGCTCACCTCAAGAAAATGTGAGGCTAAGACCAATGGTCCCTTTCAAGTATCGGAGAATCCTGTAAGCAGCCTGTAAAATGAGACACTTGGAGACTATGCATAAATTGGCTTAAAACATCAACAGAATATGAGATGCAAGGCCGAGTATGAGCGAGATATATATCTGATATGGCACTAATAGGTCTGAGAGTTGGTATCTGGACAGTTGATATCTGGATGAAAGTTTTAGGTTAAACTTCATGGGTGTTGAGACTGGTTGGCATTGGAGAAAGCCACTGTCATCTAGGAGACCATACATGTATTTGTGCTGTGATACGGTGATATAACTAGATGAGTGTTCCACTTCAATGCCCAGAAAATAAGAGTGATCCTCAACTTTTAACATCGCATTGCTTACTTAATTGCTGGCCGAGCTGGTTGAATACTAGAAGAGCCTCTGATCACATCTCATTAAACCAAGAAAAGCAAAATTTGCCACTGCTCCTGCGACTCCGTCCAAGGAAACCTCCCTCCCTTTGAATATAACCTTATTTTTGTACAGTCATATTGTCCAGAGCACTGGAAAAGGCTGTCCTTGCTCATTCCCCCAAACTACCTTTCCCATAAAGAGTCCTAGAGGGGCCTCCATTTAGTAGACAACTACAACTACCCCCATGATTGGCTAAGTGACCCACACAGTCTGAGAAAATGCACATTCAAAGAACAGATGAGAACAATCTTCTTCACTCTCTTTGCATAGAACACACGATGTCGAATTCTCCAGGAACCATCTCTTCTTCACTCTCTGAACATTCATCGCTGGCCTCCAAGGGGATCTTTAGTGTCCAAATAATACGACAAGCACTGGTGGGCATTGGTTCCTTATGAATTCTGTGTATGAGCAGCACGTCTACCTCCTGGGCAGAGAAGGATGCTCCATCTTGTGTCCCATACGGCGGTCTCACACATAGCTTGCATTGTTGCATCCTAAGTGTAATCCTCCACTCGGTGATTTCATAAGTTGAATACCAAGTGTGGATTCCATGTGCCATCTCAGCATTCCTGAACCACGGCCTGAGGATTTAGTGGGAGGCCAAACATGCATGAGAATTCTACCCTTATTGTGGCTTTAGTCAGATAGACTTCTAGCTAGTAGGCGAAAACCGAGCCTCTAACTTGGGTGATATGCCTCTCCCATTTGATCCTTTGCTCATGATCATATCCATGTTCTGTCATGTGAGCCTGCCGACCCACTAGCCAAATAGGTTAGGATCATGGGGGGCTGCCACCCTTTAACCCGGGGAGGCTCCAAGACAGGTCTACAGACTACATCTCAAGATACCAGTGCCATCCCCCTCTCTTCCCCAACCTTGAAATTTTCCACAGGAATCTCTGTTCAAGGCATTTGTCGACGACCCTTCACAAGTGATTTCATGACCGAGAAATAGAAGATGGGAAGCTGTAAATGCGTGTGGCACAGCAACACCAAGCAACACCCCCAACCCCTTGTCAGTATTGTCACCTGCAATCCCTCTAGCTTCTCCTCAACCTTCACAATGACCAGCTGCTACTTTATGTTTTTCAGATGAATCATCTTCTATGGCAGACCAGGATATCTCGTGGATAACATTTCAATCAGTGTCCTCAAAGCTCTAGAGCATAGATCTTCCTTCTCTCGTGAAAACCCAAAACCAGCAAAAGCAGATGTGGCATGGCTAATATGAAGCCCCAAATAGTCTGCAAAAAGAACTTACAAAGTGGAGAGGTTATCGGCCTCCTCCATTGATCCCCATATAAAAACGTGGAGGCATCCTGATTAATATGTAAAAAATCATACCTACACCCTTGATGCTCAGTGGTCCTCACACCCTCCATTCACCACCTCTAAACCAAAGAAAGAGAGTCTCCACATAATGTACTTTGCCAACCAGAGACCACTCATCCTTTGAAATGACCTGATACCTCATCTCATAAAGAGTCAGAACAGGCCTCCTCCGAGGATACAACCAAGCCTGTCAGAGACAGGCCAGCGATGTTGCCAGAACGAAGGTGAATTCAAGATGGGAGCAGTCTTCTTCATTCCTCAAGCACATAATGCATGCTGCTGGGAAGTCTGGTAGTCATCTATTCCTGAAGGCTTACATCACCAATCTGAGTCTCAGGAGCTTTCTGTTACGACTCCACGCAAGCAGTGATGCTTGAATATCAAGTTCATAAATCCTCTCCGTCCGAAAAGGATCACAGTATAGAAATCAACCAGATTTGTAGGGAGAATGCTGTGTAACAGCAAGAGTTGTTGAGTTGAGTTCGAACGAGAATGTAGATATAGCGAGAGAGGGAGAGAGAGAGAGATCACAACTCCTGAATCGGCAGCTCCCCCTTGCATGAGATGATAGCGATGCGCAGGAGAACCCGAATCGGCAACTCCCCCTTGCAGAGACGATGAGAGCTGAATCGGCTCCCTCCGTCGAGAGACTCTGAAAAAGGCCCCCGTCCCTTCTATTGAGATTCCCTTTTATTCCTCCTTTACGTTTCCCGCCTTCATGCTGCTGAGCATCCACGGTCCAGACTGGCACGTGACTCGGCGTCTCGTATGTTTTGGTAAGTCCTTGGTAAGTCTTTAACACTTTCATATGTCTTGGCATGCATTGCTGGTTGACAATTCCTCCATTAGCTAGGCAGCAAAAAGAATCTCGAATTTAAAGAAAAACTTGCCTCAGCTGTAACAGAGTGCAGATGCCCCTCTGAAGCTGTGTAAAGAAGGTTGTGTCATCAACATACAACGGTAAAGGGACAAGTGTTGGGAAGCTAAGGGCCTAAAAGCCCTGTAGCAGCCCGTGTGAGCAAGCCAGGGTTATGCTGAAAGCAAAGGCATCCCTGCCTGACTCCCCTTTGAGGTTGCATCTAACATCCCTCGCACAGCACATTCACCAAAACCAAGGAGTGGGAAGTGATTAATCACTTGAAACGCATCACCACTTTTGTAGGGAAACCTTGTCGTCTCATAGATGTCCACAAGAAGTCATAGTATAGGTTGTCATATGGCTTTACGAAATCCACCTTATACATGAAACAGTTAGTCTTCTTTCTTTTCCATGGCACAACGATATCTGTTGTGGCCGTGGCGCCATGCGCTAGCTGTCTCCCAAGAATGAATGCCAATTGCCACTCCACCGCCAATTATTTCTGCCCCCTCTCCATTAGAAGCTTGTGAAGTGTTTGGCTAGTACTCTACCAATTGTTGGAAACTCCAACCAACTCCCAGTTCCCCCCTTGCATCCCCAATATCTGTTTTAATGTCCTACAACCATTCTCTACGAGGTGGAAGAGCCTCATGTTTGAGTCGGCCTTTTCCACCCACACATACGTTAATTGTTGTATAAAATCCATCTCCACCTTTCAGTCTTCCTCCATTAATATTGTCTGGAGTTCCTGCTGCCCTTTCTTCTCTTCAACCAACAGGTTTCTGGTATCGTCCATGTCATTCAGGTTTTTTATTCTAGCTATGATGTCAAGGGGCCTACAGTTATGCACCTCTTTGATGTGTTTCCTATATTCCCGAGGGGACCTCTGATACGACCCTCCCATGCACGTACGTGCGAAGGAGGAAACGTAACTGTCCCCAATGTGCGGAGCAGGACGGGGGAGACGAAGAGACACAAAAATGGGCAATAAAGAGAACGCGAAGGAGACTAAGGAAGAGGAGGGGGTCTTTAGGCAAGAAGTGGAGGTTCTCCACCTGATCGAGGCTGGGAGGGGATACCCCTTCCTTCAAGACCACGACTGACCGGCCTGCTGGGGTGAAGCTATCTTTCCTCTTTCTTTATTTCTGCAAACGTTGTTGTGTCTTGTGTTACGATTTGAACTACTTTTGGTTGTCCTTGGTGCAAGTTTTTTCTATAGTTTACTCTTACAGTCAGGGTCGTAACAATTTTGTTGGCCATCTGTGTTATCCGCCCTGTATCCAAGATGGTCAAGCATCTAGCTACCTCTTTAAAACACATCTCATCCAGTCAGGATCTCCAGACAATATTATGTACACTAACCAAATTGCTATTGTGATTGTCAGATTATCGGAAAATGATTCAATACTGGACGGGAAAGTGATGTCTGTGTGCCATCAAGAAACATTCTAGAGGCTAAACGAGCACAAGAAGCAGTCCAACCGAGAGGAAAGTAGGGCCTGTCATGCTCCTGTTACAATTCACTCCGTCTAGTAAGCCCACTAGGGGCATTTTTGTCCTTTGCATTTGCCTTTAAATGTGTAGCCTGCCTCGTCAAAGGGCAGGAGCTGAGTTGTTAAGTTGTTATTTCCTTTTGGTACTCTCTCTCTCTCTCTCTCTCTCTCTCTCTCTCTCTCTCTCTCTCTCTCTCTCTCTCTCTCTCTCTCCCTCTCTCTCTCTCTCTCTCTCTCTCTCTCTCCCCCTCCCTCCCCCTCTCTCTCTCTCTCTCTCTCTCTCTCTCCCCCCCCCCCCTCGCCCACTTCATTGAGCCCCATTCTCTTCGGCGACATCCACTCCGCCGCTCCTCCGCCCACACTCGTCCCCTCGGCGATGTCCACTCCGCCAGGGTCAACCCTTTCATGATATGATCCCGGCTGGGATCCTATCAGCTCCTCCAATCATACAAACAATCTGCATGTCAAATTTCCTGTAGAGACGCCCAAAAGGCCTGGGTCCCAGCCACCCACTCCATGAGGCCTATCCTCTCCCTCAGTTGTCAAGTTAAAATCACCCCAAAGCACCTCATTCAATGCAACACTTCCACCTAATGTTTCATCCTCTGCTCGGGACCAACAACAGCATGACAAGATCAATTACCTGTGCTGTTTCTTTCAATCTACCCTGCTCAGCTCCATCCCTCTCCTCTCTTCTTCCTGCGTCTCTTGATTTCGCTATTCTGAATGGCCATGCTATGTGCAGGCTAGCCCACTTTTCTTGTTTTTCCACTTCTCCTCAGCCATCTTTCACTTTGTGTCAATTCAAACTGCGGTTGCAATTTTGGAATTCACTCTTTTACAAGTCAAATTAGTAATGAAATAGCTAAGAAAAGGGGGAAAAGGCACACTTTGTTTCAGTTTCCCATTTTACATAACTTTTATAAAACTGAACAATTATATATTTCTAACTGTTATTTTGCAGAGTAATTTCTAGAGTAAAATTTTAAAAATATTTTCATTGCATTGATAACAACAAAATGAGCTATATCATCCACAAATATAATTCCTTGCATATGTAGTTCCCTAAGTTAATCATACAACAAGTACAAGATAGTAAAAAATTAAATATCAATATGAAATCTGAAAGAAAAACTTCAGCAGCACAAACCTCCACGTGTATTTTGAACTGGACGCGTATGGCATCAACAACTTTACTAAATTTTGATCTGTAGAAAATAAGAAAACACCTATAATCACATCTTCCCATCAAGTATAAGTACTGAGAAATAAACATTTTTCTAGATAGAAATAACTGACAGAAAATCTACAATTTTTTTTCTATAATCAGTTAATAGTTCTAAAATTATTACTGCTTCACCAATGGAGTTGAGGCTGCGACAATGTCAAGCTAAAGATGACTATGTTGGGGGGTCTGCAGGAAATGGCAAGCTGGTGCCTTCACACAGTAGACCAAATGGTCATCATAAGGTTTACCGAGTGTTGGCCACTTATGCAGGACAACAGCTGTGAGACAAAGTTCAACCAACCCAATGCGCCACCAGTGGGCTGGCATTTTGAGATGCACCAGTGCCAAGCCAATACACCACTAGAGAACTTCACAATGTCATGGAAATGTTGTCACACTCTGAGATCCCTGTCAGTTCAAAGCAGAAAACTTGGAATAGCCGAGTTGTTGCGTGTTGTCATAGAGTATCGGAAGGTCTGTTGGGGCAGTAGTTGGGCCGACCAACAAACTGGATGCTGAGAGGCATTTCATGTGGTGCATCAGAAGACTTGAATGTGGCTAATGGCTTGGGCCTATCCTACTATGGTGAGGGTCACCAGTACCAATAACGTTGACTTGTTGAGAGGAAACCAAGCCAATCTTAAAGAGGAAACTGCAAGGTGGGCCTATTGAAGGACGTCTAATATTGGATTGGCTCATTAAGGGGCTTTCCGTGCAAGGCACTTTTAAGAGTTTGCGCGATACCATGATGGGGCAACATCAAAGTGGCTACAGCAGGTGCAGCTTAACAATGGACTGGTGAGTGAGAGAGATGGCAGTGGTGGTGATGATGTTGATATGTTCCATGCCAGGATCATATCGTGAAAGGGGCTGGCCTTAGCGGAATGGACGACGCCGAGGGGACGAGGGCGGTGGAGGAGTGGCAGAGTGGGCGTCACCAGAGGGGATGGGGCTCTACGGAGTGGACGCTGTCGAGAGAGAGAGAGAAGCTACCGAGAGGAAACACTAACTTGTAAACTCCTGTCCTGCCCTCCAACGATGAGGGCTAACTATTTAAAGGGAATAGCACTGACTCGAAAGGTTCAGACTGCCGATGGTACCCTGCTCCCTATAGTTGGCATTGGAAGTTGCACCGATAGGGATTCTTACTTCTATTCTTCATGTTCCAAATCTATGAGTCAATTTACTATTTGTCCAGTGTATTGCTCAATTGTCATCGTATAAATTAAATTTTGATGGCCTTGACAGATTCCTTTGTGACAAAGTGGCGGCCCTGAAGCATGGGCTAGCTAGAATCTCGGAGGGACTCTACTACTTATGCCAGCCACAAGGGACCAAGGTGGCACATTTCCAAGCCTTGACTGCAGCATCAACTCGGGACGAACAATTCTGGCTCCTCCATTGACAATTAGGACACTCGTCATTTTCTATTATGAAAGACATGATTCCCGACTTCTGTTCACATTTGAAAATGACTACCTTCATGTGTAATGTGTGCCAATTGTCTAAGCATAAGCGCACCACCTACCCTATTTCTTTCCATAACACCACAAGTGTTTTTGAACCAGTACACTGTGACTTGTGGGAACCAGCCCCATTTTCGGATCTTAATGGCTTCCGATGTTTTTTGGTTATTATAGATGATGTGAGTTGTTTTTTGCTGGATTCATCTTATGAGACATAAATCTGAAGTTACTAACATTGTCCGTGGCTTTCTAAGCATGGTTTATTGTCAGTTTGAGGTAAAAGTTAAGAGATTCTGCACTGATAATGGACGTGAATTTATTAACTCTGACGTGTCACATCTCTTTCTTGATCAAGGAATTCTTCATGAGATTTCATGTCCATATACACCTCAACAAAACGGCGTAGCTAAGTGAAAATTAGAGCATATTTAGGAAAAGACTAGAGCCCCTACAATTCAGAGTTCTGTCCCAAAAACATTCTGGGGTGAAGCTGCCATGCATTCTGCCCACTTGATTAACCGTCTACCCGCGCCGACTCTAAAAGGTAAAACACACCTGGAGATAGTTCAAACATCTTATCCGAATACGCGATTCAAACCCAACCTTGAGCTGCGTCTCTTTGGATGTAAGTGTTATGTTCATTTATATCCACACCAGACAAATAAGTTATCCCATTGTGCCTTAACCTATGTGTTTGTTTGATACTCCAATACGCAAAAAGGATATAAATGCTACCATCCTCCTACGGATATACTTGTATCCAAAGACGTTATATTTAATGAATTTTATTTTATTATTCTCAACCAAATGGGGAAGATGATAATAACAGCGTCATCCTCGCCTACTTATTTATCCCCCCATGACCAACCAAATAATGAACCCCAGCACTTTGACCCAGTAAATGATAATCTTGGGGATTCTCTCCCCTTGAATCATACAGAACCAACCCCAGTTGAGCATGTTCCTCAACATACTCGGGTAACACCATATCCTTTCCAGTACACTCGCCAGCAGATTAGATCTACCCCTGGAGATCACCCACAGCGTCTCCAAAGTTCTATATATACGTCAAATGAATCAGCCATTGCCTTAGATACTCCTGTGCCAATTCAGGATGATACAAAGCTCTGTCAAACCACACCATTCCCGTTAAGTGACCTTCTTACTTACCAGAATGTCACCCCAGCTCATAAGACATTTCTGATGGATCTCCAACAGGTTACTATTCCAAAGTCACATTCTGATGCTTTGGCTCATCCACAGTGGCGTACGACTATGGATGATGAAATGGAGGCTCTATATGCAAATCAAACTTGGGAACTCACTTCTTTACTAGCAGGGACACAGGCTATAGGCTGCAGATGGGTGTACACGGTAAAGTACAAAGCAGACGATAAACTTGAACGGTACAAAGCAAGGCTGGTTGCCCAAGGATATGCACAACAGTATGGTATTGATTACAAGAAAACTTTTTCCCCTGTTGCAAAAATGAACACTATACATATTCTAGTCTCACTAACAGCATGTTAAGACTGAGAACTGACCCAATATGACATAAAAAATATATGAAACCACAAGAAGAAGTATATATGAAACCACCTCCAGGATATGAGCAACCCTCCGGACAAGTTTGTCACCTCCGCAAGGCACTCTATGGCTTCAAACAATCTCCCCGTGCCTGGTTTGCCAAATTCACCAAGGCTATGACTGATCTCAACTATAATCAATGCGATGGTGATCATACCCTATTTTACCGCCATAATTCCTCTGGCCAGATTGTCCTCCTTATTGTCTATGTGGATGACATCATTATAACCCGCAACGACTCCAATGGCATTGATACTTTAAGTCAACACCTTAAAGCAAACATTGATATAAAGAATTTAGGACTCTTTACCTACTTCTTAGGCATCGAGGTAGCCTGTACTGCTTATGGCATCATTTTATCCCAACAATAGTATATTTATGATCTGCTAAATGAGACCGGTCACCTACAATGCCGACCCTTGTCAACTCCTATGGAGATAAATCTAAAACTCACCTATGAGGCTGAAGAACCTGACACTGATATTCTCGTTTATCAAAAACTTGTGGGCAAACTTATATATTTAGCTCACACTAGACCTGATACCTTATATACTGTCAATGTACCCAGTCAACTTATGACATGTCCTAAAACATCTCACTTGCAGGCTGCGCTTCTGGTGCCAAGTTATCTCAAGGGCACCAATGGGCTCGGGCTGACCTTCCGGTGATGCAAGTCACCACTTCTTGAAGTATATACTGACGCTGACTTTGCTGGCTCACAGGTTATTCGTAAATCTACTACCGGATACTGTTCTTTTCTATGCGGCAACCTCGTCACTTGGCGCAATAAGAAGCAAAAAGCCGTCTCTCTCTCCAGCACTGAAACTGAATTTCGTGCCTTAGTTAAGGGCATCTGTGAGATATAGTGGATTCAGAATCTACTTCAAGAATTGAAGCTGTCACTTGAATAACCTGCTATGCTCTTACGTGACAATAAGTCTGCTATTAGTCTCGCCCATGAATAGTAATGGAACGTCCCATAATAATATTACCTTTAATGCATTTAAAAGCTTACTATTCTAGAAGATAAAAGAAATAAATTTCAATGGAAATGAAATCGTTAAGGAAGCTGAAATATAAATAAGAGCCAAAACCATTGTTCAACAAAAAAGCCAAAACCAGAGGTTCACTTTCCGCACCCAAAATTTTCCCGGTCATCCAGTAACAAGATCACATCGTACTCTTCTTCAAACCTTTGGCCCGCTTTAATTGGGGGCATCGCAAAGCCATCTATACAATTACCAATGTCCATTTGCTCATCTCTTTCACGTTGTGTGACTTCCTGAAAAGAGACGCATACAAAAATAAAATATCATTTTCAGCATTAGTATCTTTTGGTGTTGTAAGTTTCAAATTCCAAAATGTTTTCACAGAGTAAGTGCATACTTTGGAACATGCTTTCAGGGTGAAAGGCCTGCAAGGTACACTGGGATGAGGAAAATCTACAAAACAGTGTCCAGTGAGAAAAGCAGTATGCTGGTACTGGGCAGTATAATGTAAGTAAGAGTGTCAAATGTCATATTCACACTGAAACATGTATTTCGAAAAAACGTGAAATGTGTAATTATCTATAAGATTAAGAACCTGAATATTTTTCAGTGTGTAGTTCTTTGCTGTTGTGCGAATAGGAATCTGAGGTATCAAAATGCTTATCTTCCCAATTCTGCAACAAGTGGGTGAAACAGCTGAGCCCATATAAATTTCTGTAAGAAAACAAGCACTAATGAGGAAACAAAAAACATAGTGAGGACATGATTTTTTGATAAATACAGTATTTTGTACATTATAATGCACCACTTCAAATGCCCCACTGAGCTGACAGCCGCATTTCCAAGGCACAGGGTTTTTCCAGCTCTCAAGGTGCTCCCTTCTTGTCTTCAAGAGCTATGCTCAAACTCCCAGGACAGATGCAGCCAACTGCCCACCACATCTTCCAATAAGTCTCAATTGCGGTGCAGCCCCTTCTTTTCTGTTCTCCCCCATATATATAGCTTTCCTCCTTGACCAGATCTCCATTACTGGACAAGAACTGGTAGTTGTTTTGCAAGGTCAGCTCCAGCTGACCCTCGTGGACTCATGTCTCCTCTCTTTCCTTGCTTCATGTTCCCCTGTCAATGTTTTCTCCTCTTTTTACCTCCATTAAATGCTTATACAGATCTTATCGCATACCTTCATTGGACTGGCTAACTTGCGATCTTAAACGGGTCACCTGGGAACTTTTATCTTTGTATAATTTTCTCTCTTCTTTCTTTCATTGTTGTATCACCTCTAAGCTTAGATGGGAAATTCACACATCAACAAATGGGAAGGTGTTAGAAGTAAGGTCTTTAGTATTTTTCCGCTCGAGAGTTTTTACCACTATATGAGAGGTAACTTTGTTTGACATCTCTCTGCTCTATCCGTCCGACTTCCAAGACGATGGGATTCCTTCCGCCTCAATGCTTCACTCTCTCCTTTAATTTCCTCTCCGATGGCAAATCTCTCCTTTAATTTCCTCAAGCAATTTTTGTAGTCATCACTTGGAGTTCAAATTATACTTGCAGAATACCCTATAAATACACATCCAATGCATATAAGCTTCAAATACGAGCATAAGACCCTTGCCCGAATATATGGCTTCCGGTCAGTTATCAAAAGGGAACTTTAGGTGAGGATGTGACGGCAGACTACTAATCAAATGGTTAACAGTGAGAGCGCAGACACTATGCACATGAACAGTGATGCATTTGCCTGTAATAAGCACACATTACCTTCAGTAGGTATTTTCTCTGTGCCACAACATTTTGTGTACACACAAGATAATTCATGAATGATTCCACTTTATCCTAGAAAGAGTTTGAGATCTCAAGTTAAATACTTTTTATATTATCAGACCTCATTTTATTCACGAAAAACATGAAACCGACATGAAACCACATAATAAAGTTATTGATACCAGCAGGTGCATCAGCCTTAATTTTGATAGCATATAGCCATGTCAGATGAGTAAAGTCATTAACAATTAGGATGTGGAAACTCAGATGGTTGGTTGACATGACGTCTGCTCACCAAAAATCTAAACATCAAAAGTATTTTCCTCCCTCCCTCCCTCTCCCTCTCTGATGTGACTATTTATAATTAGTCTACCACAGTATTGGGTTGGTGATGATAGAGCTTCAGGGGCTTCATAACGTTGAACTGGTCAATTCCTGCTCAACTGAAAATATTCAGACATATGCTTACCTTCTGACAGGTTTGACAAAATTCATAAAATAAAGTTTAAGAACCTTAAAGGACGGACACCCCAGATGTCAATACATCAAAATAACATCATCCTTGGTGGCACTATCGCCGTGGGTTGTTCAATGTAGGATGCAGCATTGGCTGATTTTCCGTGGCCCATGCCTTAGAGTTAGGACAGTCCATCTTTTCATCAGAAATTCCAATCTTCTGGTCCGTGACCTTGTCATATATGAGACACCCATTTAGTGTAATCAATAAATTATTGGTTAATGCCAAGGAAAGTTGACAATGAGAAATGAGATTTTCCCTAAATAATGGAACATGTAAAACATTATATATTTTTCCATGAGATGGAACAACTACCCCAGTTACCACCAGAGGTATCAACTCACCATCTGCCATAAAACCTTCCATTTCTGTATGAAATTATTTTACAATGAGAAATTAAACAAATTTCAGGTCATATGATCAGTGGCCCCAAACTCAAAAATCCATGGGGGTGGATGTCAAGCATGGATTGGGCTCCGGTGATCGAAAAGGTGGAGAGGAGATTGGAAGGATGGCAGAGCTTTGTGCTGTCACGAGCTGATCGATTGGTAGTATTGAGATTGGTACTCCCTGCAATACCGATATTTTACATCTCCATCTTCAAGATGCCCAAGGGGGTAGGCCGCCGATTGGAAGCCTTGATGAGATCTTCTGGAGTGGGCCTGGGCTGACACACAGTAGTGTAGCTACTACGGTGCCATGGATGTGGTTTCCCGACCAGTGGAACACAGTGGGAATACCACATCTGAAAACACTGAACACTGCATTGTTGACAAAATGGGTGGGCAAGATTATAAGACCAGAAGAAGACATGGCCACAAGGGTCTTACGAGAATGTACAGCGCAGAGCTGCATTGGGAACTGCGATTGACCACAATCAAAGAGGCGTCCAGTTTTTGGCAGGGCTTGGGACAGATTTTCCCACAAATTCAAAGGATTTTTTAATCCAAACTAGGCGATCAGAGATTGGAAGACCTCCTTATCATGCAACGGACTATATTCCATCTGCAAGCCACCTTTGGAACACGAGACGGTTGGGTATGGAGGGGCCCACCGATTTCAGTTCGGGAGGTTTACAAGCCGTACATGCCGATTTCAGTTCGGGAGGTTTCAGTTTGAGAGATCAGGGGGGTACGACAGAAGTTGAGTCCATCATCCGTACATGCCGATGTTTATGGAAGCAGAAGATTCTGTTGAAACTGCAGATTTTTGGATGGCCACTTATTAGGAGACGAATTACGCCATGTGTCCTCCAAAAGCGCATTGGCATTGGCATCATGTCCCATGTGCGTCCAAGGAGAGGAAGACTGCTATCACCTGTTTTTTGAGTGTTCTTTTCCACAGCCAATTTGGAGATCGCAGAAGCTCACCGGGGTGGATGTGACATGAACAAGCATGTTGGGGATCACTCCAGGGGTTGTGTGCAGAGGACTCTCGGGGTGGGGAAGGATCCTTGCAGTGCTTTGGACGCTATGGCTCCACCGCGATGAGGTGGTCTTTAAGGGAAGGGTCGTGTCTCTGGACGTGGTTCTAGATTGTCAGCTTCCAGCTGATCTTGGAGAGAAGCAATGGTGAAGCTTCTTCTCCACTTGTCCAAACTGTAGCCGCCAGAAAGAGAAGAGATTCAACCAATAAGACTTGTATCTTTGTGTCAGCAAGGGTCCTCGTCAAGTCCATATTTTCCTTTATGTCCTTTTTTATTTTATTTGTATTTCCTTTAAGTACATTCTATGTGTAAGTGTCTCAGGCCCAGTTAGTGGGGCCCACTATGTAACCCATAAGACTATCGGAGCGAATTAAGAAATTTGAAGTTTTTCTTTCCAAAACCCTAGCCGAAGGACCTCGACTCAGGAAGCTCCACGGTGAGGAACTTCTCTTCGTTCTTGACACTTTGTTTAATAACATAACCCAGTACTTATACTGGGTTTTACACGTATCGGGTCTCGTGGACCTGATATGGTGAATCCAATATAACCAGATTCATAAGGGCAGATATCCAATAACATGGCTTTAAGAGATAGATGAGGAGATAGAGTGAACATAAAAAAGAAAAAGGTGGACGTCTGCTGACATAAATGATGTAGAGAAATGTATATCCCACTGGTTCAGTAGGAAGTGGAAGGATGGAAAAAATACCAGGATGGCCAATCCTGTATTTGTCACGATCATATATATTACTGATTTCAGGTGATCTTCCCTCTTTTTCTTCAGAAAAAAAACTCCAAAATCCATGGAGGATCCTTGATAGCCTGGAAAATACTTGATACTACCGCTGCATTCAGAGTTGTCGAGTCCAAAAAGAAATTTTCTTCACTTGAGTGCACCTAGGAAGTAGAGATCAAACTCAGCTTCACTTGCTATGTGTCCTCTTTATTCATAATTTCGACTGCCCAAGATGTTGTGCCTATGTAGGTACCTCAGATGTTGAAGTTCACATTGGAGATTTGATTTCTGGAGCAGATATTGGCCACCATCACAAATTTTGAACTGAGCTGGTAGTCACATGCCCTTGACTTTGCCGGTGCAGGAATTGTCTCAAATATGGCCCTTCATAAGTTATGACATAAGTAACACTTTTTCTTACCCTGGACACTTCTGGGGAATGCATATCAGTATTTCACTCCAAATTATCCATAGATTATTCGTAGATATATTTTTATGAAGCCAAAACTGATACCTCATCTTCAACATTTCATCGGTCAGGGCTGCCAGTTGACTTTTTATGTTCGCATACAGTGACACTACTCCCCGAAATCTGCCCACATTTGCCAATTAATTACTTCACCTACCAGAGGGTCAAATTCAGGATTTAAACCTGCAAGAAGTCTTTACAGACGATACATAATAGTATTTGTGCTTCATTCAGAATCAGAGGTCTGCTGTGAGGCCCCCAATCTGTTTGGTTTCCATACAGGCGGCCCTGCGCCAAACATCCACTCCAGCAGTGAGGCTCCCGCATGGGACCCCGGGATTTGGGGCCGCACGACTTGGCTGCATTGCGCAAGGCTGCAAGGCGCCATCTAGGCACACTCCCAGTGGCATCCCACATGGATGGGTGTCTTGCTACCAGTCTGCAAGAGCGGGAACACTACGCGCGCTCTTGGTGGCGGTGGCGGCCATTATTTTGCTGCATGTGCGGCAGGTCTGCCCCATGCCCAGTTCGCACCAGTAACGGCGAACGTCCCACGATTGATGAAAGGCATGCACGCTCTCTGCGCGCGCCCTGCGCGTAACACTCGAGCCATGACACCCATCCTGGCCCTAGGCGATAGTTTACGCAGAGTCAATGCCAGTCTTTACCCTAAACATCGGCTGGCCAGGGGTCATGCCAACACGGGGTAGGTAGACCTCATGCTTGGCACCGCAGCCTTTGGGTGCTGCAAATAGGGTGTCAGATACAGAGGAGGCATTGGTGCACATACTTTGCCTAAGTTCCCCATGCGTGCGGTGCGCCAGGCAGGATTGAACACGGGCACACTGTTAATATCCTGTGAGATCTTGAAATAAACTTGTAATAGAAATCCCTGCACCTTCTAGTGATCGATCAAATTGTATACAAGAATGTAGGCATGCCACTGGAAAAGGAAAGTTCAGACGTCTCTGTCAGTCACTCTTAGAGAATCAGTAATGGAAAGGAAAGAAACGATAGATAGAAGAGGGCGCCAGATCAGCCTTCCTCTCCTTCGGATCGGGATCACGATCCCGCACCCCAGCCAACTCTGGTAGTAACTTCTTCGGGTGCTTTCTTGACTCGAGCTCCCTCCTTTATATAGGGTCTAATACCCCGTGGTCAACTATGTTTGACTTGACATGTGTCCTTGCATGGTACTGGGACGAGACAGATACCTTGCACGCTTACTCTGATAGGAATGAGGGAGGTTCCTATCACATGCGTCTGTGGTGCGGGAGCAGAGCGGCTGAATCGACATTCCAGCCGCAAGTCAGGGGAGACTACAAGTTGTTTTAAGAGTAGTGCTTTTCCGCCATTGCTGATGTAATAACCAAGTGCCACATTACCCGGCCATCCTGGCGACAGCCAGGTGCTGCCAACTCTGTAAATTCTCTTGGCAATATAGTTCATAATGTTCTGTCTCAAAGGTCAACCCACTACTTCTCCCGCAACTCTTATATACTCAAAGACTTCTATCACAATTGCGAGGGATGCTTGACTTGTCAATCAAGATCAAGGCCGGCGCGCTGCTAAACTGTGAATTCGGCCCCCACAAGTTTAGCCGCATAGCACATGGCTCTGGCCACCAGATTGCATTTTTTTGAGAAAAAACCAGATCTCATATTTAAGTCTTATCAAGGGATCGAAATGAGCTTTGTAACTTTGTCCCACAACTCTTTGGATGATGTAAAGCGCATGAAGCAGTCACTGATGTTGGGATCTATAGATTCCAATAACCAGGCATTACAGAGTCTGTCTTCTTCCCTCCATATAACAAACATTGAATCAGTCATGATGGCAATGATTGCTGCCAATATTTCTAGGCTTGTTGCCGAGGGAGTATCATTTCACCATAATCAGCCTACTATGAAAAAATGATTTCATTGAACCTGAACATCTTTCGAAGTTCATGAAACAAATAACCTGAACCTTGAGATTCCAGGATGTAATGCCTTGCGCTGTCATGGAGTTTACCGACCTGAAGTCAGCATTCCAGCACAACCTGGCTCAGATATCAAGGGAAGTTTTACTACAGTATCTGCCGTAGCCACATTTCAACACTCTCCTCTCTCTCACCTTCTCCCAACAAGGAGACCAAACAGAAACCTTTGATGCATCTTTATGGTTGAAAAAATCTAATAAGTATAACACAGTTGTCCATGGACTAAAAGAGACGAACATAAAAGGAACATGTTCAGCCTGGGCCTAATAATGATAGAATATAAGAAAACTAAGTATAACTAAGCCTTAAGTAATGGGATCATCAATCCAAGGTAGTCCAAATTGATGAGATTGCTATGTTAGCGGAAAAAGGAAGAGCTCCAAGAAAAATAGTTTCACGACCCTCAAACCTTTCAGAAATATTCAATGAACCTTTAAAACAAGGATCAAATATAAATATCTCTTCATTTTACAAGATGAAGTTTCATACTGTCTTCTGAGAGTAATAATACTCTAGTTAGACATCTTCAGTAGAAGAACTTATTGAAATAAGTCATCAAACTTCAATGTAAAATTGGACCGTCATTGTGATTTTGGATGGATATCGAGAAGTATACAAGCATTGATCCTTTTTTCATGATTTGCGAGTACACATCTCTAATAGTGAAATGATCATCCGAGCATTCAAAGAAGGTGGTTGAAAAGTGCAAACCTACCGGTGTGACAACAAAGCTTTTATACAAGAATTATTCGTAGTAAACAAAAGTCAAAATCCACACCAGAAAGGATGTTACTTTAATGAAAAAACTAGTTCCACCAGGCTATGGCTCACACAGACTCAAATTGAACGTTTAGATTTAAGGGAAGAGTCCATTTAACGTTAGATTCAGTAAAAGCTAATAACTGAAAGCTCTGCACCAAAATGCATTATTTTGGTGCTGCATTTAGAGTCTCTTTCTGCCCGACCAACCATCTATTTCATGCGCATGTGCAATTGCAGTGGGGCATAATAGAACTAAATATTCACTCAAAGAGATGATTTCTTAGGAAATAAAGATGAGATGATTACCATAAAGTTGCAGTCTTCTTGATCACTAGATGTTTCTTTTCCGGAACTTGTGTCATCAGATGTAAGAGTCAAATTTCTACTAAACGAAACAGTGCAAGAAATTTCTGATTCTGATTGCTGGCAGCCATATTCAGTGTGTTCCGTTAAACGCAAAGATGCACGAACTTCATCAGAAGATTCTAGACCAGATCTTGCGAGGCATTCAGAAGCGGTCTCTTTCCCTTCATCTGTTAGCATATATCTGAGCAACACAATGAGCTCAGTTTTCCATCGCATGAAGTGGAAGCGGAGAACGAAAAACAAAAAAAGTTCAAAAGCAGAAAAAAGGCTAAACGACTGACAAAACAGAGAAGTAAAAGTCAGGAAGAAAGGTGGAAGGAAGAGGTCAATCTGGAGAAGAAATATGAAGAAGAAAAAGAAGAGTGAGTAACCTCGAAAATTATTTCGTGAGTACTCATGCAGGAATCTTTCGTGAGAAGACACATACAGCCCCAAGATTCAAAAACACTTCACAGATCTCACTCTGGGTACAACAATGGGTATTTATACCCTTATGTTTGCAAAGAAGGCCTGAAATTCTTCCCACCCATTTCAAGAACGATTAAATGGGACTTACAGAAGCTCTGCAGGACCTTCCTTGATCAGTTATTGATAGGACTCTATCAGTCATGGAGATATCCTTGAGAACTTTTCCTTCATTGTGAGCAGGAAAGTCAACAGTTCGAATCAGTCCATATAAGACTGATAATGATTTCCTTTGGTTTAATCCTTTGATCGCGATGGACAGTGAAGGAGATACACTGTTAAAATAACCCATCTTAAAATCAATATTTCATCTCAAGGTAGAGGTAAGCTTTAATACAGAATATGTATTGCTATGGATCATCGGCTGACTAGCTCATTATGCTCGTTGGTATTAAACACCCTTTGCTCCATGAGACATTAGTCTAAAAAAAAGTCATGCAAGATATACATCCCGTGTACATACCAAAGAACACAAGGATTACAGAAATTTTTAATTGGAAATTCATCCGTAATTGGGTTAAGAATTAATCTATAAGGAAAAGAATTAATCTGGCGCCATCAAGAAATTCAAAAAGGATCCCCGAAAGCAACTCGATAAGAACACTGAACAACCCTCTTTTGCTTATCTACAACGACAGGGAGCCAAATTATTGGTTCACTTCAACTCCACTGTTTTACACATATTAAACGCGAGTAGAATATTACCGATAAAGACAATAATATACAAAAGGACAATAGACTAATGACAATAGAAAAATATACAATAGCAAGAGTCACGAAATGGCTCATCCAAATTCAACTTGAGGGATCATCCAACGACTAATGACAATAGAAAAATATACAATAGCAAGAGTCACGAAATGGCTCATCCAAATTCAACTTTATGTACGTGCATTGGTGCTCAGAAGGAAGTAAAATTTTCAATTGGAGGGGCACCAAGACAATAGAAAAATACATACAGCTTTGTGCAATTCAAAATATGGTAAGGAGAGAGAAATACTTCGCTGGGCAGCTCGATTTCACAACCAAACCACGGTCGATTAGAGTCTTCATGCAGTTCCAGCCCGTATACCAATCTTTCATAGAGTTTCCATACAGCTTTGGCTTCCCTCTTTCGCCATGATGTCTGTTAAAATTTCAAAAATTCCTCATCATGATGGTAAAAATATAAAAAAATGGAAAATTCTATTAAAAATATATGTTAGATGGCCCGACCCTATCGATGTTCTTGCAAGGCCACTAGCTTCTGTCTCATCGATGAGTTCTTGTTTCTTCATGAACTCATTGCCCTTAGAGATTCCTCTGCAAAAGAAAACAAATTGGTAAGGAAAATAAGAATCATAGTCGGACAGAACAGAAAGTGTTACCCTAATTGCCAACTTACCTATAGAGGGTAATCAATAATGCATACGCGGCAGAATTCTTCTGGGGTATATACCGCTTTGGAGCTCCAGGTTTCTTTCCTAGAATCAAATGTTCATGGTAAATATGCTAGAATCGGATAATCAAGCGGACAATAAAATTACTTTGATAAAGATTTAAACTATAAGCAACTTTGAAAGGCTTCAAAAGAAATATAAAGAAAAAAAACCCACCAATTTTTGCGGCTTTCTGGGGGAGCAGGGATTCCTTGTCGCCTTGAAAAGCCCCGTGCATCAGGCGAATGATCCACTTTCCAACTCCTCTGAGAACCGTAACGCATAAAACACCAGCAAAACCAAGAAGAACAACAATGAAATGAAATTAAAGCGACGGATTAATCACCGAATACGGGAGAGATCCTTCAGACTGTTTATGGGAGTCTCAGCCTCGCAGATATTACGATACGCCAGGGCGAGCGTCGAAAGAAGCCTCTCCGATACCTCCTTCTCGGGATTATCTACGATCTCCTTCGTCCTGGTCCTCAAGTACTGAGCCAAATTCTGGTTTTCGATGCAGCGAACGACCAATTGATCCTTCATTCCTTGAATAAGATCGAAGATCAAAACAAGATCGAACGACCAATTCTCGGATCAACTCTCCTGCGACATGAATTCTACCCCGAAGAATCAAACGGGCAACTCCTCCGCTGAAGATTCAAATTTTCAAACTGTTCGGCAACAAAATTTAGAAATCAATAAAATCAGTATATATACCCTCCTTAGGGGAGGGGCACACGTGAAATAGCATGATGGGTAACTAAGTAATAAATTTAAATTTAAGGACTTTTCTTCAATATCCTCTTCAAAAGTCAAGGCTGTATATTTCAAAAGGCTTACTACTATGTCTTATAAATATTGAAGTATCTAGAATATTTGTAAATTTAAAAATTAACGGACTTTTCTTCAAAATCTTATCACACAGTCTACCCATAGTTTTAAAAAACCCTAAAATTATTTTTGTGTACAATACTCATAGTTTTATAAATTAAATATGTTTCTTCAAATCCTATCACATAGTGTAAAACATTATCTTGGCTTTTCCGAAGGGGATACTACAAGATGAGAACTCTGAAGTTATTGTGCTCTGGCCGGAGCAATTTGGGACGAGTGACCATGCAAGAAGTTTATCGACAAGAAGCAGGAATTTAAAAAAAAAAAAGATAATTCAAATGATGTATTAATATCACATAAAACGTATCAGTTCAGGGGAAACTGAAATCTTTGAGAAACCCATAAGAGTTTTTTTTTAATACCATATTTTCAAAAAAAAATTATGCCATATAAATATTGATATATGTACACATTTTATAAATTAAAATTTAAAAATTAAAGGTTTTTTCTTGAAAATCCTATTACACAATCAAACGATAGTTTTAAACAACCCTAAAATTATGGCATGTAAATATTGATATATGACCAATATTTACAAATTCAATTTTAAAATTAAAGTATGCCTCTTCAAAAATACTATCTCACTGTCTAACCATAGTTTTTAAAACAGCTAAAAATTGTAAGATAAGTATTGATGTGTGCACAAAGAACCTCTCTTATTATTTGCCGACAAATGATTTTTAATGATGGAAAATGAGAGGTTTTTTATTTGAATGAGGGGGAGTTTTTATCACTATTCATTTTTCTAACTTGCCCCTAAAAAAATTCTTCCACTCTCTCTGCCAGTTTTATACTTTTTGGAATTCTGCTATATCATGATGTAAACATTTTTCAACATAAAACCATATTCTCTATCTCCATCTATCTGGCATTTTTTATCTAAATCATTATGTGTCCATTCGTTTTTCAGATATAACTTGAATTTGACTTCATCCTTGTTAACTCAAAGTACATGCATCGCTAAATAAATTTATATTTATTTTTTATCTACAAATATTATCCAAATCCCCAGAAAGTCATTCTAATTAAGTCACCTCCTTGTCACAAGAGCTGAAAAAAAGCATACCCGCAACTTAGGGCTGAATATGCTGCATGATATCAAAGTTTTTTATCCGAGGTACATTATCTTTGAGCTCTCTAGATAAGATGCGCATCTTTGATTTCTTATTGGTTCCATACTTACAATACGGTAATTCTCAAATGTTCTTAAAATCGATGCCTCATTCATTTCTTGAAATATAATTTTCACGACAGATAACCTCGGTAGTCAAATTCTACCTTTCAAAATTAAGATCGAAAATCTTATATAAGGTCTGCAAAGATTAAATAATGGGAAAGTATCGAGTGATGATTAAATTCAACTAAATTTTAGGATAGGGAAATTCATGAACGACGGAAAATGAAATTTTAATTATTGTCAAGTTCAATAAATAATAAGATCTTAGTTTATCTTACCGATGAAGAGGACAAGAGCGTATAAATTTGGTTACTTAAAATTTTTTGGCTCTGTTATATTATATCAACTGAGTATATCAATATAATCTATCGTATTGAAGGTCATAAAGACGGGACTAACTATTTTGTAATAAAAGTTTCTGAAATTCTATACTATTTTCATGCGTTTTAAACTACCATAGTACTAACTAAACATCTATATCATTTTCTTGGATCATCAAGGCCATAACCCTATCAGTGTGGGGTTATTAAAAAACCCTAGGATTCCTTACAAGAATGAGCGCAAAAAATTTCTACTGACTTTCTTACATGTCGCTAGGGATTTCATGGATGTAATCTGATGCAATGACATATTTCTTATGATTACAGAATCCCTTATCCAAATCGGATGGTTGTGCCTTATCCAAATTCTCCAATATCAAAATTCTTCTTTCCTTAAAATTTGGCTAAAGAAATATCATATCTGACATAAAACCCAGCTTTTTAGATAATATGGGGCCACATATCATCTTCGATTTGAAACCTTCAAAATTCTCTACTTGTTCTCAATAAAATAGTAATTTTGATATTTTCAATTATATTTGAATCCCTTCTGACATACTTTATTTAGTCAAGTTTTAAAGATCAAGGTAAATTGCGAATTCTTAAAAACAATTTATATGAATGTCAAAATTATTATTCTATACAATTTTTTTTCATTTTATTAACCATAATTTCAAATTTTATTTCTTTACATACCTATTTATGAGATCTTTCTAATCATAATTCGTCTCTAAGACTTTTGATGTCTCGATTGTTGACGAAAAAAACAATCATAAGACTATCTTATTAATCAAATTTAGTATTTCATAATTTTGATTTCTATACATCCAAAAAACTTGAAAGTATTTAAAAAATATTGCACGACTAGATATAAAGAGCGAAAGTTGGACCATTTGGCATTTTGCAACAACATGTTCCCATATGGCAACAAAATGAATACAATTTTATTCAAATATATTACTCTTTTTTCAAAATACTTAAATACCATATGACATTTAATAATCAAGAATTTAAGTAATTAAAAATAAAATATATATTAATATCTTACATTGTATAACTACACATAATCAGATTTATTAAGATTTATAATTCATAACTTTAATTTGGTTGAAATAAATATGGATGCTAGGAGTTATTGATGGAAACACATAAAGTTGTGAAATTTTGATGTTGTTGTACATTTAATTTGCTTGGATCAAATAACATTTATATTTCTTTAACTCATTTACAATGTGCATTGAAGAGAGTGGTTACCCCACTGGGGCCAGTATTCAGAGGTAGATTTAGTGGTGAGTAAATAAAGAATAATGATATATGGTATGATAATGATAGGGTATATAAGAGGTATTAGTTATATTTTAATCTGGACTAAATAAGATATTGGTGTTAAGATTGTTAACAATATGAGAACAATAATAATAAGAATAATTGGGTCTATTGGGAGTTGAGATGATTCAGTGATGAAGGATAATGATTGTAATAAAGAAGGAAGAGAGAATAATGGGAATGATATTATTTAAGAGAGGAAAATTTTAGTATTATTTTTTACGAGCGAGGCAATTTTTTTAAGTATAGATGGAGGGGCCAGTTTTAGCCCGTGAGATGGAGAGAGATTTGGGATAGATAGTGGAAGAAATATTTTGAATCTTGATAAAATAAAAAATATAATGAATACATAGGAAGATAATGAAATATTACTATTAGAGTATGAATGTAAGTATATTTACAGACTTAGATTAATACAAGGTTTTCAATGAAATGCATCAATGAGGCCATCTTTATAAATTTGATTCATAATCTGCTTCAATATAAATTAATCTAATTCAACAAAAATTATGCTGTATATTTATACCAGAATCGCCCTGATTTTTGTGTGGAAGAGATATGGGTGTTGATTGCTGCCCCCTAACTTCAGCATGCTGCACAGGCTTTTTGGAGCTTCTTTGACACCTCCCAGAGCTTCCTGAGCTGTCACAGAGCTATAGCAACTCCTCATTGGCCTAGACAACCCATAGGGGGAGCACGGCATTTTTTCTATTTAAAGATGCCATAAATATCAGGGCCATTTTTGGAAGTATCTCAAGCAATGCTCGAACACATGGGAAATATTATCAGTGAAAATGGTCATCCGACCAGAAGATTGGTGCCAGGGGTGGAGATTGACAGGTCTACCCCTGGCTGTTAAATCTTCAGAAAGTATCATGAATGATTGTCATTTATTTCAGATATATGCCCATAAAGATTTGTGGATATCTCATCCATGCCGACATACATTATCCATTGATCAGCACCCTCAATTTGCTGGGGCACATTATCCAAGTTTGCTCCACCCCTTCTGATTATCATCTGAATGAAAAAAGGAAACATATAAAAAATGGGTTTGAGAGTATTATATCTATTTTATTTGTTATTGTTTTAAAATACCAGACAACTAAGATCATAAAGTGGGCCTTCTTATCATCATTGCCCCAGCCCACCAAGTGACCAAGAAAACTTGTCGACTAATCCGATGATGAACAAATAAAGAATCACTATGTCAACAACAAACTAGAAATAATTTAAAATAATAATACAAAACCTTCCACCACGTGCCTGGGGCTCCATATTTTGATACTTGGGCTCTCTGTGGTATCATATGCTTGAGCAACACGCTAATTACCCCCAGTTTATGGGTTCTCTCTTTGCACGCTAGCTGTGAGCTGATGTGCCCCCCTTTTTAATCCTTTTTTGTTTGTTCTTAAATAAAATCATTATAGCATTGTTAACTTCAAAGAATGATTACTCCCAAAATGTGTCCCAAAATGATATGATGTCTATCAGATATTTAGTCTGTAAATCATCTAAAATCAACAGTGAAAAATGTAAAAACAATACTGTGAGCCACTCAAGGCATGAGATGTTATTTCTTTCTCAAACGGAGATGATACGAATCACGATTATACTATCATAGTCTTAAAACTTATGCTTGAATGTATAATATTTAATTTAATTTTAAAGTTAATCATGTAATATTAATTCCAAACTAAACAAACTAATGATTTGATAAAGTTATCATTTAATTTGATCAATACACATTTGTGTGGCCCATGGTTAAGATGAAGAAATATGATATTTATACATTATAATTTAGTGTTAACTATGTTTTAAAATTAAATTGAAGTTATATTAAACATGTTCCATCAGTTGATTGCACGTTGGCCATCATTGACCCATTTGGCACATTATTGATTTATTTCTTACTCGTAAATGAAGTAAACCCTGAATATTCAATTTTTTAAAACTTTGTCACTGCATAATGCTGATAGTGTAAACCCTAAGTCTAAATATGGTCTTTATTTATGTGTCAAGTTTGATTTGAAGGTTGTGCTTAAACTTGAGAAAATTTTGGCTTTTTAGTATGTGTTCAATATCATTTGAAAGGTAAACAAAAGAGGACAACTTTGATCTGATGGCCCTTATCAATTGAGTTTAAATTACTGTCAAAACATGAAAAATAAATTATCATCCAAAAATATATTTGAAATTTCATGTCAATTGAGAAAAGCTAAATGTATTTTCAGTCAGCTACTATGAAATAGTAGGATAAATTTTGCACGAGAAGATATTATCAAGGTAAACAAATTTTTAAAAAAGGTATTCCAACAATAGGTGATGATTCAAACAATCATAACCAAGGAAGTTGTGCACAATGGAAATGAAATCAGATCATATTCCTCTGTAAAGCACCATCACCCTTGAAATAGTCAAAATGTTGGTTATTGAGATGTCCAAACAATAACTCCAAGGATACTTTAGAGATAAGATATTTTGTAGTTCAAAGCAACAGATGATGTCTCTAAAAGGTTTTGGAGCCGCATGAGATAGATATTATGTGGCATACAAGCCAATCACACTTCAAGGTCTCATTTATATTCCATAAATACTTATTCAATATTATTCTAGTGGGATGTTTATAATGAAGTCTTTTAATACATAAAATAACAAAGTGAACTATGGCAAAATCATAACCTTCAAGTGGATTCATGATATTAGAGTTGAAGGAGAAAATTATGCCGTAATGTAGTTCCAAGATGGTTCCCAAGGAGCAATATTTATTGCGACAAATAAGACTGCAAAGGGAAGACAATTTGACCAAGCTATCATTTTCATGTCCTTGCACTCATAATATTTCTGTTTATTGAATCTTAATTAAACTAAAAACTTGATTTTTGTCATTTAATACCGTCGACATTGAATCCTCTTTTTTCCATGTAATTGTATGTTCTGTCTGCCCATTCAGTTCACTGCAAGGATACAAATTGGATAAACTCAAAATTTCAAGGGTATTTATCTTTACGAGTTACAATAGTTTACAAATGAATTAAATATCATAATTCAAACTTATTATATCAAAAACAATGTGGAAATTTCCATAGTTAATCCATATTTCACTGCATGCAGTTCATAAATATAATCTGATGTAAACAAATTCTGTGTTATGTAACCAAAAATTGACTTTGAAGTACTAATGTTAAGTCATCATATCATAATGTCTGTTCATTCTTCATTTAATCTTATACAAAAGGAGGTTCTGTTTAGTTTTTTTTTATTTGTTACCCCAGAAAAATTAACTAGATAAAAAGGGAAAGAGTGATAAAAAACTCACCCAACTTTGGAAAGAATTTTAATTTTCTAATCTGGAATTAGTTCAGTATTTTCTGAATAAATTGCTCCAAGGGCTGACGATATTTAAATGGAAGTCTATCTTTCAATTATGTTCCTGAGGTTTAATGCCGGTTTATCCAACAATTTGATGGCAGAATCTGAATAAATATCGATCGGATAGCTATTGAACTACGTTTGGTTTTATTTCAAGATAGTTATTACCGAAGTATTTAAATTTTCAAACCGAAGTTTGCTTAGATTTTAGATGATGATTAGTTTTGTATGGTCTGAATAAATTGCTCTTATATCGGTTAGCTTTTGAATTAGGAATGGTTAGATTCCAAGATAGTAACTACCGCAGTATTTAGATTTTCAAACGAAAATTTGTTTAGATTTCAATGATGACTAGTTTTGTATGATCCGAAGAAAATTTTCTTAGATCGTTTAGTTTTCGAATTACGATTGGTTATAACAAGATAATTAATACCGAAGTGTTTAGATTTTCATACGGAAATTTGTTTAGATTTTGCGCAGTGATTAGTTTTGTATGGTCTGAATAAAATTCTCTAGCGGATGACGATATAAATATTGGATTTCTACGGATTTGATGCAACCGGCTGCAGAATCTGCGAATTTCTCCGCGATGAAGGCGGCCGTGATTGGATGGGGGATATGTAGCGGGGGAAAATTCGTATCAGCGGCTCGCAAGGCTTCGACGGTGCCGTTGGCGCTCCTCCGTCGAAGGAAATCTTCAACAAGCTGTGCATTTTCTTCTCCATCATTGGTTGCTTCGAGTTGTTCACATCAAGGTTAGATCTCGCATTCTCCGCGAATTGATCCGATTAAGCATTTGATTCGCTCTGTTCTCTCAAAACTTTGGCAACTCAGGATGATCTGATCTGTGATTATCGCCGATAATTCCGCGTTATTTCGACAATTTGAGCTGCAGTTGCTGTCGCTCGTTCGTCTTAGCGAACGAGAATGAAATACTGAAAGTTGGTCCGATTTAGCATTTGATTCGCTCTGTTCTATCAAAACTTTGGCAACTCAGGATGATCTGATCAGTGATTATAGCCGATAACACCTCGTAATTTCGATAATTTGAGCTGACATTGCTGTCGCTCGTTCGTGTTAGTGAACGATAATGTTGGAAGATGAATTTTCGCGAACTTCTGCTGAGGTTCTTTGCTTGCTAGAAATACTGCAAATTGGATGTGGATTTTCACGAACTTCTGCGGAGGTTCTTTGCTTGCTAGAAATACTGCAAATTGGATGTGGATTTTCACGAAGTTCTGCAGAGGTTCTTTGCTTGCTAGAAATACTGCATATTTGATGTGGATTTTCACGAACTTCTGCGGAGGTTCTTTACTTGCTACACATGATATCTGAAACTTGGAGATGAACATGGATGAGGATTTGCTTAGGGCTAACGTTGCATTTCAAAGCGTAGTTTGTTATTTTTTTCCATCGAAAACTGATACTTGAGCGACGAGTGAACTGCATTCTGATCTCTATTCATGCAAGTTTCAGTTTCAAGTCGTAGTAAAATTATAACTTTTGATGCAAGATCTTGGGTTGGCTCTTGATTGCCGTTTATTGTCCTTTTACTTTTCTCTTGATTTTCTGTGAGAACTATGATCTTGGCTATACGTGCAGATTTATTTCTTCCCCAATTTCAAGAACCATTAAAACTTACAACAATTATCAACCCAATTTCTAGGATTCTTAACCAAGAAACACTCTTCCTACAGTTTTTCTTTCTTTTGTGATGTTGATAACGCATTTTTAATTCGTGTTACCTTTTTTTCAAACTAACATATTTCTAGTTCGTTATGATTAAAACAGAGCACGTGTCGTTCATCGAAGACATTGCTGTTACAAAGCCTCCAGAGCACCTAGAATGCCTGATGAACATTCTCACGGCAAGAGGTACCTGATCTCACTCGATTGCCTTGATAAGATGCTCTTTTTCAGTGCAAGCCTGTTGTATCCCATATTCTCTTCATTATCAGTGCACCCTCAAATCAAAAAGCATATCCAAATACATAATGGAGCTGAGTGTCGCGTGGTCAATATCAGAGAAATTATTCTTTGATTTTTATTTATTTTTTGAATAAAATAGAAGATCACCCAACTTGGTGACCCTCCGAACACACGGACGTGGAGGGGTCTAGGCCAAAAAGCATAAGCCCATCCTTCCCCCCATATCCACCACCTCATCCAGGACCAAACCAACAAAAAACCAGCCTCTCTACATCATTTATAGCCCTTTCCACCGACATTGCCGCCCCCTTGAAGACGACCTCGTTGCGGTGAGACCATATCGCCCAAAGCACCGCGAATCTCATCCCCCGCTCCTTGTCAATCCCATGCTGGTGCCGCGGCAGTGTGGCCCATAACTGCGAGCTCGACGTAACCTCTGCCAACCCCTGGCTAGCCCATAGCGTCCGAGCAAGCCGACAATGGAAGAAAAGATGCTCGCACTCCTCCTCCTTCTCCGTACACACAAGGCATAGTGAAGATTCAGCCGGAAAAAACCTTCGCCGTCTCACGCGGGTCATTGTCTGCTTCCTGGCCAGCAGCTATGCAAACACCCTGACCTTTAAAGGAATCTTTTGCCTCCAGATTGAGCGACATGCCCTTAAGATGATTGGGTCCTCATAGTGGTGTGGTCTCAAACTCTGGTACACACCTTGGCTGGAGAACGGACCCGATGCCCATACCCATCCATCTGTCATCCCCTCCATTGGCCTCCAGTTGTTCAGAGTTTGCTGAAGGCTTAAAAACTCCTCCAACCGCCGACTAGATAAGATGGCCGCAAAAGTTGGACACCACACTCCATCCCAACACTCATCTACCAAGGCATGCCGGTGACGGGCAAGGGCATATAGTCGAGGGAACAGATCACAGAGTCGTCCATGCGACGACCAATTGTCCATCCAAAACCTAAAACCGGCGCCATTCCCCAATTTGGCCCGGAAAAACTCCCTGACCAGTGGCCACACCTTCCTCAGACCTCTCCAAAAAAACAACTCCCCCCTCACATTACACATCAACTTCTCCCAATCCAAATTGGATCCGTATCTGTCCCTCACCACCTCCTTAATCAAGTCATCCTCCGGTCCCATGATCCGTCTAACCCATTTCGTCAATAGCGCCACATTCAGTGTATTTTGGTCAGGCACCCCAAGTCCCCCCTGTTTAGTTGGCGTGCAGATGTCGTTCCATGAAACCAGTGCCATGACACGTCCTTCCCCTGCATTTGCCCCCTTCCAAAAAAATCTCCGCATGATCCCGCTCAGGCGTTTCTCAACACCCAGCGGGATTTTAAACACTGATAAATAAAAAGTTGGAATTGCTGATAATACAGATCGCCGCAGCACTAGTCTCCCCCCTCGTGACAAGACTCTTTGCTTCCAACCCTCCAACCGTCTCTCCCCCTTCTCCACCACTGGTTGCCAGTCTGCTTGTTGTAGGCTATCAACAGATAGGGGTAGCCCCAGGTATCTCATAGGCAATGAACCCACTGGCGTTTCAAGCGCACTGGCACACTGGGTCTCCTCCTCCGTCGATAGGCCGAAACCCACAAATTCCGATTTTCCTCTGTTGATGTGCAGTCCCGAACAATCTGCGAACACCCGCAAGAGTGCCGCCAAATTCTTGGCCTCCTCTACCGATCCCTCGATGAAGAACAATGGATCATCGGCATACTGTAACAAAGGGATGCCCAATGGCTGGCTCGGCGTCTGAAAACCTCTAATACAACCCGTTCCACATACCAAAGAAGTACTTATGGCTAGTACATCAGCTGCCATAACAAAAAGCATCGGCGCTAGTGGACATCCTTGTCTGAGCCCTCTCTGCGGTCTGATCCACCCCCCTTCTGGGCGGCCATTTACCAACACGGCAAACGACTGAGACGTCACGCATCGCTTCACCCATTTGATCCATTCCTCCAGGAAACCCGGCCTTCGTAGCGCTGCCCATAGGAACCGCCAATCCAAAGAATCATATGCCTTCGCAAAATCTACCTTCCACATGAACCCCTTGATCCCATTCTTCTTCCATGAAGCAATAGTCTCCCCTGCCATGACTGCACAGTCAACAAGCTGTCTCCCTGGAACAAAAGCAGACTGAAACGGCCCAACCAAGTCCCCAAGTACCCCTTGTAATCGGTTAGCTAGTACCTTTGCCACAATGAGATATATGGAGTTGGATAACGATATGGGCCGGTAGTCGCCTACATTCTCTGCTCCTTGCCGCTTCGGTATTAAGAATAAGAAGGATTTGTTTATCCTTTCCATATTTGCTTGAGGGTTCCTGAGCTCCCCCAAAGTGGCGATCACATCATCTTTGACCTCACTTCAGAACTCCTTGTAGAAAAACACCGGTATACCGTCCGGTCCTGGGGCGCCTTCGCCATTCAGCCCTGCCATAGCTGCCCGAACCTCCTCCATATCAAAGGGCCGCACCAGACCATCTCTCTGCCCTTGCGTTAACTGAGACGCCCCTTGGCCCGTCCACCGCCAACTGTTCCGACCCCCCCGCCGTGACATCAAACGAAAGTGCTCCGCCATTGCTCGACCCACTGCCTGTGTCCCTGTAACCCTTTGGGTTCCGACCTTTACTGATAATATCTGATTCACTCTCCGTTGTCCATTTGCTACAAGGTGGATTAATCTCGTGTTTGCATCCCCCTCCTTTAACCATAGCTGCCGGGATCTTTGTCTCCAATCCATTTCCTCCTTCCTATCCTCTGCCACCACACATCTCCACTTCTTTCGCTCGTGAATCTCCGCACTCATTAATGTCCGACCGTCCTCCACCTCATCCAGTTCTCTAATTCTTGTGAGGGCCTCGACTTTCACTTTACATCTCGCCTCCCTTATCCTCCTTCTGTTGCTTTTCAAGTGATCTCTCAACCCATCTATGCGAGTTGCCAATTTGCTCCCCCCTGGCTCTTGCTCCGAATTTGTCTGCCATATGTCCTTTACCTCCTCTTTGAAACCCCCTTCTCGTAACCATGACTTGTCAAATTTAAAGTATGTGGTCCGCCCATGGCCCTCATGAGACTGCCACATGATCGGTGTATGGTTCGATATAGGCCTAGGCAAGGCTCTTACATCTGCCCCCGGGAATCTCTCCATCAACTCCACTGAGCATAAGAACCTATCCAGCCGAGACTTAGAAGCCGCTCTCCCTGAACTCCTCCATGTGAAACAACAGTCAATTGGCCCCATCTCTTGCAACCCTGCTTCAGACAAAAAAGCCCAGAAGTCCTCCGACCCTTGGTCTTGCCCCCCCCCTTCCATTAGGCCTATCATTTGGCCCCAGGGTCACATTGAAGTGATATCATTATTGTTTGATTATTACCAATGGAAGTGATATCATTATTGAGAAAGTCGTGACTGTAAAATATTTTATTAACTTTTTTTACCATTATTGATCAGATCTATTTTATTTTTACCATTATTCAGAGTGGGCTAGTTCTATTCAGGCTTCTCTTCATCATTTGATCTGTGAGTTCTTTTTCATATTTGTCAGATATCAGGGCAACCTTCAAGCAAAATGTATGGGCAAAAATTTGCTTGATCTGATGCTGGCCATCGGCAACGATAGCTCATATTATCAGAAAAATAAAATATTGGTAGTTCACTAATGGAAGTGACATCATTATTCACAAAATTACGTCTCTGAAATATTTTACAAAACATATTTTTGTGACATCATTATTTTTGTCAAATATTTTACAAAACATATTTTTGTGAAATATTTTACAAAACATATTTTAGATTTCTGCTTGGTGTCTTCTACGCCAGCAAGCCCTTCCTTTAGGAGGATGCTTCGATATTAAAAGGGAAAGGGAAACACACATAGATAAAAAAAACCAAATACCCCTAGGTATAGAATCTTATCGACAGCTTCATCAATTCTACTATTTTCCCTATTCTGTCGCGTATTTGTGATTATATGATAAACAGAAGATTTTCGGATGCAGCTAGTCTTTGACCCTTTGCATAAAATCGTCCATAACGATTTGGACTCATCACTTTTTTGTGTCGCAAATTGAAAATGATTTCATATTTTAGTACGTTTTCTCATATCTGGTGTTTGTATTTGGTGCAGGTGAAACTGTTGTGCCTCCTGGATCTAGGGCTGGTTTGATTCCTCTTGTCATTCCTTTGAGCAGAAAATCATCAGGTTTTTTAAACGGAATCAAGCCTAGTTTAATTTCTTGTAGATGTCATCCCCACTTTGTTTGTAATTAATTGTTTTTCTTATTTGGGAACAGGAAGTGTAACAGCCTTATTGAGATGGCCAACATCTCCTCCTGGGTATGAATCCGACTTTCATCTGGGCTAATACTTCATAGCTTGTGTTATCCTTAATGGTTTAATGCAGAATGGAGATGCCAGTAGTGGAAGTCCATAAGCACGGAGTTTGGCTTCTTGCTAAGAACGTAAGAATCTCTCATTGAATTTAAGGTTATTGGCGTGATCATCATTTTTTTTGTACAAGTAGAAAATTAAATTTCTTCTTTAGCATCCTTATTTATGTCCTGACCTGGTACATCCGAGTTTGATTATTTCATGCTCACTTAGTTTCTAAATAAAATAATGGCCCATGAAGTTATCAAATTTAATGGAACTCTTTTAGTTCTCTTATTTTTTCTAGAAATAAGGTCCATTGATCATGTCGTTTACTCAGTGTTCTGGGCATTGCTTCCCCATTTGATGGTCCATTTGCTCGTGGTTGATTTTCATGTGATTTCCCAGTTCTAAGATTGCTCTTTCCGGTGAGAGGTTCCCTTTGGTTACTGTGGAATTGATTATGTTGCACTGTTTCAGATCTCTTCAAGATTATGTCAGGGACCTTAATGTAGGTGTTGATTGATTTGGGATCTTGGAAGGATAGAGAGAGAGAAAAATAAGTAACGATAGGGCCTAAAAAGCCTCTGGGATGTAAAGGTGGATAGTGTTAGGACACTGATTATCCCAACAATCGATTATTGCTGTCTTATCGAATTTCAGAAAAATGTGCACGCGGATTTCCAAGAATACACAATAAGCAGATAATACTTGACTTCAAGAGTAAGGCAACGAGGAATAACCAATATGTTAATCCTTGCCAAAGAAATACAAGAAACGAGTAATGGAAGACGACAATCTTGAGGAAAACGAAAGGGACCGGTGTGGACGACGGTAGAGACGGCCGGATCGGCGGTCAGGCGTAGGAGAATCTCCAGGACTTTCTTGAATTGAATTCTCTGTCAACTTTGAGCCAGCCCCGATTCTTTATTTATAGTATCTTCCCGCCACTTCAGAGATGCTCCCTTTTCCCGCCTTTTTTATTTCAAATTCTCCACGTGTGGTTTACTCCACACGTGCGTCATCTTTGGCTTTCCGCTTCTTTGACATGTATGTGCGCAAGGGGCGCTTATCAGATAGAAAGCGAGAGAGATAAATAGAGATCTTGGAAGGAATGGTGGAGAGAGATAGAAAAAAGGGTAGAAGTAAAAATGGTAGAGGGCCTTGATCAGTGCCTGAACCCCGTCTAGATGGATCTCCTAGCCAGCAATATAAGTTCATGGCTGCCCTCCTTAGGAGAGGGCCACTCGTCTTTAAAGGAACTAATAATACGGAAAATGCCATAAAGACCCCTAACAGGGGTTGGGAATTGTGAAAAAATATTTCATTACATTATGTTTCTGGCCAAACTGAAACGGCTAATTTTGAATTTGTTTCTAGCGTGCGTAGAGAGAGAGACTCCTTTCTGATGGAAGCTTCTTCTGTATCTGGATGCCAACCTCTGGAGTTTGGAGACCTAGAGGAGGCTATGCTAAAACTAAAGTAAATATAAGAGATAAGGGTATTGGACAACTGGGGTTTGGCATCTAGGATGGCAATAACTAGTCATCATTGCCCTCATCATTCGTCTGAAGCTAGGATGAAAATGCATAATATAATTTGTTTATATTCTCTAAACGTGACTCTCTCTTCTCTCTCTCAGCATTGAGCCTGATGAGGACGATGGCGACTAGTAGTCAATATCATAGTCATTTTTCAATTGTTATGGATGACAATGACGATTATGATCTTTTTAAATGCCAATGATGAATTCACCATTGGCTAAGAACCCCCTGGGCAACTGTATGCACTCCATGTTGATTGCATAGTATACAAGGATGCAAATCTTCTTTTTGGAATTTGGTTTTTGAAAACTTGTTCATCAAAATCTGATTTAAGTTGTACGGACTGGTCAACTTATAAACTCTAGGATAACGTTATTTACAGCCTAAAAGTGAAGGTTATCCTTTTCATTTCCCTTTTAGAAAAAGTAAAATAAAAGAAAGTCGAAGACTGAAACATTTAATCAAACCCCCCCCTGGGGTCTGAACAATTTATTCATTTTTTTTCCGGAGGGGAAATGAGGGGTTCTCTCATTCTGACTCAACTCCCGGGCATGGCATTAATAATTTTCAAAGTATTCGTGGGATAAGAAAAAGTCAATGAAACAAGTAAAGAGCTGAGGAAAGCAATGAAAAAATAATGCAAGGAAAACCTTAATATCTTTGATTCAATGAAGTCTCCAGCACTCTGAACCGAGGGAACCTTAGAAACGAGAATCCTCTAAGGGTATACCTTTGTTTGTGATTTATCGGCTTAATCCTATAGCCTTTCAAAATGCATATCCATGGCCGGTTCCTGATGAACTTAAGTATTTCTGAAAGCTTTGCAGGTAGATCAATACATTCATAGAATTCTGGTCCAGGAAGATCAAACAGGGAGCAGGGAAGAGTTTTGTAGCATTCCATCTTTGCAAGGAATCGAGTTCTATAAAAAGGGTGATTTTTCTGAATCTGGAATTACCGATGTCAATGTCTATCTTTTGAAGAAGGTATACTTCAATACACGCTCCACCCGTTTATAGCACACTGAATCTGGAATTTCCACTAGACTGTAAAATTCAACCACACATCTTCAGGTCGGGCTGTTTCCAGACATTATAGAAAGCAAGGCAGAGCATCACCTGGAAAGAGGAGACAATGTGAGTCATAATCGGTCTCACTTCTGTTTGTTTATCCTTCTATCTCTTTACCCTCTTCTGTCACTTCCCAAGGTTTCTGCTCTAATCACTGGAGAGTTCTACACAAAGAATCACTTCCCTGGATTCGGCCGGCCCTTTGCCTTCAATGCCAACATTTTACTCAAGTTTGCTCCCTTTCTCTCTCTCTCTCTCTATTTTCTATAAGTTGTTCTTTACATTTGCTTTTTTGTTTTTTACTTAAGAACTTGTATTCTTCATTTCACTCAACTTTTGTTTTCTATCGTTGGAACTTTTTGTGCATTTTGTCTTTTTTTTGTTTTTGGAATTCGTTTTCTGCGTTCAATTGTTTATTTTGTAATTTGTCTTCTTGTCTATTTTATCTTAGTAGTTTACATTTTGATATTTTTTATTATTGGAATTCATCTTGTCGATTTTATCTCCTGCGATCATCTTCCTCACATTAATTTGATTCTCTTCTTTGATCTCAAGATCTGGGCGCGCGACGGAAGCCAAGGATGCCGCCAGGGGCGCTCTCAAGTCTCCATGGTGGACATTGGGTTACCGCTACCATGTAATCATCTCCCTCTGATGCTTCGCCCTGTCATTTCCTGATGTCAAGAGAACTTCACAGGAAGTTGCGAAGATCGCCGAGTGGGACGACGAGCAAATCGAATTCATTATGGAGAAAGTGAGTGATGATGGAAAGAAGGAAGATCTTAAAAAGGGAAAGGCTCCAGCTCAGGTATACTTTCTCCTGTATGGGGTTTTTCAGGGGCATAAGTATGGTGCAGGGACGCGGACGGGACGGTTTTTCGTCTGCAGTCAAAAAATCCGTCCCGTCCAATAATCCCGGGACGAAAATTCGTCCCGTCCAGTCCTCCTGGGACGAATTTTCGTCCCAAAATTCGTCCCCGACGAAAAATATTATAATATATTATAAATTGTCCTCGCGAGGCCACGTGTCAACATCTCAACCTTCGGATGTGAATCCGACGGTTCCCCGTCCAGATTCGTCCGTCCGTCGTCCGGGAACCTCCGGACGGACGATTTTTTCGTCCTAGGGGACGAAAACCGTCCTGTCCGGCGGTCCCCAGTATGAATTTTCGTCCCAGAATTCGTCCTTGCCTCCGGACGGGATGATTTTTTCGTCCGGGGACAAAAAATCCGTCCCATCTGCGTCCCAGCACTTATGCCGCATAAGTTTTATCTCTGGATACTTAATTCTTTTTTTTTTTTTGAAAATAGGATACTTAATTATTTTCTTCTATTAGGTGGCCCTTGATGAAGCTGCCTTCCTCTTGGACTTAGCTTCCATTGAAGGCACTTGGGACGATGGTCTGGAACGAATAGCTCAGTGTTATGCCGAGGGTGGGCTCGATGAGATTGCAAAGTTTGTGTTGTACAGAGATTAGATGATTTGAAACCAGAGATGATACTTCTAATATGGTATGATCCCCAACCCTTCTTAGGGTATTTTTGTCATTCTATCACACCATGGGCATTTGATCTTTATTCATGTAGCCAGGAATAAGTAACAAGAACTTGAACCTATCAACCAAAGATTGACTCACCGGTTCCTCAACCAGATGGATCTTTTTTATGTTTCAGTTAATTCAGACCTTACAACACTTTGAGAATGTTTTCAGTGTATATTTGAACTTTATATTTATTTTCTGGATTATTATGTTGTTTTAAAAAAGATAAGATAACCTTTGGAATAGTTGGTTGGCTTTTCCTTTTTGGTATTCAATACTGAAGATAAGGTTGTACTTCAAAAAAGTAACTTTTTTATTTAACTGTTGATTCCCAGGAAAACTGTAATTACTTTTGGAAACTGACATTTTCTACATATTATGATATGGTGATGTTTAAAGAGCCTCTCAAATTGATTAACCTTCAAATGTAAAAAAGTCCAGAGTAACATATATTATGAAGATGTTGAAAATCTATAATAAGTAGATGTGTCAAAAAGTCTCGCAAGCTTTCAAAGAAAGTCTTCCAATATTGGGTTGAGTTGAGTTGCTTTGATAATAAAATGTGTCAGTGATTTGTTGAGATAGGGGAGAAAGTGAGGGATATTTATCTATTTACTTGAATATATGATGAAGTGGCTCATGACATGAAGACAATACAACACACATATAATCCAATCCAACAAAAATGGAAGCTGTAAGATCACAGTTTGTTTTATGATGAATATCCCCGACTTTCTTCAGGATTCTGGTATGATCCTGATACTTGTATCGAATTGGTATAATTGTTAGAAATTCAGAAATACGTGCTTGTATGGAATTGGTAGAAATTCAGAAATAGAACTGAGTCACTTACAGTGAGGTAGCCCGGCTTGCTCGAATCCCAACACTCTGTCCTCCTTTATTTATAGTCTACTTCATTTCCTTTCTAACTACCAGTCAAGAACTGGCGGTTATTCTGCCAAGTCAGCGCCACCTGGACCTGTGACCCTTTCCAGACTCCATTTTCTCCTCTACGCTTCTTCCTCTCATTAGAATCGTATCAGATCCCCAACCCCTCTAGGGGTATTTATGTCATTTTACCCTGAGGGCCTTTTGATACTCGTAGCCCTTCCATTAGGAGGGAATCCAAGAAGAATTCAAAAGAACCTGAATCCATCTACTTGGGATCACCTCCCAGGATCCTCTGCCAGTTCTTCCCTTGGTAGATCCATCCCTACATTGCTCTCCAGTCAAATGAATCTTTAATATGTTTTAGTTAATTCATATATTAGTGACATGTTAAGCTTGTCATCAATGGACATTTGAACAAGTATTCTTTTTTGTGTTTTTTTTTTAAATATAAAAGAATCTGTGGAATGGTTGGTTGCCTTTCCCTTTTATACTGAATTCTGAAGTTAAGTTTATGCTTCAAAAAGTAGGTAAGTAACTTTTTATCAACTTTAGATTCCCAGGAAAACCTAAATTTCTAGTGCGAACTGGCAACTGCAGAAGTTGTTTTAAGAGAAATGATTATAATTATATATCATGTTTGGATACTTTCTCTTTGAAGGTTAATCCACTTCTGAGACTTTTTGAAAGTTTTTATATAATAGCTTTTGAAGTAAATCTTCCAATGTTGAGTTGGTTTGTGATATGGTCATGTATTCAGATCATATACTTCAAGAGGAAATCCAAGATATTCCATTTAAGAGTAGTAGTTCATCAAATCAAAACTAATCAAAGAGAGAAAAATAGACGATGGACTGCCCTCGATGGATTAGTCCTCTCTGGCCGAGGAAGGCCCCCCCCCCCCTGCTCCAGCCTCCGGTGCTCCGCGGCCCTTCCAATTTCTGGTAGTTTACCAAGAAAGTATGCAATTCCTCTTCCGCGCAGGTTACCTCTTATTTTGTACTGGTTCACACGTTCAAGCACTTGCATGTGTGTTTTCGTTGGCTAATTCATAAAAAGTATATAACAATACAATTCAACGCGTAGGATCGGACGAAACTTGCCCTTGTACAAAATAAGGGTTTTGCTTAACCACGAGTAAACGAGGTGTACTCAATCGGCGAAGCCTCTACAGCCTGAGGTGATCTCAATCGGCGATGCCTGTAGGTGTTCTCAATCGGCGAAGCCTCTAAGGTGTTCTCAATCGGCAAAGCCTCCATTGTCTTTTGGCTGAGATGTTATCAATCGGCGAAGCCTCCGAGTACTGAGGAGTTCTCGATTGGCAAAGCCTCCTTGGACTTAGCTGAGGAGTTCTCAATCGGCAAAGCCTCCGAGTACTGAGCTTAGGATTTCTCAATCGACAAAGCCTTACAGCCAATCCTTGCTCTCTCATTTATAATTTAAACTTTTATAATATAATATATTTAAACTTATTACCAGTAACTATAGAAAAACTCCAATACACCATTTTAGAAAAATGGCTAATTTCTTACTAATTTCTTAGTAAAAAGGCTGATTTTAGACATAGTGCGTATCAGTTTTAAACATATTGATTTTAGACATAGTGATTCTAAGGAACGTATCAGTTTGCATTGATAATAATGGTGTCAGTGACTTGTTGAGAGGGGGGGGGAGGGAGAAATAGAGGGATATTTATCTACATGCATAAATAAATGATGAAGCAGGTCATGGCATGAATGAATCCATTAGCGAGAAAAAATACAAGCCATTATGCCATCCAACAAAAATGGAAGCTGTAAGATAACAGTTTGCTTTAAGAGCTCAACTGGCCAATAACAGATGGTTCTCTGGTGAAATCTCTCTGGCTACATACTTAACAATATCCGCCTTGCGACCGCGCCCTTGCAGCCACTTGAACCTACCTAGATCAATCATTTCCTTGCAGATGATGCCCAAACTGGTCTTCTCTTCTGGGTTCATCCTCTTCACCACCTCCTCAACTCCATTTCCCAGAGAAGAAGAGACAATGGATGGGACAGGAGCAGCCTCTTGAGATTTTGAGCCATTTGCACCATCCACTGCCCAACTGCTGAACCATGTTATGGCATTAAATTGTTCTGCTGAGATCCCAAGTCTGGAAAAATATTCCTTATCTGCATCAAAACAGAACAATCCAATTAGAGTGATCAAAAGTTTTAAGGTTGATAAGATCCCAAGAGTTGTTATGGGGAAGATAGGGAGAGGGAGAGGGACATTGCACGTGACTAGGCTTTGACATTTTGGACCAGGGACCGGTCAGACGGGACCGAACCGGGACCGAACAAGACCGGACCGGAATTGGACCGAACTTCAAGTAAGGTTTAGGTCCATGCCAATAAACCGGACCGGACCGGACCCTATCCCGCGCACTACCCATCCCCCTCCCAGTCACCCTTCCCATCACCCGCCCCAAGCGCTCATTGCTGCTGCTCCATGCGCATAACGCCTCCGCCACCCCCTGTACCGGACTGGACCAGGATCGAACAAGACTGGACCGGAACCGGACCGAAATTCAGGTAAGGTTTAGGTCCACGCCAGAATACCGGACTGGACCGGGACCGTCAAACCCTATGCGTGACATAGACGCGGGACCATCAAAACCTTGATAACTTGTCCCCCACCCAAGTGGAGGGGTACAACTATTTAACGGAAGGACCAAAATACACCCGGCAGGTAAAAAATGAAATAGATACAATTGGGATTGTAAAACAGGTTTGATTGTTCATTGGTAGCACCAGCCGCCCATTGCCTCAGAACATGGGGGAATAATTTGAATGAGAGTTTCTTGGCAGACAATGACAGATTTGTCAGTAGCGTCGTCTTTCCCAATTTTTGCGGAGTTTTTTGGCAGTAGATGAATGGCAAGACAGAAGAGATGATGAGACTGCAGGAGATGGTCTATATGTGTGACAGAAAGAAGATGAGATGATGATTAAATGATGAACTGATGATTTCTATGTATGATATGAGGATAAAGATGAGCTGACAAGGACGACGATTTGTTGTCATCATTGTAGTTGATCTGAATGAATCTGAGCTCTGGTTTCATTGGCAGAAGGGTTCTGAGAATAAGGGGAGATGCCATGGAAAAATATAATAATATTATTGATCAGACAGGGACTTTGCTTCCATTTCTGATAATTAAGGGGCCAACTGTTGAGATTGCAGTAGCAGCAAAAGAGAAAAACTTTTGAAGTAACTTTAGGAGGAGGAAAACAAAGTTTCTTACTTATGTATTGATCCCATTGGCAGAGATGGTGACAACATGTGGCCAGGGCAAGGCCGTGACACTTGGAGTTTTTGTCATCATCCCTTAGACAGCATCTCAGAGTCAAGTCTGAAAAAGAAAATATGAAATGTTGGGACTTAGGACTAAAATCTCAAAATAAAGGGTGGACAAGAAGCCACAATCCATCTCAAGGGAAGTAAAGCACCTGTTGCAGGCCCACAGAGATGCTTTCCAATGGCTAAGTACCTGCACTCCCTCAGAGTCCCCACACCATTCAAATCAAGATCTTCTACTGTAGATAGATGAAAGGGCTAACGTAATAAATGAAAAGGCCAAACCATTAAGTAACTTGAGAAAAAATGAAAAGAAGAACCATCGGGAATATCTTGAAGGACTTATGAAAGACATAGATTCCTAGTAGGGGCAGGCGATGATGATGAGGAATTTGTCATTGCAATCGCCATTACCTAAATTTTTTTTATCTATTTCTGGTATGGGATGAATGATGTGATGATGACAAATTTGTCAGCAAGATGTTTCGTTGGAATGACGATGATGATTTGTCATCGTCCATTGTCATTGTCATTGCCATCATCATCGCCAAAATTTTCATCTGTTTTTGGTACCAGAAGAATGACATGATAGTGATGCAATAATGACAAGAGGATGGTAGATTCATCATCAAGATGTTCATATATATGACGATAGCGACTCATTGCTATCAGCAATAGTCATTGTCCATCGTTGTTGTCATCCTGAAGTTTTGTCAGCATACGAAATGATTCACCAGCACCATGGTCAATCATCGTCATGCATCAACATGTACTAGAATGAATCTGGACCCTACTTCTCAACATAAATTTAGACTTTTTTGATAAAGCTCTTAAGCGTTTCACAGAAATTACATTCCAGGTTCTGCTCTTTCTCTCTTACATTCTATGGGACTTGTTGCTATGGAGAATGAATCCAGAAAAGAACAAGCCAAAAGCTTACTGTCAATCCTCAGCCGCTCTAAACTCATGGTGTCCTTCTGTCGCAGGCTTCGGTCTGCCTATAGGTCGAAACGGAGATCATGGAAATAAAATAGAAACTGTTAAAATCAAGCAAAGAAGGAGATCAATTTTTGTTACAAGTGATGATCATAAAAAAGGACTGAGAGACTAAATGTACATCATTGAGAGAAACTTGTCACACTATTGAGGGAAAAGAGTGGCATTTTCTGCCGAAAATTGTGTTTATGTTTATATGCATCGATGATTGTGGAATCCTAACCTAGGTTAGGTTAGGAGAAGGAGATGGAGAAGGATGATGAGAACAAGAGGAAGAAGAAGAATAATCTCATAACTGATAGGTTACAAGTGAGGGGTATATATACCTTAGGAGAGAGAAACGAGAATAAGAGGGTAATGGGCTAACAACACAGGCCCATTACCCATGTAAGGCCTATCTCACTAACAGCCCCCCGCAAGTGAGGTATGGATGTCGTCCATGCCGAGCTTGGATGCGGCGCGCACCAGAAGAGGATTAGACAGGCCCTTGGTTAAGACATCGGCGGCCTTGTCGGAGGAAGATACAAACTGGAGATCGAAGATGCCCTCGTCCATCCGCTCCTTGAAGAAGTAGCGGTCACGCTCCATGTGCTTGATCTGACCGGTCTGGCCCAGATTCTTGGCCAGTGCAATAGCCGACTTGTTGTCCCAGTAGAAGTAAATCGGACCGGAATACTTGACGCGAAGCTCGCGCAAGTTCCTGTAGATCCACTGGCCTTCCGAAGCCCCATCGGCAAGGGCCCGGAATTCCGCCTCGGCACTGGAGCGTCCCGCTTACTGCTCTTCCAACTGACAAGGCCACCGAACACAAAGGCGCAGTACCCGGTGGTGGAACGGTAGTCGACGACGGACCCGGCAAAATCAGCATCCGTATAGACCTTCACAGTCGTGTCAGTGCTCCGTGGGAAGAGGAGGCCCTTCCCGGGGCAGCCTTTCAGGTATGCAAGAACCCGATTGGCAGCCTGGCGATGAATCTCATGCGGAGCATGCATGAACTGGCTGAGTAGGTTGACGGCGAAGCTGATGTCGGGGCGAGTGTGAGTCAAATACAAAAGCTTCCCCACCAGCTGCTGATACTGATAGTGGTTGACCGGCGGAGAGTTGCCCCCGTCACCCAACTTCACGTTAGGATCAATGGGCGTCCGGAGTGGAGAACAGTCGGTCATACCAGTCAGTGTCAGCAGGTCAACAGTATACTTCTGCTGGGAGACGACAATGCCGCGAGACGAGTAGGCGACCTCAAGGCCCAAAAAATAACGAAGGGGGCCGAGTGCCTTAATCTCAAATTCCCGAGAAAGGGCAAGTCCGAGGTGGGAGGCTTCAACAGTATCCGAGTCAGTAATCAGGATATCGTCGACGTAGACCACCAGGATAGCTACCCCAGGCGGGCCATGCCGAAAGAAGATGGTAGCATCCCCGTTGCTCTGGGTGTAGCCTTCAGCACGCATGACGGAGGAGAAGCGACCAAACCACATCCGCGGAGACTGCTTCAGTCCGTACAAGGACTTCCGCAATCGACAAACGGTTCCCGGAGGACCAAGATGGTACCCGGGAGGGTGGCTCATGTAGACCTCTTCCTAAAGATCGCCGTGGAGAAAGGCGTTCTTGACATCAAATTGCCGAATTAGCCACCCATGATGAGCAGCGAGAGCCAAGAGTAGACGGACAGATTCCATCTTCGCGACGGGGGAGAAGGTCTCAAAGTAGTTGATCCCATAGGACTGCGTAAAGCCCCGAGCAACAAGCCGAGACTTGCGATGCTCAAGGGACCCATCAGCACGGTGCTTCGGGGTATGAACCCACTTGCACCCCACAGCCTTCTTTCCCGACGGGAGAGGAACCACGTCCCAAGTGTGGTTTTTGACCAAGGCCTGCATTTCTTCGTCCATGGCCGCCTTCCATTGAGGACAGGCAAGGGCATCGGCAAGACGGCGTGGGACAGAAACCGAAGCAATGCGGGTAAAAAACAAACGGTATGGAGGACGCAGGCGGTCGTAGGAAAGGTAGTGAGAAAGTGAATAAAGAGGTGTGCGAGTGCACTGGCGAACCCCTTTGCGAAGAGCAATCGGCCAACCGAGGGAGTCATCGTCAGCGCCTGGGGGAGAGGGAGGGCCAAGAGAGGCGGGAGCGAAAGCGGTGGAAGAGGGAGAGGATGTCACAACAGGAGCGGATGACTCAGAGGGAGGTGAGAGCGAAGGAGAGGAATCGACATGGGTCGGAGGAGAGGACACCTGAGGAGGAGACTCTGTGTAAGTGCATGAGTCGGAGGCCACCACAGGAGAGGAGTCATGAGGAGGTGGAGGAGGAACACAGGTGACGTCCGTGGGAGGAGGAGGAGGTGCCGTGGGCGTGACAATAGGGAAGGGGTCCAAAATGGAAGACGACGAGGCCTCTCCCGGCAAAAGGCCGAAAGAGGAGGAGCCAAAGAAGGGTTGGAATTCGGCAAAAGTGACGTTTGCAGAAATAAGAAACCGTCGAGTAGATGGGTGAAAACATTTGTACCCTTTTTGGAGAGAGGAGAAGCCGACGAAGATGCACTTGAGGGCCCAGGCGTCAAGCTTCGTCAAGGTAGGGGCCGTGTCGTGGACGTACGCAGTGCACCCGAAGACACGGGGAAGAAGGTTGGTACGCAGCGTCACGACAGGAAATGCAGCGTACATCCGATCGATCGGACTGCTGAACTGAAGAGGCTGGGAGGGCAGGCGGTTGATGAGATGAGTCGCTGTCAAGACGGCTTCTCCCCAATACGTCCACGGAACAGAGTAATTCAACAGCAAGGTGCGGGCAGTGGACGTCACATAGCCAATACGACGTTCTGCCATGCCATTTTGCTCCGCGGTGGCAACGCACGACGTCTCATGGAGAACGCCCCGCGCGGTAAAGTAGGACGTCAACTCCTGGTCGACGTAGTCACGAGCGTTGTCCGAGCGGAACCGCTGAATGGGATGGCCAAACTGGGTCTGAACCATCGCACAAAACTGCTGAACCGTGGCCGCTACAGCCGACTTGGCTGGAAGCAAATACGTCCACGTGTAGCGTGTGGTCTCGCCGACGAAGATCAGAAACCAGCGGTGCCCCTTCAGACTGGACTGCGTAGCCGGCCCCCAGACATCACTGTAAATACGATACAGCGGTACCGTCATATGGGAAGTAGATGGAGAAAAAGACGAACGTCGATGTTTGGCTAACTGGCACGCCTCACAAACAACAGTCTTAAGGTCCAAGCCCATACATAAAGACGGAAACAGACGCTGTAAAGTAGACAACGGTGGGTGCCCGAGGCGCTGGTGAGCAAGCTGGAGACGGTCACAGCGAGAATCAACAGCGGTGTGAAGACTGCGCTGCACCATAAAGCACGATCGGCTCCCATCATCGTACAGCAGCAACCCCCGGTCCCGCCTAATCGGTGTAGTCTTCCGCACCTTGTTAGACAAGAAGATCCCGTCAGGTTGGATGTGGAAGGAGCACTGAACCGCATCCACAAGGCGCTGCGATGACATAAGCAAAGCACGGAGAGACGGGACATGGAGGACGTTGTGAATGAGACCGAGACCGCCCACGTGGATAGTCCCGATGCCAGCCACTCGAAGACGTCCACCACCGACGGTGAGGACAGCCCGAGTCCCACCATGCTGCTCGTAGGATACGAAGCGGTGATTGAACGGGGTCATGTGTTCCGTGGCCCCCGTATCAAGCACCCAAGTGGTATCCGACACGAGAGGGGCGGTGAGAGCCGTATGTCCACAGTACCACTGATCAGAAGAAGAGGCAAGGGGCACACCGAACGTCCCGAAGGAGGCCATAGGCTGGGTCTGCAAGGCGGTCAACTGCGCAGACAAACGGGCAAGGTCGGCTTGTAACTGCTCCATGGAGACTGCTGAGCTGCCAGGTAGAGGAGGAGACGCGGCTGGGACGGCAGCGACATGGGCTTTGGCATCCTTGGCAGCTTGAAGATCAAACTGCTTCTTCCTGCACCGCTTCGCCGTGTGACGGCGCTTGCCGCAGTAGGTACAGACTAGCTTGTCCCGCAGGTCGGAGGCTGGGTCCGGGGCAAGAGATTTAGGTTGCTCCGGTGGGCACGGCAACAACCCAGAGGAATCCCCAGAGTGGGAGATCAAGGCGATGGAGTCGGCCAGGAGCGCCACCTCAGAACGATCGCGACAGAGACTGCTCTCCATCTCGATCAACTCCTTAACCACCGCGTCAAACTCCAGGAGAGTGCCCTTGGTGTGCAAAGTTCTGCGTCGAATCTCGGCATACTCCGGGTTGAGGCGGTTGAGGAATGACAGAAACCGAAGGCGAAGAGCGTGACGTTGATCGGCGCCGTTCGGATCGCCAACGGGCATGTAGTACTTGACCTCCCGCCAAAGTGCAGTGTGGGCCAAGCTATAGTCCATGATGGACATTGTCCCTTGGCGTAGGGCACCAACGCGCTCCGCTTGCGAGAAGATCCGCCAGTGATCAGCATCGTGGCCACAATATTTGTGGGCATGATCCCAAATCTCCTTCGGAGTAGTCAAGTGAAGGAACTTGCCGTAGACCGAGGCAGAGAGCGTGTGGTTCAGCAGCCAGGAGTGGACGGAGTTCTGCTCGGCGTCGAACGCACCATAGTGCAGGTCGGTCGGCGGCAGGGGCGGGCAGATCAAGTGCTTGTGGAGAAGACGGCCCTTCAGCGTGGACTCCACAAACTTAATCCAGGCCAGCAGTTGCGGAGCACTCAACCGACAACAGTCGGGAGCAGGCGGGAGAGGGAGACCAATCTTCGGAGAGGGTAGGTCTCGCCCGAAGTCAGCCGCGGTGAAGATAGGAGGATGCGCCGAGGGGGTTCTCATGTGGAGAAGACCCGGAGTGGACTGTAGACATGATGGGCGACTAGTTCGGCGGCGGCTGGCAACGGCTTGCGGCCTGCGGGGACTGCGGCTGCGGCTGGCGGCCTACGGCTGCGGGCTGCGGCGGCGAGCTGCGGGCTGCGGCCGGCAGCTGCAGGCTGTGCCTGCAGGCTGCGGCTGCGGCTGGCGGCCTGCGGTCGCGGGCTGCGGCTGCGGTCGGCGGCCTGCAGTTGTGGGCTGCGGCTGCGGGCTGCGGCGTGCGGCGTGCGGCCTGCGGCTGCGACTGCAGGCTGCGGCGTGCGGCCTGCGGCCTGCGGCTGTGGGCGGTAGCTGCGGCTGCGGGCTGAGGCTAGCGGCTTGCGGCTGCGGTGGAAGAAGAAGCGAAGAAGGGGAAGATCCGCTGGCTGGCTGGTGAGTCTGCGGAGCAGACGGTGGCAGCAAGGGCCAGGGATGAGAGGGGATCAAGAGCAATGCTCTGATACCATGTGGAATCCTAACCTAGGTTAGGTTAGGAGAAGGAGATGGAGAAGGATGATGAGAACAAGAGGAAGAAGAAGAATAATCTCATAACTGATAGGTTACAAGTGAGGGGTATATATACCCTAGGAGAGAGAAACGAGAATAAGAGGGTAATGTGCTAACAACACAGGCCCATTACCCATATAAGGCCTATCTCACTAACAATGATGTTCCTCAAAATCAATCAGATGTTTCTTCTGGTTTGAGAGTAGGGAGGATATAGGAGAGAAGGAAGATAGGAGATTACCTAAAACACCCTACTAGACAGAGAATGGCTACTCTAACCCTGTCGTTTGGCATGTTTCAATCATATCTATATACCATGTTATTTGGATTAAATCCAATGCGAGAAACAACTCTACAAAATCTAACAATGACTATTCTTCTTCGATTGAATCAGAAAAAGCTGGACCACTTACCTTGAGCTTGTAAGACCTGCGTTCCACCAAATAAACATCGCGAAATCCATAGCAATCTGCAAGCATCTGTGTCAGGTACCCTCTTCCAGCCCCAAACTCCACCACTGCATTATTTCTCCCATCTATTTGGATATCTGCATTTAGCAATCCAAAGTTCTCCATGTTTCCAAGGATGGCAGCTTGCTGCAGCGCATGTTTTTCCTGGAAAGGCAGCTTCTGCCCTTTCTCTCCTCTTTCCCCTTCTATCCATTGCCTGCAAGCAAGATTTAAAGATGAATGATGGATAAAAGTTTAGGACTAATAGAATGGGAAAGAACAGAATGTCGTTCAATCATCTACTATAGGGCCTACTGTTTTGTTCTATTTCCCATCTGAAGTGATCCTACAGATTGAGGACGATTGTAAAATTAAAGTGCTGGAATGGCATTGGTGATGGAACAACGATTTTGTCATAATTTCCATCCTAAGGTCAGAATTAGTGTCATCACAGTAATGGAAGTCATCATCATTATCGTCATCATCCGCAGCTCGAGTGAGGGACACGATTTATTCATCATCATCATCATCATCATCCTGCAGCAGACAAATGATGATAGTGATTTTGTCCTCGTCTAGTGTTATCTGAGAGCCGTTACAAACGGTTTGATGACGGGACAATATTGTCATCATCGTCTGGGTGCGGACGAGAGATGATGATGATGGGGATATCACCATCCACGTCGGCGTCTCGGCGAGGACAAATGATGGGAATGATAATGTGTTGATTCATTAAGGACTAAAAGAACAGTACAAACACGGGTCATTGGCAACTTATAGAATGCGCCCCATCTACAACACCTTAAAGGAAGGACAACAAAATGTAAAAATATTTTCTTGTGATTAACTGATGACTCAACAGCATCCTCGTGACGTCTTCCGCAAGTCAGTATGAATGAATGATGGGGGATTTGGTTTTGTTCTGTCCTCTTTTTCATTGGTCTGCAAATCTCACCTGCAGGGCTCTGACAAGATGAAGGACTCCCGCAGAGGAAGAACTTCTTCACTAATTGCAGAGTGTAGCGCTTTGATTTTCTTGATTAAGCCCAAGAAATCTGGCACACTCAGCTGGTAAATATCATTCTTCTTGGCATTTGATTTTCTGAACTCTGCTGTGCCATCGCCTCCCCCGCAGTTGATTCCCTTCTTGTAAAAGGGTTGAGCCTCTAGTTTCAGGGCATTCTTCCTTTTTGGGCACCTCGGAATATGGCTTTCTATGTCTCTCTTTAGCACAGTGCTTTACAGGAGGACAAGATCATTAGAGATTCTTTCTTGTTAGTATCAGCACAAAGAGAGTGAAAGCTAGAGACGAGAAGGAGAAAGAGAGAGAGAGAGATGGTTTAACTGTGAAGGGTCGATAGGACAGGGAACCCTCAGGTCATTGGAGATGGGAGAATGGTTGCCACAGAACCTATAGGAATGAAGAACCCATGAATGCTGTAAGAGAGAGCACAAAATCTGGGATCATAGAAAGGCAGGTTGATAGATATATGGACAGATGGATGCATAGATTCACAGATAGATGGATTTATAGATTGATAGATGGACAGATAGATAAACAGAGAGACAGATATATGGATACATAGACATATGGATGAATGGATAACTAAATGATTCATAGTTGGACTTTTCCACAGGCAGATGGATAGATGGATACGAAAATGGATAGATGCATAGACAACCTATATATAAATAGATGGATAGATGAAATATATATAGATAGATGGATAGATGAAGTATATATAGATAGATCGATAGATGAATTACATATAGATAGATGTATAGATGAAGTATATATAGATAGATGGATAGAAAAAGTCTATATAGATAGATGGATAGATGAATTATATATAGATAGATGTATAGATGAAGTATATATAGATAGATGGATAGATGAAGTATATTTAGATAGATGTATAGATGAAGCATACATAGACAGATGGATAGAAAAAGTCTATATATATAGATGGATAGATGAAGGACAGACAGATAGATGGATAGATGAAAGACAGATAGATGGATAGATGGATGGATAACTATAAAGATTCATAGTTAGACTTATTCATACGTATATAGATAGATGGATACAAAAATGGATATATATATAGATAGATGGATAGATAAATGGATGATAGATAGATATATATGGAAAGAGTGAGAGATCAAGGGTGAGAGCACACGTAGAGTTGGGGAGAGGTGAATTCGCGCACTGTCTGCGCTTGGTGGGCAGCCAAAAATGACATCTCTGAGAATCCCCACGACGAGGCAGTTGCCTCTCAACCACCTCCATGTTCACCCCCTTCAAACTTGAAATCTCAAGAAATGAGCTTCTTCCTTGATGCTCTTTACCCATGACCAATCTTTATGACCATCATTGGATGGTTTAACCGCAAATCCTGTTAGAAGTTAGAAAAAATAATTAAAAAGAGAAACATATTGCACTGTTACCAAGATTTCCCACTTCTTTTGGGAGGATCAAATTTCTCTTCTGATTTTATTTTTAAAAATGTTTATCTTGTGATGTGATCACATAATAGTTCTTGGTGATAGATTGAAGCCACACATAAAACTATGGTATTAAGCTGTAACTTATGAATTCCTGCTTGCCGAATAGATCGTTCTAACCTCATTGAATTTCTATCATTGAAGCTGGATTGGATGATACAATCACAGAACCATTATTTGAAGAGATTTAACAATGGGTTCAATCTGAGGTTAGAATTTGACCCAATACTTCAGAATTTTAGCGGTAAGATGGTGCGATACCCAGGAAACCTATTTTCAGGTCTACTGTCAAAGGGCCTCAGAATCATCTACGAAGCTTCGTCTCTCCTGTTTAGGATTTCTACCCAAAAACAGGACTTTATGAAACAAAATGGAAGATTAACGGCAAGCTCCGTTGAATGAAACAGCAATAAATAAGACATTTCCAAGAACACGGAGCAAGAAAAAAAACTCAAACGTCGATGAAAGAAATATGAAAAAAATTCAAACAAACGAGAGAAATCTATTGAAATGACGCACCTGGGTTTTCTCACAGCCTATTCTCTGCGCGTCTCCTCTCTCTCTCTTCTGGCGTTAAACCACTTTCTAGCAATAAACCTCGCGGACGGATGAGGTTACGTCATCCGTCCTGTCCAATATCGTCATCCTCCGTCCTTCACGACCCCGGAGCGGGAACGGAACGGAAACCTTCATGCCTCTCGTTCCGTTCCGCTCTAACGGCACTGCGATTTAAATAAGGTTTGTAACCGTCATCCGTCTCAGTCCGTTATCGTCATCCGTTCAATATGTTATCGTCATCCGTCCATCCACTATCGTCATCCTTCATCCTTCTGATATTAGAACAGAATTGGAACATAAGCCTTCATGCCTCTCGTTCCCTCCCATTCTGTCATTCGGCACCGGTGATTAACTCTAGGTTTACAATCACATCATCCATCCTTACCTTTGAATGGGAACGGAACGGAACGGAAGCCTTCATGTTTCTTGTTCCTAGGGAAAGGCAGCCGTCATCCGTCACGTCACACGTCACGGTGATGGCAATGTGACGAATGACCCGACGGTGACAATGATGAAATTAGGGGCCCGTGACGGTGACGGATGACCAACTGGGCGTGACGGTGACGGGGGCCTCGGACAAGTGACATGACGGGACGGCCGTCATGGATGATGGCTGTGACGGATTTTTAAAAATGACCAAAAAACTTAAAAATTGTTAGATTTAAGCTTTTTGACGACTTAAATTTTGCCACGTGGTGTCACTAATTAGATTTCTTGGCATTTTGCAGAAAAGTCCCTGCAGTAATTCACGCGCGTGCCAAAGCTAATTGGAGATATGCCCCTCTTATTCTCTGTCCTCCGCATGGTTGTTTTTCCCATCAATATGACGTGACGGTGATGCCATCTGGTGATGGGGAAGTGACGGGGACGCCACAAAGCATGACGGTGATGCGATCATGACGGATTTTTCCAAAATCCTCAGACGTGTGATGGGACGGTGATGTGACAAAAGTTTCATCACGTCACCGTCTGTCACAGATCGTCATCCGTCCCGTCATGTCCGGGGTGTCACATCTCGGACGTGCCGTTCCCTACTCGTTCCATCCTGTTCTGACATCCGGCACTAGTGATTTTCTCTTGGTTTACAACCAACTTTTGTCCGTCATGTCACTTGTTTACGTCTAGACTCCAGACTGAAATGCCGTTCCATCCCATCATATTTCGATGTCCATCATTTGATCCCGAGCCTTATGTAGGATGGTTCCATGATCTGGCACCCATGATTTACTCAAGGTTTGCAACCATCATCTGTCATCCGTCCAGCCCATTATAGTCATCTGTTATCCTTTCTGACATCGGAATGGAATCGGAACATAAGCCTTCATGCCTCTCGTTCTGTCCCATTCTCTCATCCGACACCAGTGATTTACTGTAGGTTTACATCACGTCATCCGTCCTGACCTCGGATAGGAACTGAACGAAAACTGTCATCTCTCATTCTGTCCCGTTCTGTCATCCGGCACGAGTGATTTACTCTAGGTTTACATCGCATCATCCATCCTGACCTCGGAATAGGGATGAAATGGAAGCCTTCATGTCCCTCATTCCGTCCCGTTCTGTCATACGGCACTAGTGATTTACTCTAGGTTTACAATTGCGTCATCCATCGTCACCTCAAAATGGGAACACAACGGAAGCCTTCATGTCTCTCATTCTGTCCCGTTGTGTCATCCGGAACTAGTGATTTACTCTAGGTTTACAGCCGTCCTTTGTCCGCTATGACACCTGTTCCTTCTAGACTCTAGATTCAGTGACGGATGACTGACCGAAACGTTGTTCCGTCCCATCATATGTAGGGATGGTTGTGAGGCTAGGCGCAGAAGTTCATACCACATAGCGCGATGAGCAGAGCAGTTATGGGGTATAAATCTGAACCATACACTTCTCAAGAGAGAGATGAAAACAACATAGAGCGAGAAAGTTTGCACGGTGTGTGGGGTAGATAATCTGCTAGATGTGTGAAGTGCAGTTTGAGTATTATATAATGAAGAATATGCTTATACAAATTATCAGGTTGTGCTCCCAAAATATCTTACTAACATAATGGTTGGGTCCTGGAAATTGGAGAAAATTATGTGGTGGCGTGGACGCCCATGCATCGACACCAGAGGCGCTGCCAAAGTCAACCGAAGTCAACGCCTCCGCCACGGACATGCCACAACTGTCATCGGACGAAGTCAACACTCTGGCATCATGCACATCTCCACGCATGCACGCTCCTTCACGCATCATGACACGTCGCCAACGACAGATCCACAACTGCCCCTTGGCGTGACACGTCGCACGCCCCTCGTCTTTAATTTCTCATCGTTAAGTCATGTTTTCTCTTTCCTCCAAGGCCTATATGTATAGGCCATTGTTTCAAGAAACAGTTAGGCAGTCATTATTCAAGAATTGAGTTTATTGTTAACTCTTCTTGGAGGACTGCCCAAGCCTCCCTATCCCTCTCCAACCCTAGCGCCGCCGCCGCCACCGCCACCGCCGTGTCACCGGCCTTCCACCCCTCGTCCTTCCTCCCTCTCTTCTCTCTCTCTCTCTCTCTCTATCGCCCTCCCAGGTTGCCCGCCTAGGGCTGTCCCTAGGCTGCCCCCAAGCTGCCCAAGCTGCCCGCCAAGAGCCGCCCCAAGGCCGCCCAAGGGCCGCCCAGGCTGCCCGCCAAGAGCCGCCATAGGGCCGCCCAAGCCACCCCTACCAAGGCTGCCCAAGGCCGCCCCCAGGCTGCCCGCTTGGGGCCGCCCCGACCAGGGCTGCCAAGGCCGCACTGACCAGGGTTGCCAAGGCCGCCCCCAGGCCAACCCAGCCGCCTGCCCAGGGCCGCCCAAGGGCCGCCTAGACTGCCCGTCAAGGGGCCGCCCATGCTGCCCCTACCCTGGCCACCCAAGGCCTCCCCCAGGCTGCCCGCTTGGGGCCACCCAAAGGCTGCCCAGGCCGCCCAAACCAGGGCTGCCAAGGCTGCCCCAGGCCACCCCAGGGCCGCCCAAGGGCCACCCCAGGCTGCTCGCCCAGGGTCGCCCAAAGGCCGCCAGGCCGCCAAGCCAGGCCTCCTGCCCCAGGCCGCCCAAAATGGGAAAATCCCAGGACTGCTCTAGGAGCGGCCCGTGCCCTGTCTGTCTGTGCGCGCCCGTCTCGCCCTTGTCTGCACTCGTCGGTCTCACTCTCTGCCAGGGCCGTACAACACCCGGAACGGCCAGGTCCCATCGTCCAGTGGGCCTCTCAACGCCCAGAATCGCCCAGTCTTGCCTCGGTTAGAATTTCCGGCATCCTCTTCACGCACTACGGTGCCGAGGTACGCCTAAACTCTTTGGTGTCGAAGTGTTCTCCGTCCAGTATTCCACGAGAAGTCTCCACCGCCATCAGATTTGTTTGATTTGGATTTTCCTAAAATTCTGTTCGAGTGTTTCTATCGTGAAGTGAATTCGGGTATTGATTTTGGTGCTTTGGCATCGTCACGGTGGGTGAAGACAGTACTCCCGCCCTTGACGAGGATCGGAGCTGCACCACCAGTATTTCATCAGTTTTAAACTCCGAATTCGTCCATGTGGATTTCTGTGGTCTGTTTTATCCTCCGCATTCAAACACGTCTAGCACCCTTCACCCGTCGTTATCGTATACATCCCCTCAGTCGCCCTTTTTAATAGCTGTCCTACATCATTGTGTGGGGTAGACTTTAACGCAAGGTATGCACATATGCTAAAAATATGAAAAACATACCAATAGCTTATAATGTTTTGGAGAAAAAACATTTATACTCATTATAAGTCATAAATGTTTAATTAAATTTTGATTATTTTTAGAGGTTTAACCATATTGAAAATATATAATTTATACCATTAATGTCAAGAGTTAGACGATGCAGCCAAAATATATCTCAGCCCATCTAATGCATGATAACTACACAGCAGAAATATTGTCTGAACTAGATGTTTTTTCTTTGTTAATGGTTTTGAAAAATAAAGATCTGATATAACATGTTCCAGATGACAGGATATTAATTTTTTACTGTTAATATCTATAATTTAGGAAGAAGATTGAAATAATTTTACTTCTTACATATCATTTTTTTAAAATATTTGGTTTAATGATGCCAAATCTGGGGAAACTTGGAACCATTGATTTATTTCAACAATAATATCAAAATAAACTTCAAAAGATACCTCCATAAAATAAAATCTATCTAGAATAAGTAATTAGTCAATTGTGATATCTTACTTAAAGCATTTCCATTCTTAATAGAGCACCACTTGAATAATTTAGTTAGAGGCATTAAGACGTTATAAAGGATGATTCTTTTTATGTTGACCGTATTCTTATTAAGTAGATAAATTGAATTCCTGATAACATGTGAATTTCTTTGGTATAAGACCATAGATTTAGTGTCATAATTTGGTTACCCACGTTAACTCAGGACTGGGGATTACAGCTATATTCATAAATTAGGGATTGAAAATACAATTTTATTGATTAACTTCTATGAATTCATTTCCCCATAGTCCGTTTTTGTTTCACAATGAATTTTCAACCGTTGTTGAGAGAGGCTTTTCAGTATTTTCTCTTTTTTTGTGAAGATTGAAGAACACTTGAGTGGACTTTTTCATTGTATTTTTTGATGTATTATTTAAAAAATTAACATAGGAAAATATTAAGATGAGTAATTTAATGACAAATCCATACTCTGGCTAATCAGTGCGATAGGCCAATCAGTAATTTCAGTTCATCTAGGATTGTATCTTATTGATGAACGATGCCAATGATATGGGAAGACTAGCTAAGGACAACTGAATTTGACCTGGGAGATGATATGCTGCAATAAAAATGTATCAGGTCGGGACTATTTGGTCACTCTAGCCATACATGTTGATTGACTAAGCTAGCTCTTCAACCAACTCAGACATAGGGTCTAAGTAAAATATTTAGAAAAAAATGTGTACCAAAATTAAATATAATACTCCATATTTAGATATGGGAGATATTTGATGAACTGGGCCCCAACCTGCATTGATTGTACCTGCCATTTTCCACATTTGGATTTTTGATATATGCCTAATCAATTGATGGGACAAAATATTATCTTCTCTGTTCAATATATTCACATTATGAGTGGAATTAATACTAAATCAATATTTTGATTTCAATTACTAATAAAGAATATTTTTTATCAATGATAAATGTTTCAATTTCAATCAGCCAAATATGAAAATTTTCATTTACTATAATGATTTTTTGTGTTAAAAAATATGACATGCGCTTGATCATAATAATAGTGATTGGTTTTACAATAATTATCACAATACATTCGATCGATCCTTATCAAATTGTTTCCAAACTTGCCTTCATTCATGCGTAATCATGTATTATGAAATATTTTTTATTTTCGTCAACACGATTTAAGAAATGGTGAGTGAGAATAGGAAGAACCACTAACATCTGTATCATTGAAAAGTAAATATAAAGTAGCTCAGGATGAAACTTCAACCAGATTTAGGTTTACTTTTACCTAAGAGAACAGTGTTAGCTCTGGATCCAAACTATTACAAACTATAGGCCATAATCCTCTAATTTCAACCGAGCGGATAGTAATTCTAGTGATTATATACAATTCTCTAAAAAAACTCATAGTGGGTAACTTTTGAATTGGAAGAAATTTCTCTGATCCTCCTTGGAATTGGAAGAAATTTCTCTGATCCGCCATGAATAAGTATTCATCTGATACTCTTGTCTTCTAGTCGTTGGTATTTTCGTTCCACTTTTCTGTTACATTTTCTCTCCTCCAAGGTCGGGTATTCAGAAACGAATACGTCAGCATTCAAAAATTGAATATTCATATTTATAAGATAACCATATTTATGCACACATTCTCTTATTCATCTTTGGAGAGCTCTAACACATTTCAGATAATATAATCACCTTATCTTTCATCTGTTTATGTCTTTGTCAGTCACTTGAATCCAGATTCTTTAATCACTCTTTTTTAATCTAACGGGTTATTTGTGAACCCATTAGGTCATCCATAGTTTCTCCCAAAGGTCCGTGGAAACTTCTCCAAGTCCTTTATCCATTCCTATGAAAGAGAGAATATTCTTTCCGATCATTTTAAAATCAATAAAAAAATAATTTACCTTAATTATTTGACAAATGTTTCCAATCTATCAATCATCTCTTTTATCTTTTCACAATATTTCCTACTGAAAATTTAAACTCACTTTAAAAAATAAAATTAGGAAAAATTTCCCATTACAGTTTCCTTTTGTATTGGATATTTATTTTCCCACATACATTTTCTATACTCAAATGATTTGTTAACACCAAATGATTTAATTAAGTTTAAGTCAGAGTGAAAGCCCCTATAGTGAAAAACAAACAAGAGACCTCAAGGATAGTTAAACCCCAGGTACAAGAGCATGTCAATATTTATTAATTAATTATTCTACTATTTTGACATACATATGATATTGTGATATATTTTAAGCAAAGGAATCCTTCAGCCCAAATAATGAAGAGAAATCAGTTCAGTGATCACAATAAAAATGTAAATATTTAGCCCATAGTTTTATTTACAAGGTATAATAAAAAATAGAGTTTTGTTTGTAGTTAAAATGAAATGAAAGGCTCATTGCTTTATAGCAAAGGAGGCCTTATCAAAGAGTAAAAAGTTGACTCAAATCATCACATTAACTAACATATCAGTCAATTTTAAGAAATAAAATCATTCATTTTTATACAAATAAAAATCCAAGTCTGGGAGGTGATACACCAATTTTGGATGATTATTCATTTTATAACAATATAATAAAAACATTACCTTGAATTTAAATATTATATATAAAGGATGATGAAGATTAATATCTATATAGAAGAATGAATAATTAGTGATTTAAAATAAGGCACACATGATAGAGAAATTGGAAACATGATTTGATAACGAAGTAATATAATATAAAAATATTGGCACTGAAAAAGGAGGATGTGGACTGAAGTGTAGTCTCATCATGGACCTTTTTTGTCCCCCATATTATCATGGACATTTATGTTATAAGTAGAATCTTATCACAATTAGTAAGAAAACTCATCAATAATAAAGATAGAGTAAGAAAACGTACCAGCTGAGTGTAAGCTATGTGGTACCGGTATCCATGAAGTTATGAAAATTACTAAATATCATCACATATGATTGAGGAATAGTCGCATAAGATAATAAAAAATAACAAGCCTTATTTGTCCTGTATATGTAGTCATAATATGCAAGGATGGAGGCAAAGTTGCTCCTGCTTTTTTCCCTGACATTGTGATGGTAATCATGGCACTCTACGCCCACATAGAATGGAATAAAATTTGTTAGAATGAACAGAAACTTGTAGTTGTTTTCAGTACACATTAGTCAAATTTATGAATAAATAACTAATTATAGTAACAATATACAAAGATACATGATATACCAAGAGCCATGATTAAAAAACTTGCTTTTATTTATATTTAGATATAATTGTTTTACTAGTTTCAAAATTTTTGTCTAGAAGGCCAAAAAAATACTAATGAGAAGTCAAAATTTGTTATAGAGTTTTACTGATAAACAGAACGGAGTGGTTAAAAAGTCAGAAATTTTATTTCACTATAAAAGTAGAGATACTTTAAGGAGTTACCAATTATCCCAAAAATAGCTTTTTTTAGTATAACAGAAAATAAATATTGAGAAAAATATTATCCACCATTATATTTATATCATTTTGTTGTAAAAAATTAAAAATTCCAACTATTGATAGAAAATAATGACTCTTTTCAAGGCATAAAAAAATCATTTTTGGTCCATGTTTTTTCCCCATTATCATTATTTACTGTCTCAATAGCCTATTTTCTAATTCATATATCCAACTAACCTGATAATAAAACCCCCCCGTCAACTTGGCCAAGAAATTAAAGACTCAATTACCTCATGCGGGCCTCAGTTTCTTCTGGCTGCCTCAGCATAATCTAAACCCATAACATAAACCCACAATGGAGGAGTCGTCAGGATACCCATGCACTGTAAACATGTCAAATTATTTTCTGCTAAATTATTCACAAAATAGATATTTAATAAAAAGTCAGAGGCGGCCCCCAGTTTGGAATGTAGGCGTCTGAGAATGGAACCGAGGTTATGGAAGTAAGTGGCCAGACTCTGGATTGGGACAACCCATAATTGACATCGGCCAATAAGACATGAAATAGTCACATATAAGACCAAAAAACAAATACCAATAGGGAAAATTACCATCTGCCAAATTATATTTTTCTCCATGTATTCTATTTTACATAGATTTTACATAGATTTCGACAAACAGAGTCAGAGACACATGAAAAAATTGGATTGGCACAACCCAGAATCGACACTGGATAAGGGTATAAGACCAACAAAAATTATGCACAGGTCACACTATCTTCTGCTATGCACGCAGAGTACATAGAGTTCTGCTAACATAGGCATAGACAGGTTGCAACACTGGATTGGCAAAAACTTGGAATCAACAATGGAAAATCAGAGATGAGACAACTTGTACAAGACCAACATACATTTATGAACAGGTCACACCATCTTGTGCTCAACACATTCATTACGTGGAGTTCTACTAACGAAATCAAAGACAGAAGGCAACAATGGATTGACAAAAACCTGGGATCAACAACGTACAATGACAAAAGACTTCATGGACAGATAACAATGAAATGGCAAATACCTCTACTCATCATCCATCATGACCTCAAAATAAAAATTAGACAAAATCCATTAAATATTCCCATTACATAATCTGGCCAATCCATTAGGAAGAGAACAAAATGCCAAGCTTAGTAGGAAACATAACCAAAGAACTGTTCAGCCACGTTTGCCCTTCTAAAAAGGACTAATGCATAATCCATCCCAAACTCTACAAGTTGCTAGAGGTGTGACGGTCCCAGTTTTTAGGAAATATCAAAATCTTACCTAAATTTCTGGCCGGTTTCATTCCATTCTTGTTTGCTCCAGGTCTGGTCGTAGATTGGGCCCAGTCTTGTCAGGTTGACAAGTCAATGTCAAATTCAAAGTGCAAAAGTTATGATTATGGTCATGTTGACAATCAACATAACTAGCTTAAGAACCATTCATAATGAATGGCCCTTCGCTTTCCTTATCGTTGTTCCCACCTTTCCCTTTATGTCCCTCTCTGGATCTTTCTCAGTCAACACCTATCTTTCTTGATGGATAAGTGTCATGGTGATTAGAGAAAGAAGAAACTTTCAGTAGAGGAAAGGTTGTGATGAGTTCTTTTTGCCCCCTTCAGAAAAGTACTCCTCTTCATCAAGTGGGTGTTTGCATACAATCAAATAGTTTGTTGCTACGTTGAGCTGAATATAAACCTCACTAGTGAGTTGAATTTAATATTTCTAGAAATATTTAAAAGAATATTAAAATTTTATTGAATTATGTACTTTTGTTTCTGTACGGTTTGACACGTGGACCTCAACCTGCATGACTAACTGATCTACCCCAAAATGGAGGACTTACGGTTCTGCTTCAGTCTGGTCTGACTGGTCCTCTGACCTAAATGTCCTACCCTGTTAGCCATTGCAAAAAACACAATGATAGGGTGATAGAAAAAGTTACCTTTATCACTTGAAAAGATGCAAATTGCACTAGAATAATGGCAAAGAACAACATTCTACCAACTCTGACTTAGCAATGAAGAAAATCACTCGGCCAGAACTTTATTTCATGCTAAATCTTGTACTCTTGAATGTGTTTGAATCCATTGAGCTGAAGAAAAATGAGAGGGAGAGAATCAATAGTGAATACAACATTAATATGTGAAGATACTTAAGATAATCAGGCACCTTAGCTGAGTAGGAGAGCTAAACACTCTCCACTATCTTCAAAGCCCTTCCTAGATACTCCTTTGTCTCTTGCACACTTTGATATGGCAACATCTCGCTCCTTGTTCTTCCTCTTGCATCAAATATTGTGAGTTTGGAGGGACTTTAAACAAGAAAGAAGAGAGGAAATTATTATTGATAATCTCAATGTTAGGGTTTTAATTCGTCGTTGGTAATTGAGATTATTCAATAAATATACATATACCAGTACTAGGAAATATTTATCTAGTGGTGAGCAAGGATCACCTCCACAGGGAACGATGATTACGGATTCCATATTCTTACTATAGGGATTATGGATATCAGATGAGTTAATGATGAGAAGATAATAGGCGAGATAATGATATCAAGTCAAAGGTTGTATATAGTTATAATTCAAACTTGAATTAGCAAAGAAAAGAGGAAATGAAAGTAGAATGATGTGAAGCGTTACGTGAGTGAGGTAGAGAATGTTTCGGATATGATAATGATCAAGTGAGTGAACGATATGATGATAGAGCGACGAGATTATGCGGAGGTAAGGAGAGGGTGTGACAGTAGAAAGATCATAGTAGAATTGAATTATGCTATTGATGGTGTCGGGAAGAACAACATAAGGCGAAGATGCTTGCTCCTTATGTTCTGCCAGGATCACGGTGATTTACGAGTGCCGGTAAGATCCCGCTCAGCCTACATGAGTAGGAAGCAATTTCAAGGATGATTTTCACTGTGATCCACACCTCTATTTAAAGATAAGAGGGTATGGATGGACAGAGTAGGGGGAGACAAAGCAACCCTGAAAACTTCAGCTCAATCGGAACTATGGATCGTTAGATATCGCGGTTTGAATTTGGAATAATCCTGAACCTTGGATTTTTCTGTCACCTCATCATCGGCGCTGACGCTTCTTTTCTTTCTGTTTCTCTTGAACTGTAAACTTGTCTAAATCCCCGTTGCCGTATTTATGTGCTTGCACCTTTCAAAGCTGCCAAGTGTACCTGCAAGGGAAAAGGACAAAAGATGCTTGTTGATTTGTTAATTGATTATTCAGACGTGGCGTCGCATCACCCCACACCATGTCATGGAATATTCCCTTTTTCTCTTTTGAAATGAATTATGCACTGGCACACATCATTCATGTCAGAGAAAAAGGGAAAATTCCCTTTTTCAATCTCTGACACAACATGTGTTTACGCATGCTGCGTCAACATTTTTTTGTCTTTTTCCTCTTTTATAATGATTTGTGGTGGTACACGTGCACATCGCGTGTACCGCTGTAACTTTTGACTGTTCTTTTATCCTTTTTATACTTTGCTTTTCTTGATTCTCGTCAGCCTTTATTCCAAAAAAAATTCTGCTTTTTCTTTATTGGTCCACGTCGCCCATGCGAAGAAACATGTCAGTGTGTCAGACAATGATTGGTGCATTATGGCATTGTGATCTGTGATGCCATAATTGCATCTTTTCGCAACGATTAGCACAGCTAATCATTGCAAAAGGCCATGATTGGTCGCCATTCAATGCATAGAATGGTGACACGTGGGTGTCGCATTTTAAAACCGAGAAAAGTAAATAAATTATTTTAAAATAAATTATAAGTCATAAACATGTAAAAAATAAATATATGTCCACTTCGAAATTCATATCTTGTTGAATATACTCCAAAAAGTTAATAAAAATGTATTCTACGTTATGAAATTAATTTCTTTCAGAATATGGCATCAGAAAAATCCTAAAAAATTCACTTAAATCTAAAAAAATAGGAACATCAAGATGAAATTAAATTTAAGTCTCTTAAGCTTGATAATACACATATTTAATTATTTTAATGCAATGAAGGAAATCAATGGCCATCAGAGCTCATAATGAGGATTTAAAGGGATTTTCTCTTCCCAAATTCTGATGAATTATTTGAGTGGCTTCAGGAAACCCTTTTGGTGGTGGATAAGCTAGAGAAGAGGTGTGACAGCTCCCCCATTGCAACCAAATGTGCACCATCACTGACGATAGATCAAGGGATGAAAAACAAGGGTCCCATCCTTAGTGAAGATTAAGCTTTAAGGGTAATTTTAGCACAATGCTTTGATGTGTGTTTTGATGAATGTTCAAAGTGATGCATGCCTCAATATGGGTTGTGATCAAAGCACAATAGGCCCCCAGTCAAGTAGTTGACTGATTGTATGTGAAGATAAAATAAGAGCCTTCGATATATTAAAAGGTTACTTAGTTTGATCATACACTTAACAAGCCAAACCATGTATTTAGGACTTGAAATTTTATGAAATGAAGATAAACATAGTTTTTACCACTCTTCAGGTATTTGTGTGAATTTGTCTTCATTTGAGTTGTTGAATAACTTGTTCAAAATCTAATTACTACCTTCGAGTATTTAAAGATGAATTTATTGATGATTTAATAAAAATTAATTACATCAAGATACTATTATCCAATGGTGATATCTTTATTTAAATATTGTGGTACACATATCTTAAAATTTGATATTATTTTAAATCACAAGTCCTTGGCATAACGACTAGTTTTTGCTCTTTACTCTTGAAAGTTATTTGGAGTTGATGGCAAAGTTATAAATATAAAAAATGATGATTATATTATATTTCTTAATCATAATCAATGAATATGACTGTCAGAATTTTGACATATTACCATTATGCCCTTTCAGATTTCAATATATGCAGTTTTGAGCCCTAATTTTAAATCCCCTTTTCCTTGCCCTTTGAAAATCACAGTCCAAAAGCTAGAGACATCTCTCGAGTCCACGAGCAATTTTAAAGCAGTTTTTGAGCATTTTTTGAAGAGATCATTTGTTGCTGACATCAATCCAAGTCCATATAACTTGGAATTGTGGTTTTTGGTGCAGGGTATTTCAAGATTCAGATCCCAGCCTTCTTTCAAAGGAAAGAAGGCTGGGATCTGAACTTTGCACATCCTCGACCCTATGATGAGTTTATAATTTTTAGCATATTTGTTATACTGATTTTGATTTTTTGTTCAACATATGAATTGTTGCTAACATTTATACAAACTATAAAAATTTAATCGCACCATTTAGTTTAGTTTGGAAAGAGTTACAGGAGTTTGAAGTTGGACAAGGAGGAATCGAGCGGTAAACAAAGGACGTTGAAAGATTGATCTCTGGAGATTTCTATGATTTGTTTTTGAATACTTTGTGTGAGATAACAGTTATGCAAAATTGTGTTACAAAACCTTTCGAGGTAAAAGCATTGCATTTGGTGCAGGATTGAAAAAGATATTGGAACTTTAAGCATCAAGGTCAAACTCAAATAGAGAATTTTATCCAAAGAAAAACGTGGAGGAGAAAAGGACTGGAGAAAGAATGACCACAAACAAGGAGGTATTACTCAAGGGAAGTCATAGTTATATTTATAAATATTTATTGCTGAATTTTTAAAATTTTGACAAAAAAGTCTTCTTGTTGAAATACTTTAAATTGATCATTGTCTTGATTACAATTTTCAGTAGCCATCAATACTAAGTGCTGTTGATGATAATACAATATTCAGAAATATATTTTTATTGCTAGATCTTTGCGATCACTCAGGTTAAGGCTTTGGGGTCTATGTTGAAGTAGATTAAGCAACGTCATTCCGTGGAGCCCTTTGAGGGTTGAGGACGACAAAGCTTCATTGAAATTTTCTTTTCTATTGGTATCCTTGTTCAGCCCTATTTCCAAGTGATTTTCTCTGGGGACATTCACAAAAACTTGGTTAGGGCACATCGTCACCTCAGCATGGATTCCCCCAAACAACATTAAGGATTAGCCTAAGCTGTCTAAAAAAAAATAACACTGTCTCCCATTTCCCCTACCTCATTTCTTACGGAGAAAAATACTAGGATACTTAAAATAAAAATAAAATATAAATTGAAAACCTAATTCACCCCCCTCTTAGGTTATTCCTTGGCCACCTAAACTAACACTTAGTTCTCTGAATCAGGACGTTACTGGTGATGTCCTGAAATTCTTAAGTAGATTTTCTTCAGTATAATTTTAGTTTACTTCTTAATTTTGATCTACATCTAAGGTGAATAGCGCTTCATAGTTTGCATCCATCTCTTAGCCCAATTTATCTGCTTTTCCTCTTTATTCTATATTCTAAAATACTGAAAATTACATATTACATATATAGAGTTCTATAAATAGTATCGTATTGATATAAACTACCTGAAAGCATATGATAATGTAAATACTAAACTCTTAGTTACTCATATACTTCCTATCATATTGCATTATTCCCTCATTCTCTAGATAAATTTTAATATTTCTCTAAAAAATATTAAAATTAAATCCTTTCATCTCTCTTCATCGTATTACTCTTTCATATTAATTAAATATCTAAACAAAGTTGTACCACTACCAATCTTAATCTCTTAGTTTATTATAATATTATAAATTAATTTCATTATCTCACTTACTTATTATCTATAATATCCCTAAAATATTTTAATCGAAATAATAATTTGAGTAACACCTTTTCCTATAAATATACTTACCTCCCTTTTCTAGTTCTGTCTAACACTACCTTCTATTTCTTATGATTACATATAATATTAAATTCTCTCTTACTTTAATTACTTCATTCCAGTTTAATACTTATCATTATTTTTACTTCATTTTTTGTATTAGTATATACTGTATTATTTTTACTCAATTTATCATCTTATTTTTTGTAACCCTAGCTCAATGATCTGCTCAATCTCTAAAGGCCAGCCCTATGGAAATGACGTCACTCCTAATACAACTATTTGAGGGAGTTTTTATGAGTAAATTTATTATTCGATTTTGGAGAATTAAATTTACACTGGCATTAAAATCAAAAACCTAATTTTCCTTTGTCAAACATTGCAGCTAACATGATGGAATACACAATGGAAGATGTTTGTGGGACCTGATGAAATTATCCCTTCACAATCAGGAAACCATATCCAGATAAGGTGGTTGGTTAACAGAAAGAAGGTGGCTAACAAAAAACTATGGTTTATAGACCCATCATGGGTCCCATTTATATTGAAATGATCTATGTATGTGGTTATGATTTTATGCTCACTTTACGATTACTCTGAACTTATTTAAAATAATATTTTGAACAGAGTGGATAATGTCACATATTAATTGATTAACATGATTGAATATTTTTTTATTTTCATTTATTATTTATTATTTTTTATATTTATTTATGTTTTAATATGATTTAATTACACCTTACTTGAATTTTTCTAAATTCATGTGCCTTTAATTTGATGAACCTTGAGTAGTGATGGTGGAAGATGACAAGTATATTAAAGCTACGAGAATTCATAATTATAGAAAACTCACTCAGGTATGTGTATAGTTGGCGTGAGGTCATCTCCATAGGCACTGGCCTTTAGAGGTGAATTTAATGGTTGAGTTATAGCTGGGGGAATTAGGATTATATGTAATAATAACTACTAATAAATAATGAAAGAGAGAGTTTAGATAGTGATAAGATAAGATAACCATATCACCTCTTATGGGTAGTATTTTTATTGATATTCAAAATAGTGAGCAATTACGATGATGAAATGGATTTATAATTTTATAATAAAGGATGATATTAAAATACCAATGGAAGAATAAAAGATGATAGTATTATATTTAGGGGAATTAAGATAAGGCGAGATTATTATTTATTAAATTTTAGAATAGATTAGGAATTTTGGTCAAGAGAGAGTAAGAGGAGATGAAAGGGCTAATAAGAGGAGCTAAGAGGTAATATATATATATATATATATATATATATATATATATATATATATATATATATATATATTAATATATAGGGCTAATAGAAACTTTCTAACTATAGTACCTGGCACATCTTCTTCTCTTCTTGGCCCTTCTCCAATGCCACCTCGAGTCAATAGAGCCATGGCGAAGCTGCGACGACTATGAAATGTCCGCTTCAAGGCCTAAAAGGGTCTCCGTTGTCGTTCTTTCTTCCTATGACGAGAGATGAAGCCTTAAGCATCAAAATCAACTTTATAGGTCCAATGGCTCTTTTGAGTCGTTGGATCGGCATATGTCCCCCCCGTTGCGAGCCTCTACCAGCCAACTAACAGGAAGTGTGGTTGGGGGTGACAAAGAACGTGTTTACCCCTGACCATTTGATCCCTAGAAGAATGGGTTAATTGCTGAAATATAATCACAGCTGTGGACCATTTTACTATGGTGTACCTCTTGTTGCCACATCATCATCTCCATTAATGTGTCGCACTCTGATTCAATGTTCATGTGGTCTTGCCATCTCCGTGTCTATGTCAGCAACCTGAGCCAACCAAAAATTTTGAGAAAAAGCAAGACAGTTTAATAGGAATAAAATAATCTTACTTTCCAATCTCCCTTAAAAAGATTGGACTTCCGAGATTATATGCGCTCGCTGAAAATGGTCCATTATGGCATGGGGATTGGGTTGGGTCAGCTTAAAGCTTGGTCATTTTTCTTTCTAATTTCCTATGGTTGTGGCCCAACGGGCCACAATCAATTTTTTTGCTTTCTGGAATAGGCTGGTGTGGAGCTGGAAGCCAAATCTTAAACATTATCCCATATCAATAATCTTAAAAGGTGAAAAAGATATACAAATTTCAACAACGGATATCGTTTGAGTAAATGAGACCCTTCCCGTTCTTGCATGCATCTGAGTTCATGCCATTCGTGGACTTTGTGGGCCTATTGTCAAGTGCCTAGGCAATGGTTCTTGTCGGCTGCACGTGGGCTTGAGTACTTTGGCACTTGCCTGCCTTCATCTGGCTTGAGTGATGCTGCGGCTGATCCTTGACTTATTCAAACAACTCATTTTTTACCTTTATTTTATCCTTCATCCCTGTAATAAAATTTTTAACTAACAAGAATACTTCAATCCATTATAATGTTGAAACATGATTTGGATGAAAATAATCTACCTTGTAACATATGTAATTAAAATCTGGTGTTTAGTCATGAAACCTTAGTTAAGTCCTGAATGATAAATTTAAATTAAAATGAAGCTAATATCAGTCAAATGATGCAAAAGACGCTTTTAAGATATATAAATTTACATGCATGTTTTGGATTTATCAAGTAGGTCCACAGTTCTCACTTGAGGAATTGAGAAATTGTTGATCAACATGTCTCAAGTGATTTGATCATCATTTTAAAAGGTCTTTTAAAATTCTGTCTCACATATTATACTGTATGAATTTTTAACATTTCACCTGAATCAGGACCCGAGGACCCAACAAAATATTAGTTTTACATTCAATTATATTGATTTAGTATTAACATTTATTGAAGAGAACGCATGATAAATTGTTATTCATTCAAAAAACATAATCAATGAATTCTAATGCTTAAAATTTAATACATCAATATTTTCATTTATAGTTAAAAATCTAATTATAATCTATTGTCATGTCCCAATCAATTAAAGCAACTGTATGATATTAATTTTGACTTCAAATGAAGTAAATGAACAAAAAATTATTTTCATAGTGAACATATAATGTAATTCATGTGTTTTCACTTCTTTTTTCTGAAAAAATGCTTTTGTTTCAAGCCTAATAAGCTATTGGCAATGTTAAAGCTCCTACATTATAATGAGCTTGAATGTATTTTTTGATTTTTGATATTTCAAAAAACATTTTTAGGATGCAAATGTGTGTTCATGACTGAAAGTTACACATACAAAAAATAAATCAAAATATTAAGGATATTAGAATCTATTATTTTGAACATTTTAACACAATAAATTGTGTACGAGTCACAACTCTGGGTCTCCATTAAAGCCATAAATACATAGTTTTCAAACTTGTTTACTAGGATCAGGAATATTTCTGATTGTCCATCAAAACCCTTCCAGCTGCATTATTTTGTTGTGAAAATCTATGAGCTCTTACTCTGCAAAAATAATATTAAATGTAGTCATTTATGTTATAAGCATAACCTTATCATAATTAGTAAGAAAACCCATCAATAATAAATACAGAGTATGCATTACCTTCTGAATGTAAGCTATGTGGTATTGATATCCCTGGGATTGAGAAGATTAGTAGATATTGTCAAGTACTGTCCAGGATAATCATATAAGATGATATAACTTTCATTAATTACAAACCTTATTTTTCCTGTATATGTAGTCACAATATGTAAAGATGGAGGCAAAGTTGCTCCTGCTTTGGCCCCCAACATTGTGATGATAATCATGGAACTCTGCACCCCCATAAAATGGAATGTACTTCGTTGGAGTCAACGGGAACTTGTAGCTGTTTTAGTATGAATTAGTGGAGTGTATAATTAAAGAGTCAAGTATAAGAACCATTTACCAAAGGTACATAGAAAAGCTAAAGATTCTATCTCTAGTTTAAAATAAATGGGTATTTAGTATTGATATTTTATCTAGAAACTCTGAATATATTGATGAGGGATCAAAGTTTTTTGTAGACAAAGACTGATAAACAGAATGAAATATTAGAAAATTAGTAAGAAACATCAGAATTTTCGAATGTATACAAGGACAAGTGCTTTCATAAGTTTCCAAGCATCGCAACTATATCTTTCTACATTACAACAGGAAACTAAAGTCTGAGAAAAAAATATTCAAAAATAAAATTTGTCATTTTAATGTAAAAAAACAAAATTTCAACAGTTCGTAAACAAGGTTTTCTCTTTTCAATCTCAGCTATCTCTTTTTCAAAGTCCATCTTTTTCTTGCCTCGTTAACTTTTTTAATCTATGTGCACAAGAATCCTGATAATAAGACTCTTCCTTTTAATAGCTGTAGATTGTGGAACTTACGGTATTTTTAACTAAATCAATAAAAAATTATGAGGATTAAAGGCCAAGAGACTAAAATATATCTTACCCTATGTGGGTCTCAATTGCTTCAAGATGTCTCAGAATGATCCAAGCCCATAATGTGACCATGTGTCCAGGTGCAAGAGCAGGCCCAATAAGTGATGGTGATCCCACAATCAGCACCTCAGCCCAGTGTGCGTAGGGTGCAGCAAACCCAATGGGGGCCGTGAACTCATGGTGGGCCCGGTGAATATTCTCGTAGAGCCATTTAGAATGCAACATTCTGTGTAGCCAGTAGTTAACGTAGTCATCGACCAAGAAGTACACAAGCAGCTGACTGCATGCTTCCCACAGTGAAGGCAATGGAAGACTCGTCCGGATACCCATAAACTGCAACAACATCAAATTATTATCTGCTCAAATCATTCACTAAATGGATTTATAGAAACAAAATGAGAGATATGTGGCATTATTGGATTGGTGCAACCCATATCATTAAGAGATGAAATAATTCATATAAGACATACACAGAATTATCAATAGGACTGCATTCTTCACAGTAGGAGTAGCCAAAAGAAGATCTTAACATGAAGAATGGGAGCTGTTGAAGGAGCTTGCCTTCCTACTGTATTGTTTTAAAAACAAAAAAGATCATGTCACCTAATCAACGGGGTCAGTTGTGGGAGATGCCCTCCTCCTAGTGCCGGCATTATTAGGACACATGGAGGGTGTCATGAAGCAGGTTACTGATTCCACGTTGTTCATCTGCAAAAGGCTGCCTCAATATGAGCGAGCATCATTGATGGCTATATGCATCACCATGAAAACAAAACTAACCGACCACTAGAAGTTGTTGTTGAACAATGACGTCGTCCTTGTTGTTGCGCTACTTGACCCATTTCACAAGGGGTAGTGTTTGATGAAGCATCCTACGTGAAGGCGGTCTTCTGTATTTGAGGGATTCTTAATACTACACCAGCAGCCACACATCACTCATGCGATACAAACGTGCCCCATCAACAACAACCATCGAAGGCCAAGGTCAGTCATGCCCTTAGCAGTGAATAATCTATGAGAACAACATTACCAACCCCCCTTTGGAGGAATTTGAGATCTTCCTTTGTACTACACACCAAGGAGGGGGGATACTATGCATGCCTTGTGGGGTAATAAGGGTGTTCTTGTCTATCCAGCAGTAGCAAATATAGCCACGTGACTTTTGATTAGTGTCTGAAACAAGTGCTCCATCAGAAAGGTTGTTTTTCGCTGCACTAGCAGTTACTGGTTACAAGCGTTTGTGATTGGAGGGAATGACTATCGAGGCACTCTCTTGTGTGAAGTGTTGGTGTCGAGGAGAGAAAACAATGATATGATATTTGTCTTGATGGCCAAATCGATGTCAAACTAGAAACATCAGCTATGCTTCAAGTTTATCTATAATTTATGTTCGCCATATGGATTGTCAGATAATTGTCTATTAAATTTAGATGTCGTGGTAGCTTCGGAGAGATAGAGCCTCTGGACGATTGGCTCTTGTCCTAGTTTGTGAAGCTTTGTGATGCTGATGCAAGACCAGCCTAGAATTTTGATTTCAATCACAAAATATAATATTTTATTACTGTTTGGAAAATATAAGTATGCTATTCGTTGTTGTGCGGACATGGGATATTTATTAGCTGAAATGAGAATTTAACTTTTCACTTCCTATTTGAATCTTACGTCAAATATTAATGGTGACATGTAGTACAGTACAGGCGCCATACCACTGCTTGAGGAAGTGGAAGCCCAACCTCAGCGAATACCATGCTGGAGTGTGCGCCAACTCCTTCAACAAATCACAAAGAAACCACAAGACTCAAGTGTGCATATCATCAACTCTGATTCTGAATCTGACGGTGAAAAAATGGCACGCCTGATTCAGAGTCACAACAACCAATGTTATTACATTTTCATCATAGACAATCAAACTGATACATACTAGTTTGAAATAAATCCTGGCAGGCCTTCACCTGACTCTAGTTGTTGAGACACACATCCTAGTAAGTTTTGATATGTATTCTGACCCAGCTACGATTAACTTTGTCCAATATCAGGTCACCCAATACCTCTATCAATGGCTACCTGCATCACCCCAAACCTCCGCGGGGGCAACTGATTGCTTGTGGAAGGAATACTATGCCGCATTTGCGATATCCCTTATGTTACCTCCATCACCAAATGACGCATGTTATGTTTACTGACAATCTTTACTTTTGGGGTGCTTGTTTGGTTAAGTTTTCCAAATTAACATCAATGTGGATCATTAATTAAGCATTGGACATTTGTTAGATCTAGATTAACACATTATATACAATTTTCATTATCTAGACTATAATTTTTACTAATTAACAAATGGATCTCAATGTCTAGCTTTTTTTATAATGAAAACACCGGATTTTGGCACAATGATTTTCATCCACGCCAATATCGTATTTGACATATTTATCGTATTTGACATATCTATCTGATGTCAGCATCCATCTTACATTATCTGGAACTGTTATCCGTTCAACATTATATATGATATCTGTTTCTGATATCTTTATCTGATAGCGTCCGCGTTTGTACTTTTTGGGACAATGGATACCATGATATCCAATTACAAATATCGCATTTGGATGTCAATAATAGAACCACACTCACGTGATTTGACTATCATTTTGAAAGGTCTGTTATTTTTCTGTTTTACATGAATTTTCAATAGTCCACCTTAATCACGACCCCAAAACCCAACAAAACACTACTCTTTAATCATCGGGATAAATACACTTTTTTCCATTCACTAATATTGGAGTTTGTATTACCACATATCATTGAATTTTTTTAACATTAAAGAGAAGCCATGATATATTGAAAAACTACTGGATGGATTTAAATGAATAAATTTTAATTCATGAAGATTTTCATTTATATTTGAAAATATAAACATAACCCATTGTTATATCCTAACCAAATAAATCAATACTAGGATACTAATTTTGATTTAAAACGAAATACTTTAAATAAAATATTAATTTTAGGGTGAACATATAATATGGTTGATTCTTTTCACTTCTCTATAATAAAATAGCCTTTTGTTTCAAATTTATCAAAAGTTTTTGGATTGCGGTAGTGTTAAAACTCTTACATTATAATGAACTCGCATGTATTTTTTGATTTTGATATTTCTAATAACACTTTTAGGATGAGAACCTTTGTTAATGAGTCAGAGTGACATGCATTAAAAATAAGTCAAATAATAAGGTGATTACAATATATTATTTTGACATTTGAGGACCATAATTTGTTTAAGAATCATGATTTGAGAGTCTCCATTACAGCCATATGTCTGGACCTGTCAGACTTTCATATTTTCCATCATCCAAATCCCTTCCAAGCTCCATTAGTTAGTGATGATGATCTATGGGCGCTTACTCTGCAAAAATAATATTGAACAGATTCATTCATGTTACAGATAGATCCTTATCATAAATAGCAACAAAATCTATTACTAATAAATATAGAATATGCATTACCTTCTGAGTGTAAGCTCTATGGTATCGATATCCCTGGATCGATAAGATTAGTGGATATTGTCAAAGACTGTCCAGGATAATCATAGAAAATGATATAACTTTCATTAATTACAAACCTTGTTTGTCCTGTATATGTAGTCACAATATGTAAAGATGGAGGCAAAGTTGCTCCTGCTTTGTCCCCCAACATTGTGATGATAATCATGGAACTCTGCACCCCCATAAAATGGAATGTACTTCGTTGGAGTGAACGGGAACTTGTAGCTGTTTTAGTATGAATTAGTGGAGTGTATAATTAAAGAGTCAAGTATAAGAACCATTTACCAAAGGTACATAGAAAAGCTAAAGATTCTATCTCTAGTTTAAAATATATGGGTAGTTAGTTTTGATATATTCTCTAGAAAATCTGAATATATTAATGAGGGTTCGAAGTTTTTTTTAGAGAAAGACTGATAAAAAGAATGAAATATTGAAAACTTAGCAAACACATCAGAATTTCTAAATGTATACAAGGACAAGTGCTTTCATAAGTTTCCAAGCATCGTAAGTATATTTTTCTATGGTACAACAGAAAACTAAAGTTTGAGAAAAAAAAGCTAAAACTAAACTTTTGTCATTTTGATGCAAAACTCAAATTTTCAACAGTTCGTAAACACGGAATTCTCTTTTCAATCCCAACAATCCCTTTTTTTAGTTCTATCTTTTTCTTGCTTCGTTTCCGTTTATAATTTATGTACAGAAGAAGCCTGCTATTAAAACCCTTCCTTCTAATAACTCTACATTGTAGAACCTATGGTATTTATAGAATTAGTTCTTTAAAAAAGTCTGACAATAAAAGGTCACTAGACTAAAATATATCTTACCCTATGTGTGTGTCAATTGCTTCTAGCTGTCTCAGAATGATCCAAGCCCATAACGTCACCATGTGTCCAGGTGCAAGAGCAGGCCCAATAAGTGATGGTGATCCCACAATCAGCACCTCAGCCCAGTGTGCGTAGGGTGCAGCAAACCCAATGGGGGCCGTGAACTCATGGTGGACCCGGTGAATATTCTCGTAGAGCCATTTAGAATGCAACATTCTGTGTAGCCAGTAGTTAACGTAGTCATCGACCAAGAAGTACACAAGCAGCTGACTGCATGCTTCCCACAGTGAAGGCAATGGAAGACTCGTCCGGATACCCATAAACTGCAACAACATCAAATTATTATCTGCTCAAATCATTCACTAAATGGATTTATAGAAACAAAATGAGAGATATGTGGCATTATTGGATTGGTGCAACCCATATCATTAAGAGATGAAATAATTCATATAAGACATACACAGAATTATCAATAGGACACACTATCTTATGCTCAGTACTCTCACTACATGGAGCTCCACATACAAAGTTAGAGAGACACAGACACACTATATTGTCACAACTCAGAATCGATGACATGGCCAATGACAGATGAGCTAACTCTTATGAGATGAAAAAACTATTATCAACACTCTAAATTATCTTCTGCTCAGCGCGATCATTAGATGGATTTCTATTAAGAATGTCACACACACGTGGTGACAATGGATTGGCACAACCCCGAATCAACAACAGCCAATAAGAGATGAGATAACTCTTACAAGACCACCGAACAATTATCAAAAGAATGCCAGTACTAGATATAAGACAACATATGTATGTATACAACACATCTAGCAGATAGTATTCCTAATAGGCATGAGATAATGCCAAAACATTGGTAATACGACAATTAATGAATTGTTCCATATATACGTTTGACTGTTACCAGAAAAAATATGGACTCAATGGGATTCGAATTTCTTTTAGTCTATCTTGATTGTTATAATTATGTTGAGTTTGAGGACGGAACGGAACATGACGACACAGAACGGGAGGCGGTAAGGGTTTTTGTTCCATTTTATGGTGGGTTTCATTCCCTTCTCCCTTTTGTCCTCCGTTAACCAATCCAGAGTTCCCTAGTATTCATGGACGGATGATGAACCGAGCAGCACTAACCCCAATTCGTCATCCACCATGACCTCAAAACATAAAACAAAACAAAACCTACTAAATATTCCCGTTCCGTCATCCATCCCTTCCATCAGAAAGGGAAGAAAACCCATGAAACATCTAATCTGTCATCCGCCCCTAATCCCTATTGGTCAATGCAAAAAAACGAAGATAGGATGACAAAAAAAGTTACCTTTATCGCTGGAAAAGATGCCAGCTGCACCGGAATAATGGCAAAGAACAACAGTTTAACAACTCTGACATAGCAACGAAGAAAATCACTAGGCCGCAAGCGTATTTTGGGCTGGATCTTGTACTCTTGAATGAGTTTGAATGAGTTGAGCTCAAGAAGAACTAGAGGGAGAGGAGCAAGAGTGAAGACAACATTAAGAAGAAAATATATGTGCATATACAGCACCCAATCTGGCATCCTGGCCGAGTACCAGAACCAAACACTCTCCATTGTTGTCAAAGCCCTTCCCAGATCAGCTGCTGCCTCTTGCATGCTCTGATATGGCAACATCTTGCTCCTTGTTCTTCCTCGTACACGAAGTATGGTGAGTGTGGTGGGGGATTTAAACAAGCATAGAGAGAAGAAATGAAGATAGAGGGGATGTACTTGAGCCTTTGTGGGATCCTTTGTACAAGCCAGCATGAAGATATTACTTTCTTTTCACGTTGAGGTGATATTGACGTGGTCACATGCACTCTCATTCATCAGAGAATTGATTGTGTTCAAGTAATGAGATTGCCAACAAAATGTCCAATGCAATGCATTTTGTGGAGTTGTTATTGTGATTTTGCTCCTACAGCCTTAGTAATAAAAGCTTTATATATTGCCACCGAAAGGTAGGTATAAGTTAAAACAATTGCCTTCATCGTTGTCATAATGTGGTGATCTAAATGTGAGAAAATAGGATTTCTGCGCCTTAAACTCAATACTTTATTGGAGCTTCCTACTAGTAGAGAAGGGCGTGTGTAAGTGATGCAGAGATTCAGAGAGAGAGAGGAGCCGTGTGAAAATGAGAGAGAGAGAGAGAGAGAAAGAGAGAGAAGATACGTGAAAGTGAGGGAGAGAGAGAGGAGCTGTGTGAAAATGGGAGAGAGAAAGAGAGATAGAAGATGCGTGAAAGTGAGGGAGAGAGAGAGGAGCTGTGTGAAAATGAGAGAGAAAGAGAGAAGATGCGTGAAAGTGAGGGAGAGAGAGAGGAGCTGTGTGAAAATGAGAGAGAGAGAGAGAGAGAGAAAATGCGTGAAAGTGAGGGAGAGAGAGAAGAGTGAAGACAGCGGGAGGGAGCGAGAGGGCGAGAGAAGAGCGAGAGAGAGGGAGAGAGCGACCGAGATAGAGAGAGAGAGAGGGCGAGAGAAGAGCGAGAGAGAGGGAGAGGAGCGACCGAGACAGAGAGAGAGAGAGGGCGAGAGAAGAGCGAGAGAGAGGGAGAGAGCGACCGAGATAGAGAGAGAGAGAGGGCGAGAGAAGAGCGAGAGAGAGGGAGAGGAGCGACCGAGACAGAGAGAGAGAGAGGGCGAGAGAAGAGCGAGAGAGAGGGAGAGGAGCGACCGAGACAGAGAGAGAGAGAGCGCGAGAGAAGAGCGAGAGAGAGGGAGAGGGGCGACCGAGACAGAGAGAGAGAGAGCGCGAGAGAAGAGCGAGAGAGAGGGAGAGAGCGACCGAGATAGAGAGAGAGAGAGAGGGCGAGAGAAGAGCGAGAGAGAGGGAGAGGAGCGACCAAGATAGAGAGAGAGAGGGCGAGAGAAGAGCGAGAGAGAGAGATAAGAGTGAATACATAGAGAGAGAGACAAGAGGGAGAGAAGAGAGAGAGAGAGATAAGAGTGAATATTTATAGAGAGAGAAGAGGGAGAGAGAGAGATACGAGTGAATACAGAGAGAGGGACAAGGGGGAGAGAAGAGCTAGAGAGAGAGAGATAAGAGTGAATACATAGAGAGAGAAAGAGAGAGAGAGAAGAATGAATACATAGAGAGAGACAGGGGGAGAGAAGAGCGAGAGAGAGAGAGATACGAGTGAATACAGAGAGAGGGACAAGGGGGAGAGAAGAGCTAGAGAGAGAGAGATAAGAGTGAATACATAGAGAGAGAAAGAGAGAGAGAGAAGAATGAATACATAGAGAGAGACAGGGGGAGAGAAGAGCGAGAGAGAGAGAGAGATACGAGTGAATACAGAGAGAGGGACAAGGGAGAGAGAAGAGCTAGAGAGAGAGAGAGAAGAGTGTAAATAGAGAGAGAGAGATAGAGAGAGAGAAGAATGAAAATACAGAGAGAGACAGGGGGAGAGAAGAGCGAGAGAGAGAGATACGAGTGAAAAAAGAGAGAGGGACAAGGGGGAGAGAAGAGCGAGAGAGAGAGAGAGAAGAAGGAATAAATAGAGAGAGAAAGAGAGAGAGAGAGAGAGAGAAGAATGAATACATAGAGAGAGACAGGGGGAGAGAAGAGCGAGAGAGAGAGAGATACGAGTGAATACAGAGAGAGGGACAAGGGGGAGAGAAGAGCTAGAGAGAGAGAGATAAGAGTGAATACATAGAGAGAGAAAGAGAGAGAGAGAGAGAGAGAAGAATGAATACATAGAGAGAGACAGGGGGAGAGAAGAGCGAGAGAGAGAGAGATACGAGTGAATACAGAGAGAGGGACAAGGGGGAGAGAATAGCTAGAGAGAGAGAGAGATAAGAATGAATACATAGAGAGAGACAGGGGGAGAGAAGAGCGAGAGAGAGAAGGGGAGAGAAAAGCGAGCGAGAGAGAGAAGAGCGATCGAGAGAGAGAAGAGAGAGAGAGAGAGAGAGAGAGAGAGGAGCGAGCGAGAGAGAGAAGAGAGAGAGAGAGAGAGAGAGAGAGAGAGAGAGAGAGAGAGGAGCGATCGAGAGAGAGAAGAGAGAAAGAGAGAAAGAGAGAAAGAGAGAGAGAGAGAGAGAGAGAGAGAGAGAGAGAGAGAGAGGAGCGAGGGAGAGAGAGAAGAGAGAGAGAGAGAGAGAGAGAGAGAGAGAGAGAGAGAGAGAGAGAGAGAGAGAGAGAGAGAGAGGAGCGATCGAGAGAGAGAAGAGAGAGAGAGAGAGAGAGAGAGAGAGAGGAGCGAGCGAGAGAGAGAAGAGAGAGAGAGAGAGAGAGAGAGAGAGAGAGAGAGAGAGAGAGAGAGAGAGAGAGGAGAGCAGCATTTTATGTTTTTAAAAATTCGCTCATGATTTGCACATCTCTACCAACTAGTTTCATGGGTTGCGTGTTGGCTGTTCTGTCAATCACCACAATAAATAAATGTTATCCACTCGATTGCCCATTCATGGAGTCCAGTTGGTCTTTCATCAAATATCATTTTCAGGCCAACTTTTGCCTGCCCATGGAAGCAAATTTGTTGTCTAAATAATTCTCTACAGGGTTTGTAGGCCTCCATTAAATGCTTTACTTGAAAAACCCCGCAGCCCTGTAAAGGGATCTGTCCTTTGTCGCGCTCGCTTGTAAAGTCGCGCCTGTGATTCCGGTTTACTTTTAAAGCCCTCTAGTTTTACTTCTCTTTACATGAATTATCTTCCTTCATACTTAATGTACAAACCTCGTTTGACTTTTCTGTTTTTTCTTGGTTCCTAGTATCCAGAAAAAAATCCAAGAGGGTGAATTAGGTATTAATTGTTTATATTGAATGAAAGAATAGGTTCTAAAAAAATGGTACTGGTGGAATGAATTTAATCCTATCTAGGAGGAAAAGGTATAATGAATGTGACTCTAAATTTTTCATCAGATGCATGTCATTCCCAAATCCTGACCTGTAAATTCTCCTTGTCATGGTCTTCTTATAACTCTCTCCACTATCAAATGTTTAGGCCAGCAAATTCCTGCATCATTAAAAAGTTCCGAACATAGACATGAACAAAACAAAAGAATTTTCCACAAGGAATTCTCTTCTTAACTCTACAAATTGGGTTGACTTATTCTCTTATTCAACAACCAACAATTTTTTGAGAAGCTGTTTAAAATATCATATTGAGATAAACCTGTTTTAAGAATTTATCACATGAATAGTATATCATGCATTGATTTAAAATAAAAATTTCTTCACCAGGATAGTCTTATCGACCTTTATTTTTCAATATTGATCATAATTTTTCATTTAAAATTTTCCCTCCGTATTTAACTTATGATTCATTATGAATGTATAAATTCAGTATAAAAATTATAATCCCAATTCAACATATCATAAAATAATTAAAATACCAAACTATAATCTTATATCTCAATTATGATTTTAATTTGATACAAAGTTTCTCAAAAATCTCAAATATCACAATTGATTTTTATAAAGGATCAGAGATTCATAATCTAACCTATCTTCTCCGAAATTTTAAGTGCAATGCTTCACCCAATTAATCATCTTCCTTGTAATCTTCACCCAATTTTCAATAGTATTTGGGATTGTAAATCCATGTGAGAGTTGATATACTACTTTGTACCTTCTACAGAGAAAAGTGTAACTTGGCACCTCATGGGTTGGCTCGTGAACCTATCACTTGGGTTAAATTGATTATTCATCAATTAATCCCCACATCCATATGTTTAATTGACAAGGTTCATCACTATAGGTTATAGGTTCATTAGAGTTTTTTATTAGACTGATTCATAAACATAGCAGGTGGCCCGTTAATGGTATATAGGATGTTGGAAGATATACTCAAAGTGGATTTTTAATTAAAAATATTTATTAAGTATGAATAGGATAAATTAATGAGTGAGATTCACCCATGAAAGAGTTACTGAGTGCCCATAATTTCTCCCTCAGGTGTCAATCATGGTGGATGAATAACTGCCTCATTGTAATGAAGATAAGATGATTTGACACGCGAAGGATCATGTGAATATGTCTCGAGGCCAAACACGAACAAATCATCAAGGGCATTGTTAGAAGAATAAATGAATTCGAGAGGTGGTTTATAAAAGAAATAACTCAATCATCAGAAAAGACAAAGCAACCTTCAAAATTTTAGGTAGATCTGATGGTCGGATCTTGAGACATCAAGGTTTCAATTTTCTTGAATCATGGCCATCTGAATTCTTCATTTTCTCTCTCCTCCTACTATTGCTAGCTCATCTTGCCTTCTGCATGAAGGAATCTCTTTGCAAATATGGTGTTGGAAAATTTAAGAAATGTGGAAGAAAGTCTAGAAAATTTAGGAAACACCATTAGTATTTATAAATAAGTAGTCTTTGCCTTCAAAAATTAATTTATTCATAAATATTAAGTCAAATAAATGTATCAAAATCCCAGAAAATCTTGAAAAATCATAAATCCTTAGTAACGGCAATTTTAATTAGTTTAAAGCAAGATAACATAAAAATATGGACATTAAGATGCAAATATTTATGGTTATGCATGTTATTGCTACAATAGTTCGCCAATTATTAATGGGATCATTCGCCCTTAGTATAAGAGGAGATTGACTAAAGGAAGATGATGCAGAAAATTCCTTGTCAGTGTCGTAAGGATATTGAAGAAGGTGTTCTCCAATCCCTATTACGTATCAGTACTAATCAAATGATATATTAGGGTTTGACGATCAACTATACCCGAAGTCATTCGATAGTCTCACATAGAGGATGGATTATACATATATGGTAATCGACGACGGTAAAAGTTCCATGAGATTGGCACCTCACGGGCTGAAACTTAACCATCGATTGGGTTAAATTGATCCATAGTTAATCAATCTATATGTTGATATAGTTAATTAATAAGGTTGGCGAATAATTATTATTGGGCAATTAAAGTTATTAACTAGAATGATACACGGGCCAAGAGGGTAGGGAGTTACTAATGATATCTATATGCATTATCCGTAATTAGATAACGCGTTATCAAAATGCAAAAAATGTAGAACACGGATGACGTCGGTATCAGATATCGATAAAATACATTATTATTAATTAATTAACGAATAACGATTTCAGATATCGTTAGTGTGATAACGATATCAGATGTCGATATCGTTAAGAGGATAATGGTTAGAATGTCGAATAGGATACGGAAAAGGGATAATGGATTACGAACATGGTGCACATGGCTTGGGAATATTTATTTTACGAAGTTGTATCCAATATCCATAGTAACTTCCTCAAGTTTAAAGTTCTACCAATCATTGCCCATAAGAGCAAGGTGTACCTGTTTATTTGAGGGCATCTGGAAAATGGCCGACACACGATGTAAACATTAATGGGCAATGCATGTACATTGATGAAGTAGTGTTATGAGATTAGCGGTAAAGTAATGCTCCATGTTGATGTCAAGTTGGGGAAGTCAACTAAACGTACACTATAAAAGTAAAGATGATTCGTAAATAACTAAACATAACAAACATCATAGGCTTTCATTCCACATGCCATCCGTTTCCCCCGTCGTTGCTTTTCGGTGATGGATGTTGCCTTTTATAGAGGCTATGGGCAACCTAAAACTCTACAAAGTTTATCATTGCTGGGGTGAAGTTGTAGATGGTCCACTAGGTGTGGTCAGTCCATGGTTCAGAAAATGGATCATGACTCACTAGAATGTGTGGATCTAGTATGGGCTCAATTGGAATGAAGCACATGCTTGCAAGGATTTGTATCGAACTGGCATCGATCAATTCAATTTTCTACGATGAGAATTTAGGGGCATTGATAGTGTTGTCTCTGTAATTTATGCTAGGCCTTCCATTACTATCGTCGTCATCTTCAGAGTTAGAGCTGATGACGTGCACCGTTAAGTCTTGTCATTTCTTTGCCATGTGTTGAAGGAGTAGTCGCATACTTCGAAGTGGTAGGTCTCGATGATGTGTTGCTTGTTCATCACCTGACGTCATAAAACCTGTCATAATCTTTATGGCTTAGGTAATATGGGGTGTAATACACAAATATAAAGTTACAAGTATCATATGTCAAGCAAGTTGCAGACAATGTACTTGTTGTAAGCAAAGAGTTCAGAAAAAAAGTGTTTCTTTGTGTTTGGAAAAAGGTTAGATCATAATCACAACACAACACAGATTTCATCGTAAATCCCATGTGATGCAGCATCAAAAGTGACCTACAACTCTGAAGCTCCTACAACATCTGAAATAAAATCCATGTCACTTTACCATCCATATGTGTAACATAACTAAAGATAAATTAGAATTATACCTGATGTATCTGGGTCAGCATCAATGTCACTGTCGAGATAAATGTCATACCATTTAGTTTTTCCCCCTCTACACCAACACTTTATATAGACAAGTGCCTCAATACTCGTCCCCTCAAAACGCGATCTCTCGTAAGTGATAATCGCTCTGCGACTGAAGAATAACCGTTCTGAGGGAGCACTTGTAGCTGACACTAATAGAAATTCACAAGCAATTTTTGATAATGCTGGATAGACAAGAACACCCTTAGTACCCCACCAAGCACCTACGAAATCTCCCGCTCCTTGGTGTGCTGTACAAAGGAATATCTCCAATTCCTCCAAAGGGGAAGCTGGTGAGGTTGTTCTTATAGACAATTCACTGCTAAGGGTCTGACTAACCCAAGCCTTTGGTGGTTGTTGTCGGGCATGGTTGTGTCGCGTCGATCATGGGAAAATGTAGGTGTAGTAGGGAGAATTCCTCAAACATAGGATACGACCTTCAAATAGAATGCCTCATCAAACATTGACCCTTTGCAAAATGGGTCAAGTAATGAGGCAGCTAGGACGACATTGTTGTTACACAACAACTAGTTTTGTCTGCATGGTGAAAACTGCATGCAGCAATGAATTTAGGCTTTGCCCATCTGGATGCCGATATCATTAGGCTTTTCTTCGATATCCATTTTCTTCGATATCCGGATACCAGATATCGCTATCGGATATCGGTTGCTATAGTGCCGACATCCGATACTGGTATCCGTCCCAATATCGGCATCCGTCTCCGTCTCAAGGGGATAGATGATGGTACTGGATATCAGATGTGGATATCGAAAAATGATATCCACATCTAATTATAATAAAAATAATATTATTTATCGAGATCTCACATTTTGCATAGATAACGTGGGCACGAGAGTACCCGAAGAGCTTCCTATTTAGTCATTCATCTCATTTATTATATACAGGCGAGTATTTTTAATTTCTTCCATATGGGATAGAAGGATTCGGATTTTGTGTTAAACTTGGAATCCCTTTATCACATATGGAAGGAAATAGAAATATTTGTCTCTATGTATTGGACGTCGTACTCATTAATTAATAAATTAATATAAATATAATGCCCTTAAAATATAGCGATAATTGATATAGATATTATTTTAACATTAATAATTTATCGGCCTCATTTAATATATACAAAGAAAATTTTCTAATATCTTCCATGTGGGATAACGGGATTCTGAGTTTGCATTAGACTTCGAATCCTCTTATCCCATATAGAAGAAAATAAAAAAATTTAAACTCTATATGTTAATTGAGATTAAAATAAAATAAAACCATTTGATCCGGATACCAGTTCCGATATCCGGCATCCGGTATCCGTCTCTGACATTCGGATACCGGAAAACCGATATCTGGTATCCGATACCCTGTTCGTCTTCACCCCCCTGATATCCGATACCGATATCTGTCTAACCCCTTATAGACGGATATCGACTTATATCCGATATCTGATATCCAACCCCATCCCATTTTTCGCGGATATTGGATATCGGTTGTCCGATACCAGATATCGGACAGATATCGGTTGGGCATTTGCTAGCAATGATGCTCATTCATCCTGTGGCAGTCTCTTGCCGATGAACAGCCTGGACTCAGCAATCCGCTTCATGACGTCCTTCATGTGTCGTGCTAATGTCTGCACGAGGAGGACATCCCCAATAACAAACTCCTTCGACCTGCTAATGTGATCCGTGGTGTACGCTAAAGGTCCTAGTAAGAAGACAAACTCCTTAAGCAACTCCCAATCTTCACACAAGATCTTCGTCTAGCTACCCCGTGTCATGAAGAATACAGCCCATGCATCAATCACATCCCTTTTGGCAATTGCTTCTTCTAGCATCTCGTGCATACTATTCCATCGTGTCGGGCTGTCAAGTGAGGGCAATCTTGGATTTAATTGATGGGCCCTACATAGATCAGCATAATACATGTGACGCTTTGTTGTTTGACGAATAGCTCGAACTATTTTTCTCACTTTAGTCACTATGTTCCCGTGTGAACCGCTATGCCGCTGCAATGAGCCGTCCTCTTCGCCCTCCTCCACATCTGATTCACTGTCATACATGTCGGTAGTCATGCCAATATCACTCGCCTCCTCGACTATGGGTGTCGTAGTGAGTATAGAAAAGCTCTTCAATGTCATTCGAACGACGATGCTCACTATGTGTGTGACACATGGAACATGTCGCCTGGCATTGAACCCTATGCGCCTTCACGTAGTCTTCTTCCTAATATGGCCATCATTCTTTTGTTGCTTGATGTGTTATCAGTGGTAACCGCACATAAATGCAATGGAAAGCATATTAAACATTAGAGCGTACATTGAGAAATACTAAATAAAATAGTCTTAACATTAGTCACCTTTTGAGTCAAGTTCATACTCTTCAAACACCTCGGCAAGAATTTCTGCCATAGGCTCCCCGTCGTGCTTCCCATAGAGCTCGCGAACGGTGAGGACAAGTTCACTATACGTCCAACGAGCGTTGATCCAATGAATTGTTATGCCCAAAAGTCTACAACCATTTCCCGTCGTCCAACCGTTAGCTGTTATCACCACACGATCAGCATCTGCTAATATGTGAATGATCTCCACCTTCATCCTCTCAACAACTTCATTGTCCATGCCTTGATGACTCGGGCACTTGACGGGGGCACCTCACTTTATGTCGTCAATCGCCATGTCTCCTTCATAGCATCTGCATCAACCCAACGCCATGGCAAGTCTGTGCGACAGACTAGCCGACTAATGATGTCCTTGGTCTCTTCTGGTGTTGGACCCCTCAATGGTTGCCTTCCGCCGAAGAGATCTGATGTCCCATCATCTGGTAAGTCATCTATACATCATTGTGTACTAGTGCTGCCCTTCAGTCTCTCATGTTCTTTCGGATGAAAAAATTTGAAATGGCGTCAAAAGATGCTTGTACTACCATCAATTGGCGCTTCAGATAGACCGTCTTCGTCGCATTCTTCGTGTGGCAAATTTCACACTCATATGTCGAATCCCCAACAACTGTGAAGTACTTTAGTATGGGTGATCGTTTTGCTCGTCCACAGGGCTCCGTCACAGCAGCAGTATGCTCTGCTGGTAATTCCTCAAACACCAACTTCTCATCTATTTGGGTTAAAGCGCTCTCCGCCGTTGACATGGCAGCCACATGGGTGAAGTGTAAGGTGTATGTGTAATGTACGAATGTTAAAAAAAGGACCCTAAAATAGTATTTGAAAAATAAAATATCACCATAAATAAGATTGCAAAAATGACATAGACGGTCTACTAATTCCAATGTTAACTTCATGGTGTTTTTAATATGACTTGAATTTTGGAATTTGATGACAGAACAATCGCACCAAAAAATAGATGATCCGTCAATTGTACATAAACACGTATGGATTGTATAAAAACTTGTGCCAATTAATGGACAAATAGATGATGGAGTATATATGTACATAGAGAAGAGGGAGAGAGTGTGAATGAATGAAATGGAAAGCATGAGAAAGTGCAAGATGAATAGAGGGTAGAGTGAGAATCAATGAGAGAGATCACATGCTCATCAAATAAACTAGAGGGTGTGAATGAAATATAACTTTAACGGTTCTGTGATATATACGTTCATTAAATAAACTAGTTAAATAACTTTTGACGGTGCACCATAAATCCCATGCTCCACATATAAATCACACCAAGCGTATGAGAGCTCAAGATCGAGAGATCGCGAGAGTCTTTACCAGCTCAAGCGGAAGCATGCAATGCAGCATTATGAATAATCAAAAAGATATATAACAAATACATATCGATGCATGCATAACCCTTGTTGAGCGGGGAACATACCTGAAGCAAAGGAGAACCTTGCTCGTGGTATGGGTCAGCTCTGGCATCTTCAACAGCTCCAACAGCTTTCTTCAACAAGAGATCTTCAGCTGCAACTCTTCAAGCCCCAAATCACAGCCCTAATCACAGATCCTCCCACCCCAAATTGCAGCCCTAAATTTCAGCTCCTCAGGCCCAAATCGTAGTCCTAAATCACATCTCCTCCAACCCCAAATTGCAGCCCTAAATTGCAGCTCCTCTAGCCCCAAATCGCATCCTTAATATGGCCTCTAGCTCCAGCTCCTCCATCTTAGAGGCTTAAGCACACGTATTGGGCCGACAAAATATAAAAAAAAATTATTGGCCCATTACAAATATTTCTACCGTTATCTGATATCCGTACATGATATTGGATAACAAAACAATGAAATCTATAATCTCGCTGAACATAGATGGATAATGGACCAGTAACAAATAACGACTGTGATTTTTTCCATAATCCGACATCGATATCCCATAGTGGATATTGGATATCGATCATGATAATGCTGATAACGATTGAACGTTGAATGAAACAAGTTGCATATTTGGGCACCAACGCCTAGTTTCGTATCCGTTATCTGAATGATCACAGCCTACTAGAGGGTCACACGCACCAGATCATAAGGGCATTGGTTAATACATTTTACTTTATGGGGTTTTGGAGAAAAACTTAAGTAAAATATAAATAGGGAGGGGCCCCCCTTTCTCCACTCTGTTCTCTTCTCCACTCAACCAAGGAGAGTGTTTTCATGGTGGGAAGATCTTCATTATTTTCAAAGATAGTTGAAGAACAAGTGGAGATCCAAGTGCTAAGTGATCTTGTAGATACTTCTAGAGGCCTGGAATGTGAACATCTTTAGAACAATCTCAATGAGAGCAGGTCAAGGGTAAAAAAAGTTCCCCAAAAGATACATTTGATGTATTAATTTTAAAGATCAATTACGAATTGATTAACACACTTTTGCTTCATTGAATCATGACTTCCATCGTTGAACCAAGGCATAGAACCCAACATACCACAATCCTCGTCACCGATTGCAGCCAATAGGAATGCTTGAAAGAAATAAAAGAAGTTAAATGACATGCACTATCTGATCTATCTTATGGAGATCGGATGGTTGTGATTAAAACAATAATTATGAAACGGCCAATGATGACGCATGCTTCAAGCTGGGTCGGCTCAAAGCCCGGACACTCTTTCTCTTTATTTATCTTAAGATAGCGGCCTATTGGGCCGCAATCTATCTTGTCTCTAGGTAGCCTGGCTAGGTCAAAGTTGAACAAAGTATCCCATATAAAAAATTCAAGAATACACAACACTATAAAAACCTTCCCTCGCGTATACACAACACTCAATTTATATGCCATACTGAAATGACAAAAGACATCCCTCGCGTGCATGCACGTACTTCTTGTTGGGTTTTACAGACTTTGACATGGATGAATAAATCAAAACATCCCATAGCGGAAGGCTTAAACAAAATCAAACATCGATAAAATCATTAAAACGAGGAACCTGTGCACATATCACATCTGTGATTTCTTGAATCTTGGAGTGAGACGAGTAAAGCTGCTCAAGTATGCAGCCTCTAGACATATCCACGCGGTCTTCAGTATGTCAGATCTCCTCCATCTTATTGATGAGCCCCGTTCAACCTCCATCGTCTTTTTTGCGTTGTCTAGATGGCATCGAGAGTGGAGCGGAGTCATGGGGAGAAGGGAGAAGAAGAGGAAGGCCCCTCAGCAATTCTGGCATGGGTTAATTTTATTCAGCTTCTTCCCCTATTTATACTAAGTGAGTATTTTTCATAAAAACCCCCACAACTTAAGTATATCTTCCGACGTCCAAAATACCATTTGGGTGTGACCCTCTAGGCCCATGTATCAGTCTAGTTAACGACTCTAGTGTCCCAATAACCTTTATTAACCTTCTAAATTAATTAATTTTATCATCATATATATATTAATTAATGTTGGATCGATTTAACCCAATCGGTAGGTTGAGTCTCAAACACGTGGGGTGCCAAGCTACACCTCGTGCTCTAGAAGATACAAAGGAGTGTGTATCAACTCACTCATGGAACATGTTCATCATCAGTTGCTATGTACGTATAGTCCCTCATCCACTTGATGCTCCTAGGCTGACTTAAGGTATGGTCAATTGTCAAACCCTCATCGGTCATCCAAGTTAGTACTAATGCATTCATACATCATCGGAGAACTCTTCTCTGATATTTCTCTACCTTGGCCAAGGACTTCATTCCATCATCTTCCTTTAGCTGTCACCTCTTATACGGAGGATGGAGAATCCCATCTTGACTACTCAATCGTCTTTGTGACCTTCTTGATGCACCCAAACTAAGACTATTTAGAATCCCATGATTAGGGATGCGTAGGTCATAGTCAAAGCACAACTTTCCGTTAGGGATTGTCCAACCGATATTTGTCCGATATTAGGTATCAAACAATCGATATCCGATATCCAAAAAAATGGGACAGTATCTGATATCTGACATCAGATATCGGACGATATCCGTCCTTTAAGAGTAGACGAATATCGAATGGGTGAGGACGATTCGGATATCAGAAACCGGATATAGGATTTTGATATCCGAAAATATTGAAACTGGTATACGGACATCGATATCCGGTATCCATAGAAAAAATTAATATCGATCAATGTCAAAGACAGTTTCCGTATAGGTTAATTTTTTTATCTATATTTCTAAGTTGTTTATTATATACCTTTCAACCTGTTTTTTTCTTCCATATGGGACAACATGATTCGAAGTTTAACATTGAACTCCGAATCCAATTGTCCCATATGGAAGAAACAGAAATTTTGATCTGTATATATAGAACGAGGTAGGAAACATATTAAATAATTTAATAATATTTTATAAATAATTATACATTATTACCTTATTTAGGACATAGTAAATATGTAAATATGGGACAATAGGATTTGGATTTTGCACTCTGAATACTCATAAAAACCTTATTTTTACAAGTATGAGCTTATATTCAAGATATCCTAAGGGTATTTAGATCGGATAACCCTTGTAAAAATAAGGTTTTGCTTAACCCGAGTAAATGAGCTCGAGGTGTTCTCAATCGGCAAAGCCTCACTAAGGTGTTCTCAATCGGCAAAACCTCACTAAGGTGTTCTCAATCGCTGAAGCCTCACTAAGGGGTTCTTAATCGGCGATGCCTCTAAGGATAAAGGTTTTCTCAATCAGCGAAGCCTCCTAGGTGTTCTCAATAGGCGAAGCCTCCAAGGTGTTCTTAATCGACGAAGCCTCCAAGGTGTTCTCAATCGGCGAAGTCTCCATGGACTAAGCTGAGGAGTTCTCAATCGACGAACCCTCCAAGTACTGAGCTCGGAATTTCTCAATCGGCAAAGCCTCACCCCAAGACTTGCTAGCTCATTTTATTTTCATCATAATTTATCTTAATTTATTTTTAATTATAATTTTAAATTTTATAATTTTATTTTAGATTATAATTTAAACTTTTGTTATTGTTTCAAGGACCCTGCTACACGGGCAACCGGTTGCTCCAAAGGAATCTTGGGCAACCGGGACACGTGGAAAAAAAACCACGTGTCTTGCAAGGATTGGGCGTGGAAGCCCGAGAACCCCCAAATACGCTCTCTCTGGAAGTTTTTGGGGGTTCCCGGGCAACCCGTAATCCCCTCTCTCCCTCTCTAACTTTACTCTCTCTCTTCCCGGCGATACTCCGGCGATTCTCTGGCGATTCTCTCTATATCTTGAAGGGAAAGCCCCGTTAGCGCATACAATCGCCGCCCCGACCATCAACGCCGAGATTTTCTACTAGGCTACCCGTGTAATATTTTCGAGTTTCCCTTCAAGAATTCTCAAAGCTGTCAACTTCTATGAGCATCTCTAACAGTTTAAGAAGGAGAAGAGGAGCAACCGGGAAGGATTGCAAGATTGTCAACTTCAATGAGCATCTCTAACAGTTTAAGAAGAAGGAGAAGAGGAGCAATTGGGAAGGATTGTAAGGATTGGGCGTGGAAGCCCGGGAACCCCCAAACAGAATAAAAAAAATCCAGAATTCCTCGTCCATCATCGAAACCCATTCATCCAGCGCATAAACAAGATCAAACAGACGAGGAACGCGATAATACACGAGCGGGCAACCGCGGCAATAGATCAGAAGACACGGCGATAGGCTGAGAAGCGCAAGGCAGCTACCACGGCTTAAGTAGAGGGTCGGGCACTTCTACGATGTCCATGGCTTCGCCGCAGAGCTCCTGAACGGCACGCAGAACCCGGTTCAGCTGGCGCAGCCTTAGAGCCAACTCCTAAAGCTGCCGACACAGCCCGGCGTTCTCCCCCTCGAGCCCGGCGGCTCGGCAAGCGCACCCATCGGCTCGCGCCTCGACGCGCCAGTTCTCCTCCTCGAGCGATCGGCCTCCTTCACCAGCTCGTCCAAGTGCTGCTGCTTCTTAATCTTGGGCGACCGCCTCACCGGAGTATCGCCGGAGGATCGCCGGGAAGAGAGAGATAGAGAGAGAGAGAGAGTAAAGTTAGAGAGAGAGAAAGGGGATTACGGGTTGCTCGAGAACCCCCAAAAACTTCCAGAAAGAGCGTATTTGGGGGTTCCCGGGCTTCCATGCCCAATCCTTGCAAGACACGCGGTTTCTTTTTCACGTGTCCCGGTTGCCCAAGATTCCTTTGGGGCAACCGGTTGCCCGTGTAGCTGGGTCCTTATTTCAATTATTATTTAAACTTTTATTATTATTGAAACTTTTACAATCTAATTTTAGCTCTATTTTTACATATTTAAGATTAGAATATAACTTTGTTTAAAATCTTATTCCCCTGTACTTTATACCCTATGATTTGTGGGGGTACTTGGGATTTATTTACTCACTTTTCTGATTTTAACAATTGAGAGGCTCTAATTTTTACCTTACACTCTGAATTCTGTTATCCCATATTAACGGAAACAAAAATATTGAGTGGTATATATATTAAACGGGCTACTTTATAAATTAAAAAGCCTCTTGTTAATCAGCTGGCCCACGTATATCCTCTACATACTATCACATTATGGCAATGAAATAATATTTTTGAACAATCTATCTAAGTCGGATATCAAAATCTGATAACCACGTCTGATATCCGATATGGACATCCTCCCTGCAAGACGGAGGCGGATGACGACATCGAGACGGATACTGATATCGTTACTATAGCAACAGATATCAAAAATATCATGAAAAATGGATATCAAAAATATAATTTTTGGTATCCAGTACAACATCCGTCCCGATACCGTGATCTGATACCGGTATTGGGATGGGCGATCCCTACTGTCCGTCCACAATACATTTTTGGTGGCTCATATCTAAGGACCACTTACACAACCATGATGTGACTCAACCTGGTTGACAGTTTGGTATAATACCTTTCAGGGATTCATACGGATCAATTCAGTGAAGTCTTTCCACTAAAGAGCACCCACTATCTATCGTTAGTGTCTCCACATTAATTACTATGGGATCCGCCATACTCATCATATGAGTGAGACAAGGTTGTGCTATTCTATCCGGATACTTCGATATCCTTCTCATGTATCCTTCGAATAGGAATATTTAGAACACATGTTTAAAGACTAGTGATCTCCGTATTACGATCTCATCATAATTCACTAAGTCTGATCTTGTATTCATAAACCTCATTATAAACATCACACATGTAGTATAATGAGTATGTTCTATTAATGAACATGGAGCAAGACATGGAATGTGTGATTGGCTTGCTGGCCACATATATTTCCATCACTTCTCCCATGGGCATTGTGGGCCTGCTGTTAGGCCTCTGGTGGCTTGTGTGTGGGTTCCTTTTTGTGCCTGTCTTGGGCTCGTGTTGGTTGGCGCCCCTTTACTTGTTGAGGGTGGGCTTGAGCACCCTGCATTTGCCTACTTGTGGCCGGCCTAGGCACTGCTGCGCCTGGCTCAGCCCTAGCTAGCCATAGTGAACAAAACCTTTTCTATTTTTATTTGTATACGTGTAAACTTTCTTCCTTTCTCCTTCTCTATTTATATCCTTTTGTTCAACCTTGATTTCTCCCCTGCAACATCATAAATGACATACTAAAAAGAGCATCAATCTTATAATAATATTTATAAGATTGCATGACACTATTTTAAACATATTTTTACTAATAAATTCTTGGACTTGTAAAGTATGTAAAAATTACATTAAAAATGCATTGTTATATCACTTGCTCTTATTTACAGTGTGAGATGCAAATTCTTGTTATCTAAGATAATACACATGAAATGATCCCAAAATGACTTTAAAATAAATATGATTGCATGACACATTTTGGGTTTATCATGGTGCTCCAGAGCCTTGAAGCCTATAGCCCCTGGGATTTTCCTGCAAGCATCACCACTCCTCCAAAGAAAACCATAGATATGAGAATTATCTATGAAAACATCAATACTTTAAGAATGAAGGAGAGTAAATGAATAAAAATTTGGGAATAAATAAATTACACTAATTCATGATCAAAGTCTAATCTCATACTTATTTCTTTATCATGAGGGAGAATGTCAGAATTTAAGTTTATGGTTGGCGTGACTTAGATAACATTTGCACAATGAATGATAAAATATAATTGTACAGACCTCAAAAAAATAAGAAGACCTACTTTTCAATATACTAGAGGAATTTGTAAAATAATCTCGGGAAGGGGGGGAACCCACTTTGAACTTGCCCCATCTGTAGTTGGCCAAGAAGAACACAACAAACTTTTGGAGTCAAATGTTTCTGCAGTTCTTGAGTTAATTTTGTAAGTTTCTTCTTTCCCTCTTGGTCTTCTTGTTGGTGCCATAACGTTAAGCATGGGCAAAATATTCATGATTTAGGAGGAGTTATTGAGGGGAGAGCATCACCTTAGTTCAAGAGTGCCATCTAAAATAAAAAAACTTATTCCATAGGTCATCTACCATTTCTAGGGTCTCATTTATATTGAATCTATCAGTAACTATATCTTTTTTAGCACTTATATTTAGTTTCCCTTCAAGATCTTGATTCCCTCAGGGGACAATCAATATCAAGAAGGGGTAGGATGTCTTTCCATCCATTTCTTCACTTAGGTATTGATCCTTTCAACAGGATCAAGCCCTAAACACTACAATCATTCTCATCATTCATTCAGGTGATCTGAATCTTCAAGGAAAGGTTCACATTGCTTGATCCCTTTCTCTCATTTAGTGTCATCTCTCTATTTGTTAGGCATTCCATTAGTTCATACAATTTCTAACTCGTAGTACCATAAAATAGATTTGGATTTTAAGGACAGTTGCCTCCCTATGGATCAACCCCTTTCCCATTCTATACTTTTTATATTTTAAAAAGGGAATTTCATAAATATTTCATAATATTAAATCCAAACGACACCATTAAACTTGCATTTAATCACACCATTTTTAGGCTTATCTCCAATCTTGACCACTCAATCATCTATGTGAGCTTCTGACTGCATATGAGCTATGACTTGTTTAAATCCCATGATTAGGGACTCGTAAGTTGTAGTCAAAGTGTAGTCGTCCATCCATGAGATGCCCTTGGTTTTTCAATTCAATGGATCACTTATAAAACCATGACATGAATCAACATGATTGATGTTTTGGTATAATACTATTTCAGGATTCATACGAATCAATTCAGTGAATTCTTTCTCCAAAGAGCACCCTCTATATGTCCTAAGTGTTGCCACACTACTAGCCACATGATCAGCTATACTCATCATATAAGTATGATCATTTAATGCTATTCTACCCGTATGATTCAATGTCCATCTTGACTATCCATCAAAGAGGAATATTTAGAATACATGTTTTAAAACTACTGATCTATGTATTATGATATCATCATAATTCACTATGTCATTGCACATATTCATGGACTTTATTATAAACATCACAGTGGAATAATAATGAACGTAATATTTTATTCAATGAACATATATAGACACGGTGGTGTGATTGACTTGACGACCACATAATATCCATCACAAGACTCATTCAGCAGACGAATCAGAAGGAAAGGCGATGATGGGGCAGCTCTGAGGCAAGCTAATGTGGCTCGAAGGGGTACACCAATTAGAATGGGCCCACAGCTATGATTAAATTGCAGCTGTTTACCCATTTCAAGGAGCGATCCAATGACTGAAGAGCAATATCATCCTCTTCGCCCGCCAACCATTGTCCTCGTCGTCCGATGACGCAGCCCAGAAGCCCATTTTCTAAGGCCCATTAGCAAGCTGTGGCCCATGAAGGAGATTCTTCTAGAACTGACAGAAACTGTAGAATTATACCTAGAGCCCCTCAAAATCCTCTGACAGGATTTTCTCGGACAAGATATTCTGACAGGATTTTCCCTGACAAGATCTTCTGACAAGATTATCTCTGACAAGATCTTCTGACTGAATCCTCTGCCAGAATCTCTGCTCTTACTTGTCAGATCTGCAAATCTTCTGTTTTGTCCCATCAGGATCTTCTTGAGCCACACAAAATATCTCCTGACAGCTTCTAGAAGGCCCAGAATCTGCAAGATATCTCTACTCAGGCCTGACAAGCTGCTTATCCTCTGTTTTAGCTTGTCAGATTTGTTTTTCTCAATGTTTTGACTTGTCTTGTCATGGGTACAGTCATTATGGACGACCCTGTACTCCTTGTGGCCTATATAAGGCCCCCATGTACCCCTGACTGAATTATTGAAACCTATGTCTTGTTGAAACTCTTGTTTCTCCCCTCTGAGTGTTCTCTTTGTTAGAGAGTGCTTTTGTGCTTGTGGATTCAAGTACAACCCCTTGTGGACTCAAGGGTTGGAGAAGCTAGTTCTGTGGATTCAGGACTTAGCTACTTCAAGTAGAGCAAGGCTTGTGGACTCAAGTCGTGTTCCTACACCGTTCCTGAGCTAAGGCTGCGCCATCCGATCAGTGGAGGCCACTGACCAAGGGACCACTGGCCAATCCAACAGCCCTCCAAGGGCATTTGGATCAAGCCTCAACCCTTGAAGGATCGAGAGAACCCCTTTCAAGCTTGAAGGATCAAGAGAACCCCTTTCAAGGGTTGAGGCTTAAATAGAGAATTGCAGCCCAATTTTGGATCATCTCTCATCGCAAGAATGAAGACAACCGGCGGAGGTCCCTTCCAAATTTTGAAGCAACTGGCGGTGTAGTGACAGCCATGGCGGCTGCAAAAGAACTCGGGGAGGCTCCAAGAGGAGTGTGAGAAGCTCAGATCTGCACCAGTATTGAGGAGAAGAGCAAGGGAACCTATAAACCGAAGCTACATGGTGGCGACCAACACCGCCACTCTTGTTCTTCAAATCACGACAGATTAGTGAGTTTTTCTAGTCATTTTTGTTGCAACAGTGTTGAAGAACATCATAAAGTTAGATCAATTCAGTTTAATCATCAATTTAGTCCATTTCAATTAATATTTATACTGTGATTTCCTAACGTGCATTCCATCAAACACCTTGTGTGTTCGACTAATCATTATCGATTTCTGTATTTTTTTTAATCAACATTATAAAATTTTTAAAATATACATCTCTCCTACCTCAACCTCTATCGGGCATTCTGTCAAACACCCTAGAGGGATTCGACACAACTATCCATTTTAAACTACAAAATAATATAGATAAAAAATATAAAAATGTATAAAAAGATATATATTAGCTATATTATATATATTATCCTTATTTAAATCTTATTATACTACTGTATTGGATCCTATACTAATATATATATACTAATTAATTATTATTATTATTATTATTCATTTTTCCTCTCCTAATATCTCTATATCTATCTAGCTACTTATTTAGTTATAATTAAACCTAGATAATCACTTACTCTGTCCCGATATATCTAATTCTTAAATTATTAGTATATCTAAGTACTTCCCTGGCTACCGAATTTCTACTCTCTTCTCCTCCTCCTCCTCCTCCTCCTCCTTCTTCTTCTTCTTCTTCTTCTTCACTCTATTAAAATAATTACTCTTATTAAGTAACTCCATACATATTATTAAGAATATCATTAATCTTCTCTGACCACTTAAATCTTAATAATCATTATTATTATCCCTCTCTACCGTCTAATTCTCTTGTTAACCTAATATTCCATTTACTTACTAACCACTTATTTCTTCTTATAATTTCTATCCTTATTATTACTATTATTGCTTATTACCTAAAATTTAATTATCAATACATCTCTAAAGGCCAGTCCATGTGGAGATGACCTTACTCTAGCTATACCTTCAAGTGAGCCTTATACTTTTATAAATTTTATTTTATTCTACGCAAATTAAATTTTCAACGACACTAAACATTATTATGCAATTTGTCTTCATCAAATTCACTCTGTTCCAATGGACTAGCGTTCCCTTTCGATGGATTTTATTTTTGAGTTTATCTTATCTTTTAATTTTTTTATTTTATTTTCTATTTTCTTGACCCTAACATTCAAGAAAATAAATTTCATCTTATATTAGATAATTACGAGAAAATTAAGGTGACATCTTATCGCTCCTAATTAAGATTATTTTAATTGAAATATTTTTATACTCGCCTGCATTATTGTTAACCTTGTTGCAGGCATATAAACCACTAACATTTCAGGTGAAATTTCATTTTCTAATTTCTGTTATTTTTATTTTCATATATTGTAATGATCTTTACATTTCTATTTTCAATGATTTTATTTGCTTTCAATAAAACACCAAGGAAGCTGAACCCATAAGGCCCCATACAGGCCCATGGGAAAGTCTGAACATAGAGAGGTAAATCATTTTAATTCAACATAAGATATATGTCACAATTCTTTTATTGTCTCTTGTTTTAAAATCCTTCGATATGGGATTATATCCCCATGTTCTTTTTAACCCTCGCATCGGGCTGGGCCAATAAGTAACCATGCAAGCGGGGCCCGTTGGCCCATGAAATAACGCAACTTTTAAAATAAAATCATGACTGGGCTTCGAGCTGACTCGGCCCGAATCTCATGTCCTTTCGGGCTTATTTTAAATAGGCAGATATGATATCATCTGTCTGATCTTTTTAAATAAGATCAGATAGTGAGATCTATCTTGTCTTATTTAATATGTTTCATTTATTTTTCCAGGGCTCCTATTGGCAATCGCTGCTGACGTAGATCGCAGGCCACCTGAACTATCGAATCAGAAGGATCAGCAACTGACGGGGCAAATTGATGTGGACAATGGGGTACACCATTTTTAAATGGTCCATGAGTGCAATTAAATTGCAGCCTTCAAACCATTTAAAAGGAGGAAATCTAACAGATGGGGTGATTTCATCCTCTTCACCCCCGAGGCGCTGTCCTTATCGTCCGGTTGGCGGAGGCCACTAACAAGGGGACCACAAGCCGGTCCAACAAGCTCCTAGAGGGTCGTTTGATCAAACCTGTCCCTCTAAGGGGTCGAGAGAACCTTTCTCAATCCTTTACACAAGGAATTTTGAGGCTCAATTTACCCATCTCTTGCCACAAAACAAGGGTTAGGCAGAGGTCCCTTCCTAGGCTAGAAGCTCACGTCGGCGTCACGATAGCTGTGGCAGGTGCCGAAAGCCCATGGAGGCTTTAGGGATGAGCTAGGAGAGCTTGGATCTACGCCAGGACGAAGAGAAGAGCAAGGAAAACCAAATACCGAAGCCAGACGGCGACAACTGATGCTGCCTATCTCGCCCTTTAAATCATGGCAGATAACTAAGTTTTTTCTTGCTATCATCTATTGAAATTAGATAGAATAACATCATCAATTTGATCCTAGTGATTTTGATCCTTCACTGAGTTTGATTTAGTCAAAGTTCAATATCGTGATCTCGTTTAAGCATTTCTTCAGGCACCTTGTGGATATTCAAGGTTCTTATCAACTTATATAAGTTCTTTTTAATCAACATTATAAAAATATAAACATATACATAGATATATCCCTTCACTCTTATCTTGACCTCTCACAGGCATTATGTTGAACACTTCTCGTGTGTCGAGATAATTACCTCTACTTCTTAAAATTTTTACTTATAAAAATAATATATAAATATATATATCTATAAATATATACATATCTTATTATTATCACCTTTTGGGTAATTCTGTAGAACACCTCAAGAGCGTTCAACAGAATTGCCCCTTAACCTCCCTTTTTTTGATTATATAAAATATATTCTATATACAGGTATATAACATAGATAGATTAATTCTTTAATAAATATTATACCTATAAAAGCCAATTTCTGTAACTATAGGATACCCGATATTAATATATACTCTTAAATGGTCTTATTAGCGCCCTTATTTACTTCTTATTTCTTCTATTTCTATAACAAGTATTCTCTCTCTTTTATTCTTCTTCTTTACTATTATTAAAATATTTACTCTTATTAAGTTACTCCTTACATCTTACATAGAATAACATTCTTCTTCATTGTCCACTTTAATCTTAATAATCATTATTATTATACCTACCTCCTATCTTCTACCAATAGTATCTTACTAATATACCTATCTTCGTGGTCTTATTTACTCTTTAACTACCTATATTAATATCATCCTTAACTTTAATATCTAGTATCTCAATTATTTATTATATCTAGAATTGTATATATACATACAATATCTGATATTCTCTCCTATCTAGTTCTCTTATTAACCTAATATTCCCTCTACTTACTAACTCCTTATTTTTTCTTATCTGTACTATCCTTATTATTATTGCTTATTAACTGCTAACTCAATTATTAAATGCACTTCTATAGGCCAGTCCCTGTGGAGATGACTTTACTTCAACTATATGTTTGAGTGAGTTCATATCTTTAATCGAATTTATTTGATTTTAGGTAAATTAAAAATACAACATCATTAAAAGTTAACACACAGTTTGCCTTCATCACTTTGCTACCCAATGGTGGGACTATGCGTCATATCTACATTTATGTATTGGCCTTGTGCCTTGTGTAATGGCTATCGCCATGGATGTATCTTCACCCATGTGGTCCTAAAATGTATTGGTGTTCTATTATGGGCCTAGCCATATGTCCTTCTTAACCCCTAAGAAATCTCAACTATTCCGAAGAGACTTATGCTACTCAACATTCCTGCCCAAGCTTTGAGGCCAGTGTGCATTCAATCAGAGAATTCTTCTTAGCTCCTAATTTGACCATATGACACTTACACATAGTGGATAAAACACAGTGCTGTGTAGGATCAACCCTAGGGTCATGCTCAGTGACCAATCAAGTTGTGCCCTTGATGCCACCAACAATGGTTTCATATATATTAAGTTTTACAATTTGCAAGAGTCTTTAGGCACAAAGTGAGTTTAAATGTCCTAATTCAGGTGCATGGCTATTTTATATATGTGTGGGTTTAGTCTTTCCAAAGCCATCACAAAAATAAAAGGCATACAATAGTTTGACCTCAGCAGGTCACGTAATATGCCTTGGATGATAGAAGTGGATTCATATCCCTCTATAGGCATTATTGCATGTAGGAGAGGAGGCGTCATTATTCCTTTCATTGAATATTATTGCAGGAGCTCTTTAATTTAGACATCATGTACATATTTTTATTAGGTTGAAATATGATACTAAGAATTTTTATCCTTTTTAACTAAAGGACATGTAGATGAATGTTATTCTAGTATTTTCTATGTGATTATTAAATAAAAACTAGCTTATATTTTTATGATATTTGAATTTCAATTTATACTCTCTGATAATATCTCATCAAGGAATATACATTAAATTTAGTAAATAATTTTGATTTCTACTGATTTCACTCCTGAGAATATTCAAAACTTTGATGAACTTGAAACAATTTATTTTTATCATTTTAATAATTTCAATTTTGACTCAGTATATCTTATCTATAAAATATTTAAACATTTCACTCTTTTTTTACTTATGTTGATCATGTCCTTTGAGTGTTGATGGAGATTTGACTAAATAAAAAACTTCGATCACAATATATTTTATTATTTTTAAATCTGATTTAGTCATTGATGGATATTATGTCGCCATCAAGCCAAATAACACCAAGTTTAATTTAAGTTTATTGAACAAAATATTACGTTCATTATTATTCCACTCTAATGTTTATAATGAAGTCCATGAATATACGCAATGACCTACTGAATTATGATGAGATCATTTTACAGTGGTCACTACTCTTTAAACATGTATTCTAAATATCCTATTTGATGGATAATCGAGATGAACATCAAATTATCCATGTATAGGTGATCCTTTGGCTATTTGTGTGACGACACTGAGGACAAATGCCAATCAAGCTGAATTAATTCGTATGAATCCCTGAATGGAATTATACCTAAATGTCAATCAAGGTGATTCATGTCACGGTTGTATAAGTGATCCACTAACATGAGACACCAAGGACATCTTGTGAATGGATGACTACATTTTGATTACGACTAACAAGCCTCTAATAATGGGATTCAAACAAGTCATAGCTCGGTTGTAGTCAGAAGCCCACGGAGGTGATTGAATGGTCACGACATGATCATCTGCCCTCGGTGTAAGAGGAGATTGACTCAAGGAAGATGATGCAGAAAATCCATGGCCAGGGTAGTGAGGATATCATTGAAGGCCTTCTCCAATGATCCCCGTTATTCACTAGTACTAATCGAATGATGGATTAGGTTTTGACAATCAACCATACTCTAAGGCATTCGAGAGTTTCATGTAGATGACGGATTATACATGTACGATAATTGATGATGGTAAAGGTTCCATGAGAGAGTTCGAACACTATTTGATATCTTTTAGAGTATGAGGTGTAGCTTGGCACCCCACGAGCTGGAAAATGAACCTTTCAATTGGGTCGAATCGATCATTAATTAATTAATCTATATATTGATATAGTTAATTCATAAGGTTGGCCAATAATTATTCATGGGCCACTAAAGTTATTAGCTAGAATGATACATAGGCCTTGAGAGTCACATGCATAAAATCACACATAGAATTGAGATCCCCCTTCTCCACACTGCTTTCTTCTCTACTCAACCAAGGTCAGTGTCTTCAAGGAGAGTTGGAGAAGAAGTGGGGATCTAAGATCAACGTGGTCATGTGGATACGGCTTCAGAACGTTATCAAAGTGAACAGGTCAAGGGAGGAATAAGTTCCCCATAAGTTACATGTAATGTATTATTTTAAAGATCGATTTAAAATTGATTAACGCTTATGTATCCATGCAAAAACCTATTTTTTCATGGTTCGACGAAGGCTAATAACCAAAAACCTTTAATTAATGAATAAAAAAGGAGAAAGGGATAACAAAGCTGATGAAAGGGCAACTAACATGGCTTGTGGGTGCACCATAACTAATAGGGGTCTACGGATATGACTTAATCACAACCAGAAAATGGTCAATGGCAGATTCGTCCATCTTAATCCCTGGTCATCCGAGTTTGTCATCTGTTGGGTGGGCAGTGGTTTTCGGCACAATGGACGGCCTGACACAATCTAAAGGCTGTAGAGAACCTTATCTACAGTAAACAGGGAGACCCTTAATCTTTTAAAAAGAATTTTTCAAACTCCAACTTACCATCTTCAGTCCGATAGTTTATGTAGTGACGGGAGACCCTTCGTGCGTCAAGACCTGGTAGGTAAGAAAAGTGACAGCTCTTCCCCTTCTTGAAACACCCAAAAGGGTGCCTTAGGAGTGCTAGAGTTCCTTGGATTTGCACAAGTACAAAGGAAGGGGGGAGCAGACAAACACTGAGGCTAAGGCCAATGATCAACAACCATGTTCTCCGACCACCTAAATCAAGGCAATTCAGGCGAGTTTTTTTGAATTCCATATGTAGATTGCTACTTGACTATGTCATTTGCATAGTTAAATATTATACAAATCAAGCAGGGAATCGGTTTCTAATCTTGTTTCCGAGTTCGACCTTTGTGAGGCATTTTGACAAAGTTCTTGTACGCAGCAATAATTTTACACAAATTTTTCCCTATTTTACTTTATTCAAAAATTAATAAAAATATATCTCTTAGATATATAAACAAGATAAAAAATATTATGATATTATATGATATTCCCTTACTATGTATTAATACTCATAATTAAATCCATAGTTTTCCTATTAGTTCTCTTTTTACCCCCAACTGAGATCTTCAAAAATTAAACAAAACATGTTCTCTTGTTTTCTCTTAATATGCAATTCTATCAGATACAAATATGTCTTAACCAATTAATAACTAAATAAGTACTCATTATAATATATATCTACTATCAGGCACATAACCTACTATTAATAACCTTCCAAATATCTACTAAGTATTGTATTTTATTATTTTATCTAGCTTATAATCTTCCACAGTTCTTCAACTACCCACTAAATTCCTCAATAATTATCATTCTTCCCTGTTAGACCTATATATCTATCTTACCCTACATCTTAATTAAAACTCTAAACATAATTCTCCCACTCCTTGTCTTAATTCATTTTTGGGAGTATAACTCCACTTACTCACTATATCTAATATCTATCTAATTCTTGACTCTAAAAAAATAATATATAACATCTTATGTTATTAACACCATACTTCTACTTTGTTTATTTCTCTCTAACTCTAAGAACTTATCCCACTTACTAGTTATGTGTCTTCTACGCTTCCTCTATTTTTATTATTATTAGATAGGATATTTAATATTATGCCATTATATACTTAATTCATCTTATCACTCGATTTATCATCTTATTTTTTCCAACCCCAACTCAAGTAACAGGCTCACCTCTAAAGACTAGTTCGCGTGGAGATGAGATCACTCCCACAAAACATATTTGAGTGAGTTTTTTATAATTATAAATATTATTTAATTTGGGTAAATTAAGTTATAATGACATTAAAAATATATGTGTAGTTTGCCTCCATCAAGCATCCGCTATCTGTCCTTAACATCTCCACACTAACGGTTACGGTGAGACTAGAAAGTATTATTCTTTTCACTTATTTTGATGTCCTTCTCAAGTATCCTTTGAATATGAATATTTATAAAAAATGTTTAAAGACTAGAAATCACCTTCTTATGATCTCAACATAGTTCACTTAGTCATTGCAAGTATTTGTAGACTTCAATTATAAGCATCACATGTGCATTATAAAAAGTATATTATATTAAGGAATATCAAACAAGATGTCAAATGAGTGATTTGCTTGCATGCCACATACATTTCAACTAGGCATCGCATAAATAAGCTCCAATTATCATATTTTAAACTTCTTATTTTAAGCATGAATCCATTTCATGCTCCCTTTAACCATGAGCTTGTCAATAATTTTTATCTAGTGTAAATAGCTAGAATTTTATATATGTCATATCATTACCATTATTAATAACTTCAATAAAAAATCAATTATAAGACTCTTTAATCTGACTCTGAGACATAAATCTAGGCACATTTTAAACATTAATCCTCGTTTACTATTTTACTATAGAAAACACATGGGTGTATGCATATGAAAAATAAAATGAATTAAAGTATCTTTTATTATTGACAATAAGAATAGAAAGTTAAAATCAAAGGGGTTACCCAATGCATAAAAATAATTTTATACATTTCTAATTTTTTATATCATAATAACATCATACATATCATGAAAATGTGAAATTTAAATTATTTAATGGATTTAAAAGATTGGGATAATACTTATTATAATTTTTTAATTATTTATTGACTTTACCATGTATGTGTAGTTTCCCTTATGTGGGAAGGGCTAAGGAGCCTTATGTGTCTGTTTGGCCTATCTACCCTTAACTCTCTTATTGTGTCTAAAATAGATCTATTTAAGGGTGTGTAATATTCCATTTCTTGGTTTATTCAGTCTAATTATTGTATTATCTCATTTCTATTCTCCCTAGGGTTTCCCCTTGGCAGGCCTCTCATCTTGGGAAGTGAGATCCAACCATCACCCAACCTCCCTCTGTTTTTTGTCCACACATTAATTGGTAAATTTTCATAAATAATATTATGTACTAAAAAATCCAGAATTTGTTCATAATTTAATATGTTTTCATTAGATTTTTATAAATTTATTATATTTTTTACACTTATGGAGTACAAAAATAAATTTAGTGATTTTAAACGGGTTTCAAAAATATTTATGAGTACATATGGCTTAATCAGGATCACAATCACATTTATATGAGTCATAATTTTATCAAATTAGATTTATGCATTAAAATACATAATTGTATGATAATTATATTCTTTAATGATTGAAGCAGTGTCTTGCTTGTTCGCCATGGACTTGAGTGGAGAGAAGCTATATTACACATTTTTCTTGTTAGTTAAATTTTGTGTTATTGAATGTTGTAGCATTATTCGTTACATAGGCACCATCAAATCATTCATAAATTAAAATTAATTTTTCAATGAATGAAGATGAGCATTCAGATCATAAGAGAATTTCACCACTACTGAAATACTTTATAAAAAGGTGGTGATTATTACTCCGATCTAAGTAAGGCAACAGAGATGATTTGGAAAAGGCCAATACAGACAGCGTAATGAGCTTATGGACACGCTTTAAAAGGTTTAATTCTACATCTAGTCAAATTTTTCATCACAGAGTATTTTCACACGTCAATATAATATATATGGAACATCAGAGCAAAAAAAGCAAAAATGTTAGAAGTCATCATTAGCACTAGTACACTGATAACACCCTAATTTCGGTCTTTATTTCATGTTATTAGCATGATTTATGCATTTAAAAGGCTTAAATTTGGGTTTTTATATTATATTTATACAAAAATAATGCTTCCAAGTAATTTCTGATTTTTCCTTAATTTTCTGTTAATTATATGAATTTTTAAGGATTTATTGAAGCTCGAAATAATTATTTTTGGATGAAAATGGCACATTAAAAAGTTTATTTCGACATTTATCAACATGGGAATTAATCAGGGAATTTTATAGAATTTTCTAGAATTTTTTACGAATTTTTAGGAATTTTCTGGGATTTATTTCAAGAAGAAATGCATTTATTCTATGAAAAAAGGGCATATTTATAAGAGAAAAAAATGTATTTATGCAATTTCTAGACTTTTCGGGGCCTCTTTGCAATGTTTCGTTGCAAAAAGACGCTGAAAACAGCTCTCGGTCGCCACGGCAGGCGTAAAGATCCTATTTAAAATCATTCAGGGTTTTATTGCAATTTTTAATATATATTTTTAATGTTTTAGGAGAAATCGGAGGAGAGAGAGTGCGCCAGGGGCATATACGCAATTACTTTTGGGCGGCGTCCAAAAGCAATTCCAGGCTTTTTAAGGACTTTTTTGCAAAAAGGAGGATTCAAAATGCGCCAGCCAATGAGAGAGCGACACGTCATTGCGTGTTTAAAAACGAAACTAATAAATAAATCAATTTTAAATCCAATGGATTAAATTGGTTTAAAATTGATTTATTAATAACTTTTGATCCTGAAGTCAGATTGAGATGATTTTTTTATTGATTTGTTTGTCTTGATCCCCTCTTTCTATCTGTACGGTTATATCATTCAGATCTAGCCTAAATTGATAGATAAATATTAAGTACTAAACGGGGGTAAAATGGTGATTTTTACCCTATAACCTAAGTATAAAAGCTAAATTTCGAGAGGGGAGCTCATTCTTGATGGTTCTCTATCACAGCTGCAAGACAGAGAGGGGTCCCACCCTGGATCAAGTTATCTGGTACTTTTTCCTTGATTGTATTTGAACTTTTATGCATTTTGAATGAATTAGGTTTAGTTGTTTGTTTCTTCATCTCTATTCTGATCTGAACTTCTAAATCGCTTGGCTTGAGCGGCATGTACAAGCCCTGATTAGGATTGAGAGGAGAAATTGAGGGATTTACCTTGGCATTCAATTGCATTCCAAAAGAAAACTCTAAAAATTTAGTTTTAATTCTTAGGAGATTAAGATTTCCCTTTTTATTTCTGATTTAGCAAATTCTCAAAACCAACCAAAACTTAAATCAAAAATTTCTTCCAACCTCTCTAATTGAATTCTTTGATCCATCCAATTGGATCAATTAATTCAATCTAGAGCCCACATTTCTTCTTTTCATCTCATCTCTTCTACCCCCCTCTCTAAATTCTCACCTAATTAGGGTGACTTGATCCTCATTGAAGATCAAATTCACTCTAATTAGGATCTAAAACACCAAAAATAAAATCAAATTGAAATTCCTACTTGCCTCCCTTGGACAACACTCATACTTATCACTATACATATTAAGTAGAGTTTTATAAATTTTATTGCATAAGCCAAAAATTCACAACGACAAGGGCTAAAAAATTTGCGTAATTTTCACCCCTATTTTTGGCTTATCATACACCCTTCTCAATAATTGAATGTCTATTTTTTCTAAAGTGTAATTTGAAGCTTCCACGTTCCAAGGCAATATTATGTGCAATAGACAAAATATTTAAGGACAAGAAATTAAAATTTAAAGAGGAGCTACCCTGACTCAAAAAAGTGTCGGCTACAATGGGTAATATAACTACCACCAACCATGTAGCTATTTGTGGGACGACAATTCAGTGAATCGATGAGGAATGGAAACTTAATGTAAGAAAATTAATCAAATCACAGGAGGACTCATACTTTTCCCTCAATTGCTCTCATTTTTGAAGAATTATGATTTGAATCACAAGATAATTGATACTTTGTTAGTTTTTATCCTAATCATTTACTACAAATTTTATTTATGTCTTTCTATAAATGTTTTTTATCACACCCAGTCATCCTAGTAACAATAGGAACTTTTTGTAATCTCAGAATGTCTAGTGAAAGACACTGACTCTAAGTTTAACACGAAACATCATTGTTAGAGCATAAATGGGGTGTATTAATCTCAAAAATTCTAGTGAAAGATACTGGCTTTAAGTTCAACATGAAACATCAATGATAGAGCATAAATGGGGTGTATTAATGTGTCATTTTTATTACTTTCACTTCTATCAAACAAAATTTCCCTTATGTCTACTTTCACTTCTATCAAATTGGGTGTATTAGTCTTACTCAAAGACGTATAGCAGAGAGTAAGGTCATCTCCTCAGGGATTAAATATTAGAGATAGAATTAACTAGTGAGTTATGAGGTAGACATAAGGGAGTTTAGAGTAATAATACTAATAAGGAGTTTATGATTATTAATATTTGAACTCTAGATAGGAAAATATCGATAAATTCTCTGAAGATGGTTGTGTAGAATACTAGAAGGAATTTAAGGAGTGAAAATATGCAAGGGATCATTAAAATCAAGGAAGTTAACAGACACCACTGGGTGTTTTTCCAAATGGAATGTAAAAATCACTTATATATGTTTTTACAAAGATAATTTTATCAATTGATTTTATGTGCAGGACTAAATTTTTATACTTAAAACAAATGTAAATGGGATAATTTAGATATTTTTTATTGAATTTTGAGAAGAAAATTTATAGTAAAAAATTCAGAGTGAAAGTTTGAAAATTACTATGGATATGGTGTGTTCGATGAAATGCTTGAAAGAAAAAAACTAGTTATAGGATATTTTTGTAAAGAGTGCGTAGGATTTTTTATGTATTTTATATCTAGGAAATCAATATAATGCCATTTTTAATATTTTAAATTTGATAGGTGGTTAAAAGAAATTTTTATTTTGATGAGAAATATTCAAACCATCGATTGAATTTTTTTTGAGAAATCGTGCTGTCCAAGTGTTTGCTGAATTGCACATGAGAACAAAAATTGCAACAGCTAAATTTTTTGTGTCTGATTGTATTAAAAGATATCCTAAGTTTGTTGGTGATTAAGTAACTTTTTAATATCAATTCTTGACAAATGTAGACTTACCAAGATTCATCGCCTTCCTTTGGGGTCGCCAGCGGCTTCTGACCCCGATCCCGGTCGAGTCCCCCCCCAATCAAGATGATGAAGATGTTTTTCCTCTTCTAACACTCTCTCCAGTATCTCTCTTCAGGTCACGGCCTTTGTCACAAACGTTGACCGAGAGAATAAGGGAAGAATGATTAAGAAGAAGGCAGGTTCTCTGTTTTAAATTCCAAGATTCAGATTTCAAATTTGGCCCGAGAGATGAGAATGGAGGAGGAAAATCCAGGTTTTATAGAGCAGGAATGCTCCAAAAAACTTTCTCAGGAGTGTGGGATCAATCCTACATCCTTTCCGGTAGTGATCTGGTGGAAATCCGCCTTCTCATCGCCATGATCAGGACACCGACGATACAGCTGGAGATCGGAAGTAGAGGAAGCAACCTTTGACCATGAGCCATTAGATCCATCTCCTAGGGGTCTAAGGACTACGGATTGTAGCCGTGGACATCCTTCAGTTTCAAATGTCCTTTCCCAGTCAGCACAGCCAAGTCAGCGCAGATAGCCACTTGTTCTTACTTCATTGGTCCACAGCGGCACTCGTCGCTGATCTGTTGCCTATAAGGAAAAGAAAGTTATTAAAAGAAATAATAATTGATCTTAACCATTCAATCTTCTTAAAGAAGATCAATGGTCAAGATTATAACATTTGCTTTAAGGAAAGCGCATGTCGACATGGGCTTAGGCCTGGCCCATGCGAAGCTGAAAGTTAATCTACGAGCCCAGCAAAGAGTTGTCAAGTCTGCCTTAGCCCGGCCCATAAATTTCTCTGAAAATTCCAGTTCATGCAATCCCATATCAGAAGATTTAAAATCTATCATTAGTATATAAATGTGAAAACAATGTAACTTTTGAAATAAAAGAAACAGAGAAAGAATTGATCTTCTGTGCGCGCGCATGCCATGATGATGTGCATACCTGAGGTATTATCGTGGGAGGCTACAACTATGGCAGCACTTGAAGCTGTGGTCCATCGGCGCCTTGGAACTCAGGATGCGGCTGTGGCCATTCTCCTTGCAGCTCCTAAGGGGCCACAATCTTCTTATTTTTTATTTTATTTTTATTTTTTAATTTATCAACGATTTACTGACTATGTCATATTCATGCTAAATATAAAATAGAAATTTTACATAATATATGGAAAAGTGCATCAAATGAAATTTGATTATCATATATCATGAAATATGTATGCTAATTCCATTATATAAACATCATATACCCTTAAAAAAATGTTAAAATCGTATGCATCAAATTAAGTATGTCAAATACCCCCTACTTAAACATTGCTAGTCCCTTAGAAATTTATACATAGAGATGACACAAGATCATAAAATGTTTCATTATTGTAGAAAAGAACTTAGGAAATAAATTCACCATAGATGAATCTAATATTTATGTGAAAGTGGTCTAGTGTGTTGGAAGTTCAAATGTCTAGGTATTTCCTTAACTATTTACTTCGGTTAACTTCGTGATCCTAAACAGACATCTCAGTACTCCACTTACTTAATAGGTAACCATGTCATATAGGTAAAGAGTAAGTTCACTTCAACTCAAGCACAAGTCACAAGCTACAACATCCCACTACTAGGGATGGTGGTGCATGGTGTAGAAAAAGTGGCAATCCTCTAGATTATAACTACAGATACAGCAGCTATAACTAGGGATGGAGGACGGATGACGATTTCGTCATCCGTCATTTGATTTTCGGCATCCGTTTCCGTTCATGCGGATTGACGGATGACTGAACGGCTGTATTTCCGTCATTCGTCATTAGTCATCCGTCATTGTGACGAATGACGAATGACGAATGACGAATGACGAATGACGAATGACGAAAATTAGTGACGGATGACGGGAATGACGAATGACTATATCGAATGACGAACATGAATGAAAGTGGTGGTAGAAGTGGAGCTGTAAGCTGTTCTTGTTGAGCTCGGCGAGGAGGCGATGGGCGGAGGTGGAGCAGGAAGCGGACAGGTAGGAGCTGATGGTGGCGAAGGCGGGGGGGTTGCGCTTGAATCGCCGTCGCTATGGCAAAACCCTATTCCCCATCCCCCTCCCCCTGCGATTTGCTCCCACATCTCTCTCTCGATCTCTCATCCCCCTCCCCCTGGACAGCAAGATGATTTCATCGACCCACGAAGAATAAATCATCACCAATCTTAACCATTAAGTTGAAACCCAGTACTCGAACAATCAAGAAAAAAAACACCAATCTTCCTCCACGTCGAGAGAAGATCTCTGCTTCTCTTCTTCTCACCGATAATAATTACTGGACAGCACGACGAAGAAATCAGCACCGGAGCAGACGACTCAGTAGGGTCAGCAGTGGAGAGGGGAGGGGGGGCAGCAGTGGAGAGGGGGTGTTTTCTGTGACACACGATTGGGGGGGGGTGTAATCCGTCATTTTCCGTCGTCATTTCGTCCGTTCCGTTCCGTTTACGTCGATAGACGAATGACGGAACGGAGTGGTGACGGAACCCCGTAAATGACGCAACGGAAACGAATGACGAAAACGACGGATTTTTTTTTGAAAAACGGGTATCGGAACGGAATCCCGTTCCGATACGTTCAGTCCGTCCAATTCCGTCATTCGTTTCCGTCCAACAACCCTAGCTATAACACATGGGTGCAAATATATATATATATATATTTGTGATTTGTGCACTTTATGTACATAATGGCATTTGCCTTATTTCAATCGCTCTACCTTATTTGCAATGGCTGACTCCTTTTATCCAGCCCATGTGTTGCTTTAGTAGACAGGCACATTATTCCCCCGATGAGGTTTTGTATCCCTAAATAGCTCAAGGAGCTTCACTCTGTTGATAGTAGTAGGGCTTGAGGATTGGCATCAATTCTACACCTTGCTATAAAAATTTTCTTGGAAGGTTTCTTTGATGAGAGCTTAGGATGTGGTGAACAAGTAAGGTGAGAAGTAGAGAAAGTAGAAATGGTTGCTTAGGATCATGAGACGTCTGGTTATAACACTAGGTGTTCTTAACTCACCAGAGGGGAATATCCAAACCCTAACTCCTTGGACTCCAGCTTTGTTCCACATTGAATCTTCATCACTTAGGTTGCTCTCTAAATAATTTAGTAAAACATTTTCAATCTTCGGAAATATGGTCCTATATCCTTCGTGATCATGCATACTATAATTGTCTAAGTCATGAACTTCCAGAAAGATATGCATGATCCTTTCTGACTAATTCTACCTGCTCTCAATTTATCGTATACACATAAGTAGATGTATGAGTCTGGTTAGCTAGGTAAAGTGTTCCTGTATTGTAAGGTCAATGCTACTCCGAGTAATTTGCTCCCATATTATTGCTCTTGTTATGCTTATAATCCAAAGTTGCTACTGTCTCGTTATTCTTTCTGTAGATCGGTGATCAAGCAAAGAAAAAAAATAAAAAGAGAATAATAGAATAAGAAACTATCTTTAATTCCTATATTTATTTATGTGTATCTTAGCCGCTTCGATCATGAGGCCGTGCCACTTGGCTCTATAGGTTCTAGACTCACATCCTCCTTCTCCAGACGGTTATCTCCTTCAAAATAAGTTTTCAATCTTTATCTGTTAACCGTGAAATTCCTTTCTGTTTAGGAGTTCAATCAGAACTGCTTTGGAGTCATAAATACTGTGAATTATGTACGGACCAACCCATAGAGATTTCAGCTTTCTTGGAAATAATTTAAGGCAAGAATTGAAAAGCCAATTTTTTTTCATTCACCTTAAATTTTTTCCTTAAAATGAGTCTATCATGATAATGTTTAATTCTCTCCTTGTATATTCTTGAACTTTCATGAAATTCACTCTGAAGGTCCTGTAACTCATGCATCTGAAGTAGACGATTCTTCCCAGCTTTATCAAGACCCATATTGACGTTCTTTATAGCCCAATATGCTCCAGTTCCCACTCGACTGGTAGGTAATAAGGCTTGCCAAAAATTAATGGAAATGGTGACATCACGAGAGGTGTTTTGTATGCAGTATGATAAGCCCATAATGCATCAGCAAGTTTCAAGGACCAATTCTTTCCATTTGGTTTCACAATATTTTGTAAATATTTCTTGATATCTCGATTACTAATTTCTGCTCGCCCATTGGTTCGGGGTCATAAGGGGTTGCCACATGGTATTAGACTCCGTACTTTAAAAACACTAGAAAATGTTGGTCTGTGAAATATGTCCCTCCATCACTAATAATGGCTTGTGAGCATCCAAATCTAGTGAGGATGTTCTCGGTCACAAATTTTATGACAACGGTATGGTCATTCTTTGTAGTTGGATAGCCTCTGCCCATTTAGAGATGTAATCTACTGCTCCAAAATGTATTCATCAGAAAATGAGCAAGGAAAAGGTCCCATGAAATATATTCCCCATGCATAAAAAATCTCTACTTCCAAAATAGGTTGGAGAGGCATCTTACCTCTTCGTGAAATGTTAGTGAATGCTTTGCATCTCAAGCATGTCTCCCATTAGGCCAATAGAATCCACTCTGAAATACTTTCTCTCCAGTTTTCCTACCCCTAAAATGCCCACCACACGGTGAGAAATGGCACATCCGTAAGATATCTTCATGTTCATTATCTGGTACACATCTCCTCAAAATCTGATCTACTCCAAGGTGATACAACTCTGGGTCCTCCCAAATATAGAAGCTCATATCCTAAAGGAACTTCTTTTTATCTTTAGGCTAGAGCTCGGGTAAGATTCCTCTAGCACGATAGTTCACAATGTGAGCGAACCATGGCGCTTCTTGTTTGTGTATTGCCAGCAATTGCTCATCTGGAAAACATTCGTCAATTCTTTCCTCTGAATCTATAGTTAGCCTGGATAAATGGTCAGCCACTAGATTTTCACTTCCCTTCCTATCTTTGATTACTAAGTCAAATTCCTACAGCAATAGCACCCATCTAATTAGGTGTCATTGTGCATCTTTCTTACTTAAAAGATATCCCAATGCAGCATGATCACTAAATACCACAACTTTAGTTTTCAGAATGTATGATCTGAATTTCTCTAAAGTGAAGATCACTTCAAGCAGCTCCTTCTCTATTGTGTAATTTCTCTAGGCCTCATTTAGTGTTTTGCTGGCATAATAAATTGCTACTGGTTTATTTCCAATCCTTTGTCCCAGCACTGCACTGCACCGACTGGAGAGTTGGGTGCATCACACATGATTTCAACTGGTATATCAGGTGGTTGTAGGATAGGAACCTCAATCAATGCCCTCTTAAGAGTGTTAAAAACTGCTTCTGCTTTTGCATCAATTGTAAATTCCACATTCTTTCCCAAAACCAATGAATAAACCATAAATGAATAAATGATGTTTGCAATAAAGTGAAATAAACCATAATTAAATAAATGCTGATTCCAATAGAGTGAAATAAACCATAAATGAAGAAATACTTATTTCAATAGAGTGCACTAAACCAAAAATGAAATAATCCTCATTTCAATAGACTGAAAGAAACAATATGTGAAAAAAGGCCTATTTCAATTATGTGAAAATGAAGAAATGCTTCTTTTAATAGAGTAAAATAAACCATAAATGAATAAATGATGATTTCAACAAAATGAAATAAACCATAATTAAAGAAATGATGATTCCAATAGAGTCAAATAAACCATAAATGAAGAGGTGCTTATTCCAATAGAGGTAAATAAACCATAAATGAAGAAATTGTTAATTTAATAGAGTGAAATAAACCATAAATAAATAAACGATTAATTTTATAGAGTGAAATAAACCATAAATGAAGAAATTCATATTCCAATAGAGTGAAATATACCATAAATGAAATAATCCTCACTTCAAGAAGTAAAATATACCATAAATGAAGAAACTCTCATTTCAATAGACTGCAATAAACCGTAAATGAAGAAATTGTTAATTTAATAGAGTGAAATAAACCATAAATGATGAAATACCCATTTTAATAGAGTGAAACAAACCATAATAGAAAAAAATGCTTATTTCAGTAGAGTGAAATAAACCATAAATGAATAATTGCATATTTCCATAGAGTGAAATAAACCGTAAAAAAAGAAATGCTCAATTCAATAGAGATAAATAAACCATAAACGAATAAATGCTTTGTTCAATAGAATAAAAATAAACCGTAAATGGATAAATGCTTATTTGATTTGAGCGAAACAAACCATTTAGCAATATTAGGGCTTCCAATAGTGTTAGTCCAACCGATATCCGTCCGATATCCAATATTGGACAACCGATATCCGATATTGACAATAAACCAAGGGCAGTGCATGATATCAGATATTGGATATCGGTTGATATCCGTCTTTGAGGTGTGGATGGATACCGGTGATCTACGGACGAGACGGATCTCAGATATCGGTTATCGATATCCGGATATTTTTTCCGAATCCGTTGCAATCCCATATGGTAGATTTTAAAGATTTTTTAAGGTTTAAACCCGGTCCAGCCGTTTTTCATATAAACCCCTATACTATGTTGTGCACGCAAACGGATGCTGCCTGTGACATTATCAGAGAAATGCCCCTCGGACTTTATATTCTCCAAATTTGAGTAGGAGAACTATACAAAAATAAAAATATATTCATTAAGCTCCTATAAATAATTTATTTGGATTCATAGTCGTGCAACGGGTAACCTAATTTTTTTATGGGGACTAAGGAATATTTAAAATATTTTCCTCAAAATTAGAAATGAAACTAAAAGCTTGTTTTTAATTAAAGTTACATCATGTACGTGAAAGATGTCTACTTATCCACCACTAAATCCCTGATAAAATGAAGAAACTTGTTGGGAAATGTTGAAAATTCTACAATTAATGCCCACACTTTGTTGAAAATTCTACAATTAAAATTTACTATGTTGGAAAAATCTAGAAATTTTTAGGGATATCTTGAAAATTCTGTAATTAATGCCCACACTATATTGATCTTAAACATGATTTAAATACATACATACACACAATATAGCCAATTATTATATTAGTGAATTAAGTGAAAATTTTAAATATGTATATTACTAATTTTGCAGAATCTACATTGGGTAAATGTAAATTTCTAATGGTGGAAAATCTAGAATTTTATAGGAAAATGTTGAAAAGTTTTAATAAAGATGCCCACACTATCTTGATCTTTACCATGGTTTAAGTACCTAATATTTATATTAGTGAATTAAGTGTAAATTTAAATATGTATACTACTAATTTTGCAGTATCTACATTGGGTAAATGTAAATTTCTAATGGTGGAAAATCTAGAATTGTAAAGGAAAATGTTGAAAATTTTTAACAAAATATGCCTACATAATATTGATTTTTAACATGATTTAAATACCTAATATTTATATTAGTGAATTAAGTGCAAATTTAAATATGTATATTACTAATTTTGCAGTATTTACATTGGGTAAGTGTAAATTTATAATTGTGGAAAATCTAGAATTGTATAGGAAAATGTTGAAAATTTTGTGCAACAAAATTAACCACTTCTACAAATATTTGACCGTCAAAATATGCCCTTTGCCTTAGAATTTCCCCACGACTCCGTCAGCGGTTTGTGCTTACTTGGTCATCACCTGCATAGCAAAAGAGAACGAATAAAACACAATGATTATGTACAATATGCATTATAAGGTATTCAATATAAGTGATGTGTACCTCAAGCAGATGCGAGTACCCCATCCTAGCCATCCTTGTCATCCAAATCCAGCTCCACATCAGTGTACCACTGTTTGTTGTCCGCACGCAGCCAACACTTCACAGTGATGAGTGTTTCAATGCTTATCGGTGACAAACGTACTCTCTTGTACGTGAAAATAGCGTTGCCTACGGAGAACATGCGCTCAGCGGGAGCGCTTGTTGCACATACGGACAACATCTCCCTTGTAATGGAGGCAAGTAAGGGGAAGTATATCACCCATGTGCTGGCACACCAAGATAGTGGGATGAACACTCCCTCATTAGGCATGATCTCTGATAGGTATTGGTTGAACTTGTCTAATACCGACCTTGTCGGCACATGTGCTGGTTGGACTTTTCGCATAGTGCTCTGTAGCCAAGAGTCCAACTCTCTACCTTTTAGGTGCTTAGTTTCAACGTGCCCACTTGTTTCATGCGTCGGCGAGTCACATGGTAACAAAGACCGTACATTTGCAATGGTTGCCTCTCCGATACCCTCACGGAGCATTAACCCTTTGGGGAATGGGTCCATCAATGTCGCGCCGGTGATTGCATCATTCGCCCGCAAGATTTCTGCATACTGTGCTAGCTTACCTTGCATCGCCTTACACGCTTGCGTCATGTTAGAACGATCTCCTTCGTGCAACTGCCATACACAAGTGAAGAAAGTGCCCTCTTCGATTTTCTGGACCACCTCTTCAATGTGGCGCATGAGGCGTCTATGAGAAATAATACATCACTTATGGTTGGCATCACTATCTTGAAAACGTGATTGGTGGATACAGTAAACCACCCAAGGATGCGACAAAAGTCTTTCAATAACTCCCACTTGTCCTTCAACATCTTCGTCAACTTCCCCTTCGGACCAAAATTCTTTGACACTTCATCAATGACATCATGTTTCTTCATGGCGGCAGATAACATAGCATAAGTGTTGTTCTATTAGGGTGGACAATCCCACATGACCATGTTAGAGTCTTCGACTTCAGGTTCGTCTTCACATGCCTTCGCATACTCCTCTCCTTTGTGCAGAGCTTTGAATACTATGCTCTAGTATCCGCACCTTCACAACTGCATCACCCAAATATAACAATCAACGTGCTCCGTTATTATCGTCAAACACTGAGAATATATCTCCATGCACGTTTTCCTCATCGCTGTCATATTGGTATGTTGTCCTGCTCACATCACCTTCATCGAGCTCTACTACGTGGGCCGAAGGAATGCCGAAGCTTTTAATTGCCGCTTGGACGACAATGTTCAGAATGTGTGCAACGCATGGGGCGTGCCGTCTGGCGCTAAATGTCGGGTTGGTGCTCTTAATCTTCCTTGCAATCACTGACAACATCCACTTATTCGTAGAGGCGTTGTCGGTAGTCACAGCATAAACCTTCATAAACATGGTTCATGTATAAAATAACATGTTTAATTACACAAATAAGTTTGATGTTGAATGATGGCCTTTGGTCGCAAGCAGAATTCTTCCAAGACCTAGAGAACGATGGACGCCATGGTATCCCCATCGTGCTTGCCGACGATCTCTCAGATGGCAAGTGCTCGCTCTCAGTACACCCATTTCTCGTCCACCCAATGAAAGATGATGCCTAGAAGTCCAATACCGTTCTCTGGCTTCGTCGGCGTCCTCGTCTTCTTCTTCCTCTGCCCCGTCACCCCCACCGCGTACCTTTCTTCCACTCGTTCTTCTACAACAATCGTTACGGTCTCCTCCAAGGCAGATCTGGGCTTCATCTCGACCGTAGGAGGAGCCACCTCAAAATCAGGGTCAACCGGGATGCTCCGGGAGAGCATAAGAAGAGTGCAGACAGCTTTGTTCGGGATTGAGAGTGCAAACAAACTTTGCTACTCCGGTGCTATGGATGCAAGAAATACGGTCCAATGACTTCTTCTCTTCTTCGTCGCCCATGTCGGCAGCCAAAAAGCGGCATGCTTCTTCAAAGGGCGTCTCTCCTCCGGCGTATGCACTCTCATGTGCCCGTGCACTGCTTTCTCACTACCGAAGCACTTTAAGCATAGACTAAAACGCGGTTGCACCATCTCAGAATCAGTCCAAGCGTCTATAGTGAGGGATACTTTGTCCACGTTCTTCCGTATCTTCTTCACCTCTTCCTTCATGTGTCCATGCATTTGGACCATCCACTGCTTTATGACCTTCACACTAGGGGGATCCAAGTCCAATTGTGTCGTGTAGCACCACAACTCCTTGAATGCAACATTCTGAACAATACTCCACGGTGAATCCATCAAATATATAAATCGTGCAATGATATTCTTTGTCTCATCAGGCATATGCCCTCTTATCGCTCCTCATCGGCTTGGCTCTCCCTATTGTTGGTTGTGCATTTCCTCCGTTATATGTGATTGTTCATGGTTGACCACCACCAAGCCCTTTAGCTCTACAAAACGAGCAGGATGATAAGCTTGAAAATGTCTCCAAAATACGTTGGTGCTCTTGTCAGTCTGCCGCTTGATCCCTTTCCTCTTACTGTGCAGGTTCTTCTCACGACGCAATAAGTATGCGTAGTACCCATCACCAATGTGTTTGAAGTAGTCGATAATGACTGAACGGTTTGAATGAGGGTGACTTTGTACGGCACGAGATGTTCCCACGTTCGTACCTCCAGGACAGTTGGCTACTACCCAGAGCTATCTTGGGGCATGGCACTACCTCTAGCTGGGTTCATAGTTCTTAGATGCATAATTTGGTTATCAACGATTGGTTCATACATCAACGCATGTTGATGCACTATGCGTAAAACTCTAAAGAAGGTATATCTATTTGAAACTACATACGCAGAAAATACAATGAAGATAACGCTATAAATAAACTGAACACTATAAAGAAATCGAACACTCTAGAAAAAAGCAGCAGTAGAGCAACTTTTTAGGAAAACTTACAAGAAGAAAAGTTATGAAAACATGAGAATAGAATAGAAGAGCAGAGAGGATGAGGAAAGAATAAGAGAATTGAAAAAAATAAAGTGGGGATGAAGGTAGAAGTAAAAAAAAATGCAGCATCAGCAGAGCAAATTTCTGGAAAAACTTAGAATTGAAAATTAAAGCAAACACGAAAAGAGAGAAGGAGAAGAAGGGAAGAGATTTGAGAAAAGAGAGAGGTGTGGAGTAGAGGGCAGAAGAGTAGAAGAGGGGAAGAAGATGCACTTAAAGAGAACTGAAGAGCAGAGAGGATGAGGAAAGAATAAGAGAATTGAAAAAAATAAAGAGGGGATGAAGGTAGAAGTAAAAAAAAATGCAGCATCAGCAGAGCAAATTTCTGGAAAAACTTGCAAGAATAAAATTTATGAAAACATGAGAAGAGAATAGAAGAGCAGAGAGGATGAGAATTGAAAAAAAGAATGAGCAGAAGAAGGTAGAATTCAAAAACAAACAGCAGCAGAAAACCAAAATTTTGGAAAAACTTGGAAGAAGGAAATTTAAGAAAACATTAGAAGAGAATAAAAGATCAGAGAATAGAAGAGCTGAAGGATGAGGAAAGAAAAAGAGAATTGAAAAAATAAAGAGGGGAAGAAGGTAGAATTAAAAAACAAACAGCAGCAGAAAACCAAAATTTTGGAAAAACTTAGAAAAAGGAAATTTAAGAAAACATTAGAAGAGAATAAAAGAGCAGAGAATAGAAGAGCTGAAGGATGAAGAAAGAAAAAGAGAATTGAAAAAAAGAAAGAGGGGAAGAAGGTAGAATTAAAAAACAAACAGCAGCAGTAAAGCAATTTTTTGGAAAAACTTGGAAGAAGGTAAAACAGGAAGTAACATCATGAGACAACAAATCAACTGGTGTGTAGCCAAGAAACACGCAAAGCAACAAACTAGTGATATGGTTGAACTGGATTTCGGCAGAAAATTTTTCATAACCTACATTTTGAGCAGTAAAATTATTGTATACACTGTTCATGCTGCCTACATGTTTCATTCAATAGAAAGGAATCAAAACGCAGATTACTAATTCAATAGTTCGACAAAGAAAATAGACATAGAAAGGAAACACTATGGTCTGAATGGAATTGACACACTATAACAAATTCTCAATTTAATGTTAAAAACAGGAAGTAACAGCATGCAACAACCAATCAGCTAGTGTATAGCACAGAAACACGCAATTTGCGTTGAGGAACAGGAAGAAGATGCATTGAGGAAGATAAAAAAATACACTGAGGAAAGACTAGAACGCAATGGTAAAAATCAGAAGGCAAACTCGCAAAGGCTAAATGCATCGAGGAAGATGAAAAAATATAGCTACGGATTCTTTAAGTTGAAATCAAATTCTTAGAATACATGCAATCAGACTGGAAATTTCAACATTTTAATGAACATGAAGAAGATGAGAATTGGTGGAAGAAGAAGAAGATGAGAAATAGAGGAAGAAAGAAGAAGAAGAATCGAATTCCAGGGCGAAGGGGAAGAACAGGAAGAAGAACTTACCACCATCCGCCGTTCGTCGATGCCGTCTTTGCCGCCGTCTACCGATGTCGCCCTTGCCGCCGTCCTCCGATGTCGTCTTTGCCGCCATCCGGCGATGCCACTATCCGTCGATGCCGCTGTCTTCCGTCCGTCGTCCACCGACCGCCAGACCGTCCGCTGTCCGCAAAGGCGCAAAACGAAAGTTCTTGTATTTTCATATATTTTCAATTTAAAACTTTCGAATCGAAAGAGATTCAAAAGTTTCAAATCAAAAATGCATGAAAACCGATGTCGTCATCTTCACCGTGAGACAGAGGTGAATGACGACATCGAGACAGATATAGATATTGGATATCGTCACTGTAGCAACCGATATCCGATACCGATATCAGATATCCGGATATCGAAAAAAAAAAAGATACCGGAAATTCCCTTTCCAGTATCCGATACAGCATCTGTCTTGATACCGTCATCCGATACCGTCATCCGATACCGTAATCCGATACCGTATCGGGACGGGCGATCACTAGCTTCCAATAGAGTGAAATAGACCATAAATCAAGAAATGTTCGTTTCAATGGGGTGACATAAACCATATATGAATAAACCGTATGTGTATAAACCATAAAAGAATAAACCATATATGAATAAATCATATAAGAATAAACCATATAAGAGTAAACCATACAAGAATGAACCAATTTATGAATAAAAGCAATTAATGAATAAACCATACAAGAATAAACCAATTTATGAATAACCAAATAGATGAATAAACCATATGTGAATAAACCATGAACGAATAAACCATATAACAATAAACCAGATATGAAAAACAATAAATGAATAAACCATATAAGAACAAACCAATTTAAGAATAAACCAGATATGAATAAACTATAAAAGAATAAACCATATAAGAATAAACCAATTTATGAATAAACCATTTAAGAATAAACCATATATGAATAAACCAATTTATGAATAAACCAATTTATGAATAAACCACATAAGAATCTATATAAGAATTAACCATATAAGAATAAACCATAAATGAATAAACCAATTTATGAATAAATCGATTAATGAATAAACCATATAAGACTAAACCAATTTATGAACAAACCATATACGAATAAACCATACAAAAATAAACCAATTTATGAACAAACCATAAATGAATGACCAAATATATGAATAAACCATACAAGAATAAACCAATTTATGAACAAACCATAAATGAATGACCAAATATATGAATAAACCATACAAGAATAAACCAATTTATGAACAAACCATATATGAATAACCTATTAGATGAATAAACCATGCATGAATAAACGATATATGAACAAAACATATAAGAGTAAACCAATTTATGAATAAACCATATAAGAATTAACCCCATACGAATAATCCACATATAAATAAACCAATTTATGAATAAACCATATAAGAATAAACTACATATGAATAAACCAATTTATAAATAAACTATATAAGAATAAACCATGTAAGAATAACCCATTTAAGAAGAAACCATTTAGGCATAAACCATATAAGAATAAACCCCACATGAATAAACCACATATGAATAACCATATATGAATAAAGCAATTTATGAATAAACTATATATGAATAAATCATATAGGAATAAAACAACTTATGAATAAACCACATAAGAATAAACCACATAAGAATAAACCAATTTACGAATAAACCATATATGAAAGAAGGGGGAGTTTGAAGAGAGGGAGGTTTAAGACGACTACGGGAAAAACCCTAGCAGAAGCTCCGAGGGAGAATCCATGGCGAGAGACCATGGCAGAGCGCTGAACTGGGCAAGATCGCTCGTCAGGAAGCTGACCACGGCCAGCGCAGACGCGAGCGACGTCTCCTTGTCTGCGGCGTGGAGCGCGGGGAAGCAGTCGTCCCCAATTAAGCTGCTCTACCGCCGATTATCTGCTCTGGGAGGGCAGCCCAAGGGCGTCGTGGTGAAGACCATGAACGATTGGCTTCTTCAGGGCAACGGCGTCGGAGCCGGCGACATCATTCGATTCGTCAAAGAGCTCCGCAAGTACAAACGCTTCGGCCATGCCCTCGAGGTCCGCCCTTGATCGATTATTTTGGTTCTTATTCTGATCATTCTTTTTTTCTGATTTGATTCCCGGGTCTTCAATTCAGTTATCGTTCTCCGATTGGTTCATTGATCTGGGGGTTGATTCGAGTGGTTCAATTCAGTTGATGGATGCGACATTTTGATCGAGGTTGCTCAAGATTTGGAATCGTAGTTTCTTTTCTGTTCATTTTTTTGTAACTGGGTCATGGATTTTAAAAGTTTAATGAGGAAGTTGCCTCTGATCAGAGATCCGGTCCTGGATTCTTTTTCTGATCATTCTTTTTGTTTCCGATTTGATTCCCGGGTCGTCAATTCAGTCTTCGTTCTCTGTTTGGTTCATTGATCTGGGGATTGATCGGCGAAAATTACGATTAGAGTGTTTCTGATGCTCCATGAGGAGTGGATGGACGCGAGATTTCAGTCCCTTATCTGATCATTTTTTTTGTTGTTCTTCGGTTCTGGGTTTTAAAGGTTTGCTGGGGAAGTTGCCTCTAATCAGAGATCGGATGAAAGATGCGACAATGTTTGATTATTCAGTTGCTTAAAAATGTGACGGTCTTGCTCAATCTAGTTTAAAGTTTTAAAATTTAATTCCGCCCTATCTTGCATTCCTAGTGTGTTTAATCGATCTGGGTATTGATTAATTAATGAAGATTTTGATTTTTATGTTTGCGTTGCAGCTTATGGAATGGATGGATTCAAGAGGAATGAACATGTCACATAGTAGCTATGCTGTGCGCCTTGATCTTGTATACAAAGTTGAAGGGATCAAGGCTGCAGAGAAATACTTTGCCAGCTTCCCGGAGCCGGCGAAAAACCTACTTACCTACGGTTCCCTCCTCAATTGCTACTGCTCTGGGAAGATGGAGGATGAAGCATCAGCATTCTTCGAGATGATGATGTGCAAGAAGCTCGTCTCCAATTCGCTTCCGTATGACAACATGATGTCCCTTTACATGAGACTGGACAAACCCGAGAAGGTCCCGCCTCTTATTGAAGAGATGACGGCGAGAAAGATCGCACCCAGCGACTTCAGCTACAGCATCCTGATGAACAGCTATGCGGCCACGAAGAACTTCGATGCCGTCGAGGAGACGTTCAAGAAGATCGAGTTCTCGGGTCGATCCAAACCCAAGTGGTCAATTTACACTGGCTTAGCCTCTCTATACATGGCCGCCGACCACGTCGACAAGGCTGAGGCGGCACTAAAGAAGGCTGAACAAAACTTGGACCGCGGCGATCGACAGTGTTTTCATTTCCTGATCACTTTGTATGCAGGCATGGGAAAGCTTGAAGAGGTGAACAGGACATGGGCTGCTCTAAAGTCTGCCTTCTCCACCACCCTCAACATGAGCTATCTTACAATGTTGCAGTCTCTCAGTAGACTTGACCAGCTTGAATTGCTGGAGAAGTGCTTCCAGGAATGGGAATCTGGCTGTACAGCATATGACATAAGACTAGCCAACATACTATTTGCAGCTTATTTAAGGAGGAACATGGAGGCAGAGGCAAATGCCCTAATGACGAAGCTTGCCGTGTGGAATTGCGAGCCGGATTTTCGAACAATGGAGTTATTCATCGATTACTATCTCGGTAAGGAGGACATGGTCAAGGCACTTGAGTACATGGACGCGGCGATAACGAAAGCAGAGAAAGATAGTCGCGGGTGGAAGCCTAACCAGTTGAAGATCGACGCCTTCTTGAAGTACTTTGAGAAAGAAGACGATGCGACGGCGGCAGAGGAGTTCCAAGAGAGGTTGAGGAAGCTGGAAACGGCTTCCTGAAAGGGAGTCATCTCTCTTTGCTCTTCTACAATCAAAGTTGTTGCTGAGAGGGGAATGAAGCAGCTTGTTTCTCTTGCTCAAGTAATTGAGGATTTTCATTAACCTAATCAGCTTCCCTTTGTTGAGTGATTGATCTTCTGCTTCACGTCTGTGACATAGCAGGACATAACTTCAGAATGGCTTTCTTAAAAAAAACAAATTTAGAATGGCTTGTACTAATTTTAGTTTGGCCATTCTTGGTTGGGATGGAAATCAGTGCTCTTATCTGACCAATTGGGACCTTTTGTGGCCTCTCTTCTGCTTTCATAAAAATATGGAATTCTGGAAATAATTATGTAACCTATGGTTTTCTCTGAAACTGTGACAAGTTTTGTCCTAGTATTTGTTCTCATAGATGATTTTTAATTCTAAATTCGCGAAGTTTTATTATTTTTGCTCAAGTAGGAAGAGTGCATACTCACCTAATTAGAACTAGAATGTTTTTTAAGAAACATTTAAATTAGGAAAGGAAGAGCAAATTTTGTCTTCTTCAGACGCAGTTATGGAATTTTGGCGCAAGCCACCTTCAGTTTATAAAGATAGAATAAAGTTCTGTGAAATAGGGAAAAATAATAAAGGAGAAAATTATAATAATTCAAGGTTGTGTGGACGGGAAGTATAAATAGAGAAGATGAATAAGGAAAGGGGGGGGGACTATTCTCTGAGGGGAGACCTAAGCAACAAATCAAGTAAGAGTTTCTTCTTGAAGTCTACATTTTGGTATTTGGGATTACATCATTTGTATCAGAGCCACGATTCTGGCATACAATGAGGGTGGAACTCATGGAGAAGGAGTTTGCTGAGATTAAAAGAGGAATGCAAGGATTCGAAGAAAGGATAGAAGAAAAGATTCAAAAAGCAGGAGACAATAACCAAGCAAGTATGAAGAAATTATTCGGCGCCTTATCAGCACAACTATCAGAAATCAAAGTGCAAGGACAGACCAAAGGAGAAGGGAAAATCAGTGAACACCGAGGTGAGGCATCAGAAATACAGAGACGACGAGGACTGATGAAGAGCTGAGAAATACAACAGTTAAGTTGAGGAAAAGGAATGAAGAATGTTTGCTGGAAGTGGGAAATACGTCAGCCATGATAATCAACAAATTAAAAGCTCCGACCGTCAGGGGCAAGGACTTAGAAGGATGGTTGAGAGGTATGGAAAAATACTTCCGTGTGCATAAGGTCTTTATCGATGAAGCTAGATCGGATAAAGTGATAGAATGTCCGAAAGGAGCGGCATTGCAATGGTACATTTGGATTGAAGACAGATATGCATTTGATGATTGGAACGATTTCAAGATTCAGATAGGACAAAGATTTGGGGACGATTTGTCTGATAATATCGTACATCAATTTTTTGATATTAAGCAAATAGGCTCAGGGAAAGAGTACCAGAATGAATACGAAAGATTATCCGTGTCTTTACCTCCAATACCTGATTCTATTATGGAAGAAATATTTGTGAAAGGTTTGAAGCCAGAAATCCAAGGTGAGCTGAGAGGAAAGAATCCTCAAGGATTATGAACAAAGAAATAACAACAGAAAAATGAATACTTGGGGTTCGGAAGGCGTATAATTATTCATATCAAAAAGGGGGAGTGATAAGTCTAAAAATAAGCCTAAAATGATGTGTAAATACGTCGTTGATTGGGCTTTTAGACTTATGCAATAAAATTTATAAATACCTTTAATCACTAAATAATGTGTATAGAGCAAGCAAGGAGTCGAACCACCGGGAGTCAACAAGCAAGAACTTTTATCCAATTTAAAATAAGTTAATTCAAGAATGAATTAATTTTGCAATTAATAAACCTTAATTATATTTAATTATGTTTTTAATTAATTAAAATTAAGTAAAAACTTAATTTTGATTTTTAATATTTTCTGTCAAAACACTCAAGATAGGATAATTTTAATTATAATATCAGATTAATTCGGATTACTAATTTCCCAATTATTATAAAGTTTTAAGACAATTTTTATGAATTAAAATTGGGAATTAATAATCAAGAAGGGGGTTTTGAAATTGAACTTCAAGATGGACGAATTTTTGGATGAAATTCTATATTTAGGTTTTTTATATATTGAATTAAATTTCTAAACAATCAATTTTGAAATATGGAGAGATAAAATAGACAAATTAACCTAGAGAGAGAAAATAAAGAATTTGGGGAAAAAGTGAAATCCGACCCTAATTTAAAAATCTAAAAATGTAGAAATGTTCCAAATCTATTAAAACTAAAGATTAAAAATCATATCTTGAATCAAAATCAAATTGCAATGCTAATTTCATTCAAAATAACTTCTAGGGCTTGTACATTTCGCCCATGCCAAGGCGTTTTAGAATATCTCAAGAAGTTCAAAGTACAAATCAGAAACTTACAATTTTGAAAGAAGAATCAAGATCTTTCGACTTCCAAATCAACTCCTGTGTCCTTTCTGGCCGAATCCTTGGGGAGAGCTTCAAAAAGTAAAATTTGCCTTCTTCCCGACCCCTATTTAAAAATCTAACCATATGAATCGTAGAGGGGCAAAAGAAAAACATGCCCTCAAATTTTTATCTCAATCGGATGGATAGATCTCAAGATATTGCAGATTTACTAGCATTAAATCATGGAAGTTAGATCATTTTATCTCTCTTCCAAGAAGGTAAAAAATGGCATTTTCTGATTCGTCGAGGCATTTTTCCTAATATTCTCTGCCCGCGAGTCGTGCGCTACCATGTTTTAGCGCACTTCAAAAGGCCACAATCATTGCCCCGTTATGATGCATTTAAACGGCTTAAAATGCACCACGTCGCCCTGTATTTAAGAAAAAAAAGAAAAGACAAAAAGTCGCTTTTGTTAGCATTTATCACACGCAGATTCGATTTTCGTGTGCATTTAATGCACATGGCAAATCTACTGCTGCGTACATTAAATAACACTGGGTTTATATAATTAATTCACGTGGTTCGATAGCCGCGTGCATTAAATGCACGCGGCAATCAGTTCCTCATGCATTATCTAAGAGGAATATTCTTCTTTCTTAAATGCACGTGGAGATCGGGTCTTCGCGTGCATTTATTGCACGAAAAGGGAAATAAAACAAAAGACAATTCATACCTTTTCTGTCGTTGACCGCGACATTCCTTTTGGCCAAATCATTTTCTCTTTATGACGCTTCCAATCATTTGCTCGAATTTTTGGGCAAATGACAATGACACCGTAAATTTAATAAAAACATATAGTAAAATACTAAATAAATAATAAAATATATTATTTTTTATTCTTAAAATCATTTCCTGGCTATATATTGGTCAGAAAATTATAAAAAAATATGGAAAACTCTAGAAAAATCAAGAAAGCATTTACCAACCTTTAACCAAGTATTTAAGGCCCTGTAAAAGACATTTCTTCAATGAAATGAGGTTAAATACCATGTAAAAAATACTAAAAATTCAAACTAATCATAAAATCAAGGTGTACGTTATTTATCTCCATTTATATATGATAACATGCAAATATGGCCATTAAAATGCATAAATGTAATGTAATACTCATCAATTAAACATGTTAATTTGCAAGTTATCAGGGAGACCCCCACCAGAATTCTCTCATGCTTATGGAGGGAATGCAACTCATGGGCAAGGAGATCAGAAAGGACGGGATAGACACATGACCTATAATCACACTCCTATGGGAGCCCAAGAAGACATCTTGAAGGATAGAAAGAGACAGTCCTTGATAGCAGAAGAGTTCCTCCAACGCAAGGAAAAAGGGCTTTGTTATCACTGCCATGAAAAATTCAGACCGGGCCACCGTTGCAAGAAAGCATTACAGATTTTGATTGTAGACGAGAAGGAGGCGCAAGATATGACTGAAGAAAATGAATATAAAGATTGGAAAGAGGAAGAAGAAGCACCTATGGAAGGTAACCTACTGATGGCACACGTCTCACTGCAATCTATTATGGGCGGTGTTAGCCCCCATTCAATGAAGTTAAAGGGAGAGACCCAAGGAAAAGAAATAACGGTGTTGATTTATGGTGGTGCATCACATAATTTCATATGCTCTGAATTGCTTTTCCACACTGCCATTTGATGTTGATAATTCAGTCAGGTTTGAGGTAATGTTGGGAAACAGTGAAACATCAAAGGGTCATGGCCTGTGTGTGGGGGTGACGTTTTCCATACAAGAGGTGAGCCTAATCACTAACTTCTTACCATTTAAGTTGGGAAGGACATAGATGATCCTTTGCATGGCCTGGTTGATGTCTTTGGGATGGAGCCATATCCATTGGGACATGCTCATATTGAAGTTCAAGTTGGAAAATCAATTGGTAGTTCTTAACGGAGACCAACAACTATCCTGATCAACCTTGTCAGGGAAAGCAGTAGGAAAAGCCATGAAGCAAAAACAATTGATGATGTTGGAATTATATAAGATGGGTGGGAAGCACACAATGAAGAAATTGAGAGCAAAGACATTGAAGACACCATTAAATCCTTGCACCCTGAAGTAATTTCTGCTTCGACAGGGTTACCTCCTCCCAGGGAAGTTGATCATTCAATTAGATTATTACCAAATTGTCAAGCTATAAACCTCAGACCTTACAAATACTCCCACGTGCAGAAGGATGAAATTGAAAAGTTGGTGAATGAACTATTGAAATCTTAATTGATCAGGCCTTCTCGCAGCCCGTTTTCCACCTAGTATTACTAGTTTAAAAAAACAATGCAGGATGGCGTTTCTGTGTGGATCATAGAGCTCTCAACAAAATAATTGTGCCAAACCGTTACCCCATACCAGTAGTTGAAGAACTGCTTGACGAGATACACGGTGTCTTTGTTTTTTCAAAATTATACCTGAGGTTAGGGTATCATTAGATAAAGATGAAAGAAGAGGATGTACACAAAACTGCTTTTCAAGACTCATGAAGGGCACTATGAATTCAGAGTTATGTCTTTCGGGCTGACGAATGATCTAGCTACTTTTCAGTCCTTAATGAATCAAATATTCAAAACTTTCTTGAGATATTTTTTAATGGTATTCTTTGATGATATTCTGATCTATAGCAAATCATGGGAGGAACACCGAGAACATCTGCACAATGTCTTTAATGTTCTGGAAAAGAATGCCCTTTGTGTCAATTCCAATAAATGCCATATGTCAATTCCAAGCAGCTGGAGTTTTTGGGTCACTAGATATCACAAGAGGGAGTAATGGCAGATAAGGTCAAGATTGAATCTATGAGGAATAGGGCAATTCTGAAAAACCAGAACGAGTTGAGAGGATTCTTAGGACTGATAGGTTATTATCGGATATTCATAAAGAACTATTCGGGCATAGCAGCTCCTCTTACTAAATTACTTAAGAAGGATAGTTTCTGTTGCATTTGAAACACTCATAGAAGCCATGAGTAATGCCCCAATTTTAGCACTTCCATATTTTATTAAGTTTTATCATGGAAACGGATGCATCAAGTATAGGTGTCGACGCTGTACTAACACAAAATGGAAAACCTATTGCATACTTCAGTTTGGTTCTACCTAAGAGGAGTCAAAGGAAATCAGAATATGAAAGAGAGTTATTGGCCATCATTTTAACAGTACAGAAGTGACGACATTACGTCATAAAACTTCCTTTTATCATACGAACTGACCAATATAGTTTAAAGTTCTTACTCACACAGAAGCACGTCCAAGAACCCTGTAGTAAATTAGCCTATAAATTTTGGGATACAACTTTGAGATTGAGTACAAACTGAGAAACATAACACATCGGCAGATGCACTTTCCATATTTCCTTTCTCACCCAACCTGGGGGTTATGACGACATCCAGGGTGACTATGCTTGACTGTGATTTGATAAGAAAAGATTTGTTGGTAAATAACGCTCAGGAGGATCATGTCAGACCTAGCAGAAGACCCCGAAAGCCACTCAAATTTAAGTTGGACCATGGGACCTTGCTGTTTGAAGGACGGTTAGTTCTCTCGCCCGAATCAGTGTTAATCAATGATGTGCTACAAAGTTATCACAAGTCAGTAGTTGGGGGCCACACATGGTATTTGAGGACGTATAAACACATTCTGCAAGATTAATAGTGGAGAGGCATGAAGAGAGATGTTAAAAAATACGTGAACAAATGTCACATTTGTCAAAAATACGTGCACGAATGTCACATTTCTTCAACCCTTACCTATTCCTGATTGAATTTGGGAAGACATCTCAATGCACTTTATCGAGGGACTTCCCATGTCACAAGGCTTAAATTGCATCATGGTGGTAGTCGATCGGCTGAGTAAGCATCGCCACCTTATTCCTTTCAAACACCCTTTTACTGCACTGATGGTGGCTGAAATAACTGTGCACGAGGTAGTAAGGCTCCATGGAATCCCATCCTCAATCGTCTCTGATCGTGAAAAGATATTTACCAGCTTGTTCTGGAAGGAACTACACTCACAACAAGGAACACAACTTAATATGAATTCATCATATCATCCACAGACGGATGGTCAGACTGAAGTGGTTAGCAGATGTTTAGAAAATTATTTCAGATGTTTCACCTTAGAGACCCCCAAACGATGGTCATGCTGGTCACGATGGTTGCACTAGGCAGAATATTCTTACAATACAGCTTACCACTCTTCTCTAAAAACGACCCCATTTAATGTGGTTTATGGTCGTGATCCCCCTAGACTATTGCATTATGGAACCCAACCACCTCCAATTATATCGATCGACATTTTATTGATGGAACGAGAACAGATGTTGAGTACTTTGAAACAGAAATTGTCACAAGCACAGTCCATCATGAAGACAAAAGCCGACAAACACAGGCGCGATCTGCAATTTGTGGAAGGTGATATGGTTACTTCAGATCAGACCATATTGCATGTGATCACTAGCCAAGAGAGTAAACAAGAAGTTGGCACCGAAATTTTTTTGTTCCATACAAAGTCTTAACGAAAATGGGATCTATTGCTTATAAACTGAACATGCCGGATGACTGTGGTTTACACCCCTTTTTTCATGTCTCTCAATTGAAAAAAGCTTTAAGAGAGAATGAACAGTCGTTACCTATTCCGCCCCTGATCTATGACCACTCCGAGTGGAAAATGTCACCAGAAACAGTGTTGAATGCTCGAGCATAGTCTGGTAATGTAGAACTTTTTATTCGATTGAAAGGTCTGCCAATTGAAGATTCTTCTTGGGAATCTTTATCTACCATCAGGTGCCAATTCCCTGAGTTACACCTTGGGGACAAGGTGGTAGTTGATTAAGGAGAGGAGGGGCGGGGGGGGGGGGGGGGGGAGATAGTCCCCATTAAACAATATGAAAGGAAGAAGCGACAGAAATAAAAGATAGAAGGGGGAGTCACATGCAGTAGCACGTGACAAATAAAGAAGTCGTAATTAACTTTCCATGTGGACGGGAAGTATAAATAAAGGAGAAGATGAATAAGGGAGAGGGGGAGAGGGGGAGAGGGGGGGAATCTTCCTAATTGAAGAGTGGAAAGGAAAGGGTGCTACTGCATGTGGTGGGAGTCTTGTGCGTGGAATCTCAGGAGTGACTCGTCGGCGATCCGAAGCATCCGTCTATTCTTCAAGCAGAGTCCTAAGCGACAAATCAAGTAAGAGTTTCTTCTTGAAGTCTACAATTTGGTATTTGGGATTACATCACAATCATTATGATGGTTCTTGGCCATGAATACAATTAACGAATAATAATTATAATTTTTTTTCAAGCCCTCCTTTGCCCTCTTGTTCCCACTCTCCCCCCCCCCCCACTCAGGTCACACTTCCCCTCCTCACACTCATGTTTTCTCTCTTGCTCGAGCCCCCTCCTCACTCCGATCGCACTCCCCTTTGCTCACACTCCCCTTCATATTGTCTTCTTATTCTTGTTCATTTATGTTCATTTTATTTATGGCTCTTCTTCTATGGTCTAAATCTCATTAGCATAAACAATTTCAGACTCATGGATGTGAAAACCATCATCTTTTGGATACTTCCCAATGCATTTGATTGGGATACTATGGAAAATTCTGGGTTTCAACAGCCATGAGTTGAGATGCAATATGTATTGTCGGCATACATTGGTGAGTCTTATTCTTTGATACTGATTAATTTTTACAGTTAACATATAGAATCTCTTTTTTGAACATTTGAAGCCCAAAATTTGGCTACCTCATTTCCCTTAGTTGAGAGAAAATATCAAAGATTTTTCTTTTATTTGTATGCCTAAAATAAGACAGTTTAATTTAGTCTCCCTGTAACCCTAAGCTAGAAAAATAATTCAGAAATTTAGTTGAAGGTGATGCTAATCATTTACTTCGTAACCGAAGTAACCTCTTTCGGGGGGTTCTCAGTTCTTCTAAAAGAAGAACCTTTGATGGATCTCCGCGTCAACAAGTTTGAATTCTGAGAGAACCGGAAAAATCTCCAAGAACCCACACTATGATTATTTTTGTACTTGGTAATGGGTGATTCTATGCCTGTGATGCTTAATAGAGGGACACCAATTTGAACCTAAAATTTTTTAATCATCGAAAGCAGTTACACAGACTAGAACACAACAATAGGCTTTTAAACTTTAAATCATTTCATTATGGTTGAGATAACCATTTGAACACTTTATTGAAGGCTATGATTGCCATTTCAAGGTCGTCTTATGCCGTCACCAAAGGTGGAGGTATAAACCAACATGTCCATGTATAATTAAAATAAAAATATTTCAATATATGCTCACATGTAAGAAGAAAAAATTACAGGTCCAGATCCTGTAATTTTGAGTCAATATCATTATGTTTTCTCAAAAACATGAACCACAGGTCCAGATCCTTATCTAGATATGGCGCATAGATGCTCCTTTCAATAACCCGTGCTGCATTTGTCATGATGAAAACTCTCATACTTTCAAATATTTGTGATTTTGGATATTTCTTTGTATGCAGTTTATAAATTTTTTCTAAATAAGACAAATATATAAGTCGTGGAGGAGACTGGGTCATGGGGATATGTTTTATTGCTCTACCATGATAAAAAGGTTAATACGCTTTATAACAGAAAGATGGCAGTACAAAAGTATTTTGGTGTCATGTAGAGTATGCCCATTGAAATATCCATGACGGTTTTAAGGGGTATCACTAGTTTAGGGTGCACCTTTTCAGTGATTCTGAAACAAAGTGGAATAAACTGTTTGTTTACAAGACCTTTAAAAATAAAAAAATAAACAGAGGCGATTGCCCTTTTTCCCCTCACTAACTCTATACGGAGAATTTTGGAAAATTAAGATCAGCTTGATCCACTTTTCTTGTGGGCAAAAAATGTTTTGACAAAAAAAATTGTATACTATCTTGAATGGTAGGCTCCCAGAAGTGCTAGCTGATGTCACTAAGGTTTCCTTGACAGCTGAAATCAGGAGTGCTTACAGCCTCTTAGGTACCGCCAGTTAGTAGGCTCATAGAAATTGTGAACTTTGTGAGAATACCCTTATCGGCTAGCATAGTGGAAAGACATGACCACCATGGTGCTCCAAGTCCTCAATGAGTTTGGGTTGCAGTACAAGATCGTAAACATCCCAAGTGTATTCTCCATCTTATGACATATGAATTAAAAGTAAGAGTGTCTACTTAGAGGTCAGCACTATCATAGTGTAAACATCAATAGCGACAACTGAATGATGGTGTTGTATACATAGGAGTAAAGTGACATCAATGAGCACTTCATAGGCAAAATATATGATCCCTTTTCTACCCACATGCTGAACCTTGTGATTCAAGCCATCATGAGGTCCTTGTACATATACTTTTTAGTGCCTCTGGCATTGGTGTGCACCAATGGAAACTGTTGCGGATGACCCATACAATTGAAAGTTGATAAAAAAATGATAATAACCAAGTCACACTGCTCAACCCACTGTCCTTAACCCATAATATAAATCAAGGGATGGAGTCTCTCATCTTCTATCGTTGATCACATTTATCAGGCCATCTATGTGGTTACACTAAGATCTGTAACTTTACCTTCCACAACCAAGTCAAAACCACATCCTGTGCAACTATTCCACATGGTGGAACAACACGCATGCAATACCAAAGGATGCTCTAGCTTAATGAGAGGTCCATTATGTGATGGAAATTGAGATATTATCAAAGGATATGACAGTCTTCCCAAATGAGTGGTACATGCTCAAGGACCCCCTCAATATCCCATGACCATTCTCATTGACAATGAACCATCTAAGTACATCATGATGGTTTGATTCACCTATGATCCCTAGGTTTTGGCAGGGTTTAGGAAGTGCCTTGATACAATTATGAGATAATTAAGTTGATCAATAAAACTAATATAAGACCTTGACTCTTAAAAAAATATATAGTGATGATTAAGGGTTGTCTCCACACAGAATAGTGATCAGGGATATTTTATGAGAGATTCAAATTGAGATAAATATGCTACAATGAGAAGGCGAAAAATCAGGCACACATGTCAAAATATGAGGAATATAGTCGCAATGGAGAGATGAGGGATAAAATTAAAAAATGTGAAAGGATGAGAAAGATAATAAATATGGAAAGAGATGAATACTAATTAGTGTTTATAAATGGATTAGGGGAAATGATTAATGATGAGAAATGGAGATGATGGAGGGTGAAGTGAATATGGAGGGGCAGATGGATGGATATGAATTGATGGATATGGATGGGTGTTGAAAAGAAGATGAAAATCTAATTACAAGGAATTTACCATAGATCCTTGTGTTGCACCATGATCAAGCTGATTTTCAGCTGCAGCGGAGTCCCTCTACTTCTTTAGTCAACAATTTACACGAAGAAAATTCATGGCTACCAAACTCTTTTTCTTTCATTTAGCCTACCGATATGTTAACATGCATACATGAGTCTATTTATAGATTGAGATGGATAGGAAAGAGAGAGAGGGAGAGAGAGAGAGAAACAGAGATAGAGAGAGAGAAGAAAAGATGCCCTCAAAAATTTAGAGCAAAACTTGTTTTAGGTGCGTAGATATCTCATATTGATGGTCGATCATTTTGAGACGTTGGTTTTTCTCTCTCCTCCATTAGTCCACGTGTTGGATTGGTCAGTACCTCAGCATAATCCTCAGATTTGCCAAAGAGTCTACTCTAACTTATATGTTAATCATTGCAACTTGACGTTTGTCAAAATGACATTCTTGTACCAAAAAAGTCTTTATTTTTATTTTTTACTACTCTTGTTCTGCTACACGTCCACCCTTTTTTCAAAATTTAACATTTATTTATGGAAATTTTAATCACAGGTTAATGTGACACTAAAATATGCTCTCTCTTTGTTATCACACAGATGTCATTTTTAATTACTCAACTTTGTTGACATGTGTGTGTGTGATCCATAGTATCCAATTGCAAATTAAATTGATGCCTTTATCATCATCCCATTTGTATCTCATAGTTAAAAAATAAAATTGGTTAATCATGGCATCGCAAATTGCAATGCAATAATGTCACTTCTTTGGAATGATTCAGATGACCATTCATTGTTCGCATGTGTACATTGTGAGTTTCCCATGATCGGCCACTATTTGATTGTGATTGATGAAAATTTGAAATAAACGCAGAAATATTTAAACCCATAAATAATTTCATAAAATATATTTTAACTTATAGAATTAATATCTTTATGAATCTGATGTCATAAACTATCATAATAAATTTAATCATTTTAAGGTTGATAACATGCATGGATGATAACTGTAAAGAAGATAAAAAATAAAATAAATGATATTAACGTAATAAATATTGTGTTTTCAACCCCATTCAGATTACATCCATGGGGAATGCCTTGAAGAGTATAAAGTCAAAGCTTAAGAAACACGGGGAGATGATCTCCCAAAATTGTGCGCGACAACTCTCATCCTCCTCGACGTCTTCAATAAGGGGATACCACTAAGAGGGGAAACAATTCAAAACCATATTAAATATCTCTTCATTAATTACATAATCTAATTAAGAAGATAAATCTTACAACTTTCCACTTTTCGTCCAATCATCATTTAATGCCATACATCCCAAACCCAGAAGTCACGTCATCGAGATTCTCCGTCACGTCCCCCATCACATCGACCCATTAATTTCCATCTCCTGGCACGTCTTCGTCAACCATCACGTGTTCGTCACGTCACGCATGACAGATAGTGAACCCTAATTGGGACAATTCCACTGAAATGAGCCCCAACCCTCAAACAGGTCTACAAAATCCACCTACCGATTTGTTGGCCCCAACCGACCCATCTGATCCCCACAGCCGATCCCAGCCGTTGATCATCCAACCTCTCAAGACCATCATTCCCAGCCGTCAGATCAGTGAACCCATCAGAGGCGGTGACGGGATACCGCCGTTCCGATAAGGCATGAGGCGGTGAGAGTAACGCCGACTGCGGTGACCGCTCTTAAAGACACCGGCGGTGCCGGTACTCCTCTGGCGGGGTTAATTAAAAAAACTCGCTTTTCCTGTGAATTTCAATGAAGATTATTTGCGCGCAAAGAGAGAACGGAAGGATACCGCGGCGGAGAAGGATTTCTCTCGTCTCTGATTCTACCCTTGAAGTGGAAAACGCGTTCTTCGACTCTGAAAGTTAGTGAGTCGATCCTGTTTTTCGTTTTTTTGGCTAATTCTACGTTTCTTGCAATGTGATTGTGTGGTTTTTTGTTGCCTGCTTGATTCCAGAAGAAGGGGAAGTGCGCGGAATCGTTCTCTGTTGTTTTTTTGAAGAATAAATTTTGTTCTACTTAGATGCTACAGGATGAGGAAGAAGCTCGACACTCGTTTCCCCGCTGTATGTTGTTCCCCACTGTCATTTCTTTGTCCCATTTTCAGAGCTTTTCTTTGATTTAAGGAGTAATTCATGGGTTGGAGTTTGCTCGGGACGATTGATGTAATTTGATCCTGCATTTTATTTAGGGTGTTCTTAGCTTTGTTTGTTGGGCATCTCTTGCTTATATTGATTTTGGAATCGGATGAAAGCCGATTTATATTTTGGATTTTTTTTTGCATTTTATCTTGAGAGAGTTTTAAAGTTCATGGCGAAAATGGAGGGAAGTTCCAATACCTCGGTCATTTATAGCTTAGTAATTTCTTCTCTGTAATACTCCTTTAGAGTCAGCAGCTGCTTGTCGTCCTGTTGCAAGATATCATTTACCTAATTTTAATTGTATATGAATCATTGCATATTTTTTAGTTAACTCCTGTAATCATTGGTTAAGCGTGGAAAAATATACTGATTTGTTGAGATGATTGGTGTGGTAATAGAGTGTCAAGAATATGTTTTTCATCCTTTCTAGAAGTGGGTAGAAGATCATAACAGATTACTGTGTATTCGAAATTTTGAACCGAATATAAAAAGACTTAATTTATTGAATGAGTAGTTATATCTATGTCTTGGGTGGTATTATCCCTTCTTTCCATTGTACGAATGGGTATGAAGCCATCATCTTCCATGGACCTTATTTAATGAGCTTCATGTTTCTACATGCAGGCAAGAATCAAGAAAATCATGCAAGCCGATGAAGATGTTGGGAAGATTGCCATGGCTGTCCCACTCTTAGTATGTAAGTGGCGAGTTCCTCCTTTCGACTGTGTCATGATCTTCAAATTTACGTTTTTCTGGTACTTTCATCTGATAAACCAGGAATATCGGATTTCAAAACTTGTGCTTAAGTATTCTTTTATTTTTTGAAATAATTGTGTTTAAGTATTCTAGATAATGTTTTTGGAAGTTAGCAGTCATCATACTCGTCATCTCAGCTTTGATGGTTGACGATTTCATCATTGTCGTCCTGCAGCAGATGAATGACGACAATGTCGTCATCATCTCTCATCAGCTGAGCGGATTAACAGAGTGATGATGACTGGAGGCGATACAGAGAAAAAATCGTTGTCATTATTTTCATTCATTCTTGTTTTCGAAAAAAAATATTTTCATTCATACTGCCGACATGGGACAATGACAATGACAATTTTGTCATTGTCATCGATGACTGCAAAAATGATTATATAAGCGTTCATCTATGACAATGAAGGCTTTTGCATTTGCTGTGAACTATATATAGCCTATGCGTCCAATTGTCTTGGCTTTTATCTCTCTATCCACAATCCTCTCTCTCTTGATCGAATGAGTTTACTTTTTTATTTGTTTGAAAAAACGTTTTCCAAATGACAGCAAAAGCTTTGGAGCTGTTCCTGCAGGACCTCTGTGACAGGACTTATGACATTACTCTGCAGCGGGGTGCGAAAACCATAAGCTCTTTGCACCTGTGAGCTTTACCTCCTCTTCAAATAAATCCAAATTCAACTCCAGTTTTGTTACTCGTCATGAAGTTGTAATTCCATCAGGATAGAAAGTGAGATAGAGAGAAACAGAAATAGAAATGGATACAGATAAAGATTAGAACAATTTGGATAAAGATAAAGGTAAAGATAAACATGTGGATGCAGATAAAAATAGAAATGGATAAAGATTTGCTGTCATGGATACAGATTAGAACAACTTGCTCATGCATGTTTTTTTAAGCATACAGGAAGCAGTGTGTCCAGAGCTTTGGAGTCTTCGACTTCCTGCGGCACATCGTCAGCAAGGTTCCCGACATCGGCCACTCTGATACTGGTGGAGAAGAAAGGCATCCCAGAAAGAGGTTAGATTAGAAAATCATTCCAAAACCTGTGGTTTTATTCTTGCTGATTCCTCTTACCTTCCAGAAAGGCATTAGAAGGGGAGGACAATGACACTGATGATGAGACGAAGAGGAACAAGGTGACAAGATGATTTCTTTCCCTGACTCTTTGCTTCTCTTGGCCATGGTGACCTTTCTAATGATGAATGCTGCTCTCTAGGAGGCGATGGGCCATGGGATAAGCATTGGCAGCGGACGAGGCCGTGGAAGGGGCCGAGGCCGAGGCCGTGGCAGGCCGCCCCGTAATGCTGACCTTCATTTGCCCTGTGTAGCCGATGATCTCTCTACGGCCACCCCCGGGCTGCCGAAACCTTCCGGTGCTAAAATCTCCAAGGAACCAGCAATTGGTGACGATGACGGGTCATCCTTGGTTGTGAGGGACTTTGACCTTAATGAGAATCCAGATGGAGTTGGAAGCACAGCGGGTGGTGCATCGGCGTCTCTGACAACTGTCGGTGCCTCGACAGCCCCCGTTTCTGAGGCCAAGGAAGGCGAGGAAGAAGAAGAATACACGGGCTGGCCACTTCCCAGTATGGGGAAGATGGATATAGATCCACTCCAGTTTTCCCTGTCCAAAAGACCAGGGCATGAAGAAGAGGAAGACTATGATAATGATGATGATGGGTGACTAAGATATGATCGTTGAAGTGCCAACCTAATTGGGCATTTGACCTGACCAGAATCCAATGCCTCTATATTTTGGAGCATGAAGAGGGAAGGTTTGATGCTCAGTACCCATTTCCCTCTTTGATGTCTTTTGCACATCCAGGCAAATGGGGCTCACTGCTAGAGTAGAATAGATGCAATTATGAAAGGTATAACATTAGGCATAACAAAAGGATATCATCTCATTGGCTGTATGAGCCGGGTAAAGAGTCAGGCCTCTCATTTTGAATTCTTATGGAATTTTGGAGTATCTTCTGCCATCTACTTAATGTTCTGGTTCTTTCCTTGCAACATGAAAGGTTTTGGAGAAATCCTTCAAGTTGACACTGATCTGCTCATACTTTTTTTTACATGAATTCAAAAGAGCCCTTTTTAGTTTTTTTTCTGGTTCTTTGTTAATATTCAACAGTCTCAGAATTTTACTTGGATTGGTTGCTATGCATTTTGTTGTCAATCTTCTTGTCCCAAACTTAAGCTAAGGGGAGTCTTGCCAATGAAGTTCACAGGATGTCACCTATCTAAATTGCTCCTGCCTTGGCTTCCTTCACTGTCGAGTTTCGTGCTCCTGACAGTCATTTTATCAAGCCCAGTGGATGGATCCAAGGGGTAATAAAGATAGAAGTTACAATGTGATAGTATCCCAGTGGGGATCGTATCGAAAATGATTTAACACGGGCGGAGTGGATGTCGCCGAAGGGGTCAATAGCAGACAGAGGGATGGCGGAGTGGACGTCGCCGGAGGACTCGACTGAGTGGACATCGTCGAGGGAGAGAAGAGACACTACTTACAAGGAAACAAAATAATTGAAATCCTGCCCTCCTATTTGGAGGGCTACATACTTAAGGGGAACATACTTAATGTAGAAAGATGATAATGCCCCTAGTGGGCTTAGTGGATTGTAACACAATGGAAAATGAGGGCTGGGGATTCTGGAGATGTAAGATGCCTAAATTATAATGTGGAGGTTAGGGTCTTGATCAGTCCCACTGCATTAGTCTTCAAAATGTTTAACTTGAGCTCCCTTCGCATAACTTTTCAAGTTCAATATTTTATAGAAGACAAAATTATTATGTAATGAGCAGTTCATCTAAAAATTTTAGTTAATTAAATTGAGAACGAATTTCATAAAGCTTAGTATGTTTGTCATGGCATCATGTCTCCCCTTTGGGTCACACCTCTGTATCCTTGAATTAGGCCTCTCTACTTCCCTACACATGATAGATAAGACCTTTATTTTGTTGGTAAAACATTTCGATTTTGAATTTATTTTGAAATAAAAAAATTAATTTAATTAAATTCTGAAGATTTCCATAAACTATTCTTATTCTTTCATAAATTTATCTGTTCTATTCAGATGGTGATGAGAGAAATGGATTTCAAAATCAATTTGACTAGCACTTATACAATATCAAAATGAAACTTTATACAATCATCATTCAATAAACATTTTAAATCATTTCGTAGTGTCATTGAATTGACAGGAAAATTTTGTGCGCCACCCAAACTGAAATGAATCATAATGAGACCCTAATATAAAAGTATTGGAGTAAACTAACAAGAATGAGCCAAAAGCTTCAACCTATAGTGTAATACAACATAAGCTCAAATGTCCAGAAGAAACATTCACAGTTATACATTTTAGAGCAGCTCTTAAAAAATTCTTTGAGCATTATCAGTTCAACTTTATGATGAATACTTTGATTAATAGATTCGACTCGGAGATTAAAGTACGTAATATTTTGATGAATGGTACATATTCTTTTAAATAGTAGTAACCCATTTATTACGAATAGGAAACTGGAAAACACAAAACCAACTTGAGTGTTATTTGTGTTTGTAATGAAACAATAAGAGTTGGTGACTTGGAAACTATTAAATTATTAAATAATTCTCAAAATTTATTTCTCATACTAAGTAAGAAGTGTAAAACGACTAGTTCATAAGAACAACCATTTTGTAACCACTTGTCAACATATACTGATCCATAGACAGCAACAGAAATCAAAGTACAAGTACTAGAAATATTTTTTTGCAGATGGAGCTTTCTCTTAGTTTTGGAATAGGGGACTTCATCTTAGTGGTAGAGTTTATCTTTATAAATGTGTATGTTTTTGAGTTTATCTTTCTCTCACTTTTCTCATTGGTAAGTGAACGTATAAAACTTTTTCAAATGACTGTGATTTCATAATTAAACAATTTCCATATGAACATTAGCTCAAAATATGTAGTGTAATTAATAACAAAAGGTGTGATCTTATAACTTTGAACAATTCATACCTTGGGCGTAATGCTGCAAGTCGCCTATCCGTCCAATCTCTAGTGATGTCCACATAGTTATCCAGTGCAATGAATCTCATCTCCACTGATTTCTGCACCATTGTCAATCGCACAGGGCCGAGAGAAAAGATAATGAATGGATGGATATAGAGAAGGGAGTTGCATAGGTCTCCAAACCTGCCCCTTATATGGCTCTTATATATTAATTAGTTTTTTTAAAATCAAAACCCAAGGTATTAATTTGTACTTTATTGCCCAAGAACCTTATGTGTATGATCCTCTATGCCCAAGATCCCATCTAAATAATGACCCCAATTGCCCCAGTAACTCTTTACTAGCCAGAGAAATCAATAAAATACAAATCGCGTATGAATTTATTCGCACGTCTGCTGATTCAATTTAAGCCTATGAGAGGTTTGATTGTCAATTCTTATCGGCCCATGTTTCACCACATGTCCTAGAAGGTAATGGGATACGATATTTACATATAGAACCTGCATATCAAGAATTATTGTAAATCCCACTGCCTCTCTAGGACGAAGTGAGATTAAAAATGTTTTTTACAAAGATGGGGGGCTTAGTTTATATATATTTCTATGCATGGATTGAGGAAAAAAAGATGAAGCTACCTTTAAAATTTCAGCTCAATCCGAGTTCTGTATCGTAGGATATCAAGCCTAGAAGTTGGATGATTCCTAGACAATGATTTGATTCAAATATTTCTCTCTCCTCATCCTCGTCAATGCCATTGCGTTGGTTAGGTTTTTGAAGGTCCATCAAGTGTTCGTTGGTGTCTTTAGTGCTTGGAGAGGTTCAATAGAGAAGTGGGGAGGTTGATCTACACCAGGAAGATGCCTTGATCCAGTGGAATATCGGAATTTAATGCAATCATTGCATGAGATTCTTCCTTGTCATCTGTGATGGATGGCTCTTGTCGCACCACGTGTCATCCTGGAGAAAAAAACACAACATGAGAAAATATCTTTTTATTTAAATTTATTATCTACTACTAGTTTGCACCTAATGTGGCGGCGCATCAGTGCGCGCCACATCAGGTATTTCCCTTTTTAATCCAATGAGAATAGGACACCTGCGTATGACATGTCACGTGACAGCTCAATGCATGCCACAATAATTGACCGATCTGAGGAAGGGAGAGAGAAAATAAATAAATTTTTAATCATCTTTGCCTTGGTCCACAGAACACATGTATTGCATAAAATGCACTTCTTTTTTTGATTGGGTCACATCACCCTGTCTAGAAAGAGTAAAAAGGTAATTTGTTAGCATTAAATGCCATTATGGCATCACTAATCGTGATTCCATAACAGTTTAGTTAAATGATTGGTTTTCGCCAATCATTATCCAAATTCGTGGTTGATCACCGTTCAATGAATTGAAGGGCGATGCGTGGCGTTGAGAAAATAAAGGCACCAAAATATAATTTAAAATTCATACTTAATAAAATTAAGGCCCAAAAATATAAATAAATATCTATGTTTCAACTTAGAAAAATGTTTTAAATTCCAGAAAAATTATATTCAGAATAAAAAAATATTATGACTCAAAAATTACATTCTGACTTAAAAAATTATATTCTGACTCAAACAATATATATTCTTTTATAATTTGTTGACATAAATATTCCCAATAATAGTTTAATATGCAGAAATTTCAAAATATCATGCTAAAAATAAATCTAACCATTTTAAGCTTGATAACATGCATATAAAATTAATTTAATGCAAATAAACATGTAAATAAGGTCAGATTAAGCTACAAAAAATGAATGTTATCATCCTTCATCATCATTTATGCAGGAGTGGGTACCGTTATTCTATATAAGTATTTAGTATCATTAGCAGATATCATATGAAATGGATATTTTGTGGCCATTAAGTTAATTGGACTTGTACTTCATCTTAACTTCATTGAGATTTATATGTATTCATTATTATTCTTGCGTGATATTTATGACAAAGTCCCTGAATACATGTAATAACTTAATGAATTATGAGGAAATCATATTACATTGATCACTAGTCTCTAAACATGTATTCAAGTACTCGTATTTGATGGATACTTGAGACACAAATCTAACTATCTATAAAATAATATAACTATCAGATCTTACATATACGGTTAGTATGGTTGATCTTATCAACCAATCCAATATAGTTCACGTAGTTATACACATATGAACCCTATTTTGGCATGGTTATATTTTGTAGTGTCTTTATTTTAGAGAAAAAAATAAATTTTATGCATTGATTGGTTAATTGTATTGTTTTAACATTTTCCATCACGAATTCTTCTTGATTTACAGACTAAATATCTGATTGTTAATATTATGAAGTCATTTTGATTATGATATTAGTACTTAAATAGGTGGAATATATTTTCATTCCGAATTCCTCTCTAGAGTTCATTTTTTTCTGTTTTAGGAGTCAATTGAAATAAAATACTAAAAAACAATGAATAAAATAAGAAAAGGGTGATTAGCAAGCACGTCAGGACTTGAATCAACACCGGTTAATAATGGCTGGCATTATAGCAAGTGCAGCATGCCATGGTGTCATCACAAGAATGTAGTACACCCAGACAGAGAAACATGAAGGCCCCCAAAAAATCCCACTTGAAGGGAGCCCAATAACACAAGCGTAGCCCACACACTCTCGGATAGGATTTACAAGTTTGAAATATAATTCAACATGAAATTTATATAGGTTTTTGTTTCTTTTTAAAATTTCTGATATGATTCTTATCTTTTTTCTATTTTCAAAGTCACAGGTGGCCAGGTCGATGTAGAAAAGAAAAGATGAGATCATGGCCAAGTAAGCTGAGACTTTGAAGAACTGAGAGAAAAATGATGATTGGGATTCAAGCTGACTCAAAGTGTGTGTCATAACAAGCCATTCTTAAAGAAGATCAGAACGCCAGATTAAAACTTGTATTGTTATTGTTTTTTTTTCATGTAGCCACATGATTTGTTGATGTCCCCTGATGAGGGGGAGAGACATGAATGGCAAGCTTATTGGGCAATGCGACTAACTAGGATGGCACTTATTGATTGGATAAGTGAAGTGGACAGGGAAACACTCATAATAAGACAGTTCACAATTGTGATCTAATCTTGGCCAACATCCCCCATTTTTTGAAAAGATAAGACATCCAAGGGTAAACACACCATTGCAATCCTTATTGGCCTCATAGAGTTCCAGCAACAGGAACTTCACAAAAAATCTAATGGTGGTCAAGAGAGCTCTATGTGGTGGACCAGTGCATCCACATCTGATACAGTTCATTCTCAACCATACAAAGAAAATTTATCATTCTTGGGCCTTCTTTTGTCACTGGAAAAGGGAAACATCAAAGGACTCTTTTTTGAGGCCCTGAAATGCATTCCAGGGTGGTGGAAGCCTCATGACAGAAACTGAAGTCAAGGGGGAAGTGATCAACGTCGCTGACCTTTCTTGTCTAAATCCGGTCAATCCTGGTTCTTTTTGAAACTTGATCCTGATGATAATCAGTTCTCAGTCATCATTGAATGCATAAATTTAGAGTACATTGAATTAAAATTAAAAGAACATCTCCCTGTACCTGCACACATATTTATCTCCTCTAAAATACTCTTACAGCTCTCTTATTAGATCTATCATTTATCTACTAATTAAAATAAATAAATGAAAATATTTTTTCTTATATAGTTATATTAAAAATAAATATATCCTTTCCACTAAATATAGATATGCCTATCCACCTATAGTACATTAATCATGTCTTATCTGAACAATTATCTTTCTCCCCTGGATACACATGTAAGTGTGCCTGTACGTGCGAGCAAGTCATCGTCCAGCTTTTATCCACTTGGCACATGTGTACCTTAATTAAGTCCTCTAATAACACAATGCACCTCTGATTTGGGGTATCATTCCATATCTAAAGATAAAAAATTGTTAAAAATAAAAACAATGCTCAACTAGAGTTTTAGTTTGCAGCGATACAAATATCATAAGGAAACATCAGTTTTAGAGCCTGTTTACTATTCTGTGTATTAGGCGTATGGACATGATTAAGTGCCTTCCCTGAGTCCAACATGCACTTGTTGCTCTTAGGAGCCCCAAAAGCTCAATTTCTAAACTCGTAGCTTTATCTACTTTTATCTCGTAGTTTTTGCTCACTGGCAGGTTCTTGCTTGGGTCACACTAGATGATTCCTTAAGTTTATAGTTCATTTTGACTCACAAACACCAAAGTTCACAACTCATCAGCTCTCGTGTACTTTTAAATTACACTGTTCTTCCTCATTGCCTTCCAATTGTAGAAATCACAAAATCGAGGTAAACCAAGAAACATCTATTAAAGCAAAAAACTGCCTAAACCCAGATTTTCTAACCTAAACACAAAGACTCAAACTTGAACCCATAAAACAGCACAAAGACAAAACCTAACTTACACCTCAAAAGCAAATCAAAAATTATTCTCTCCCTAAAAAGGATGAGTTGTATTAATTCCCTTCTAAATTCAGTTACTACCATATCATCTTGATTCTTCACCGTCTACATAATATCATAATACTATCACCCCAGTTATCTTTATTTAGCTTATCCTCTTTTAGTATTGGACTTCAGTTATTGCCAGTATTATCCTATCATTATCCCTCTTCCTAACTCCTATGTAAAATATACTTCTAAGCACCATTCCACGTGGATACGACCTTTCTCATCACTAAACAACTTGAGTGATTTTAAAAAAATTTATATTATCAAAGAAAATTAAAATTAACATTTACATCAAAAGATACACCTAATTTTCTTTCTTCACTTGGGGTATTACAATAAAGACCCAAATGATATATGGTTGGTGCTTAGTAGAGAGAGACTTCAATGAATTGAATTGTAAAAATCCCTGATGTTAATTAGATTGATTCATATCACAGTTGTATCATTGGAAATTTTACCAAAGAAAAAAAAGGAAATCAAGTTGATGGATGGCTATATCTTTACTACTACTTATAAGTTCATGACCATAGGATTCAAACATGTCTTAGCTTGGATATATTAAGAAGTACACAAAGGTTATTGAGAGGGAAAGATGGGATTTTACGCCCTCAGTATGTGAGGATATAAACTCAAGGAAGAAGATGCATTAAATCCCTGGACAGGATATTGGAAATAATAGAGAAGACATTATCCACTTAACTCCATTACACCTCAATACTAACATGAATGATGGATTAAGATTTGATGATTACTCATAACTTAGGTTATTTGTGAGTCTTGGATGGATGAAATATTATACATATACAGTAACTGATGATGGTAAATATTTCATGAAATAGTTTATTTAATAATATGTATCTTCTAAAAATTGAGGTGTTGCTTGGCACCTCATGAGCTAGAAACTCATCTTATTGATTTGGGTAAATCAATTATTAGTTGATTACCATATATGCCTAATTAAATAATTAATTATATTTATCAATAAGTGTTATTGGTGATGGAATTATGTGGCCGTCAAGCCAAATCATACCCCCATATTTTATTTAAGTTCATTGAATAAAATATTATGTTCATTATTATTCCAGTGTGATGTTTATAATGAAGTCCATGAATATGTGCAATGACATAGTGAATTATGAAGAGATCATAATACAATGATCACTAGTCTTTACATACATAGTCTAAATATTTCTATTAAATGTATAGTTGAGAAGGACATTAAATTATCCGAACAGATAACACTAACTGATCCTAATTCTATGATAATTATAGCTCATCATGTGTCTATTAGTTTTGCCACATTAATGACAGATAGTGGGTGCTCTTTGGAGAAAGAGTTTAGTGAATTGATCAGAAGAATTCCCGAATGGTAATATACCTAAATGTCAATCAGGGTGATTCGTGTTATGGTTTTATAAGTGATCCACTGATGTGATGCACCAAGGACATCTCGCGGATGGACAACTACACTTTGACTACGACTTACAAGCCTCTAATCAAGATATTCAAACATGTCATGGCTCCGATGTTATAAGAAGCTCATGGCGATGATTGGTTGGCCAAGACTGGATCATTCACCCTCGGTACAATAGGAGATTGACTCAAGGAAGGCGATGCAGAAAATCCCTGACCAGGGTAGTGAGAAAATTGGAGAAGGTGTTCTCCAATGATCCTCATTATGCATCAGTACTAATCAAATGACAGATTAGAGTTTGACGATTAACTATACCCTCAGTTGTTCAAGAGTCTCGCATGGATGATGGATTATACGTATACGGCAATTGATGATGGTAAAGGTTTGATGAGAGAGTTTGAACGCTACTCGGTATCTTCTAGAGCATGAGGTGTAACTTGGCAACCCAATGGCTAGAAATTTTACCTATTGATTGGCTTAAATCAATCCTTAATTAATGTATATGTTAATATAGTTAATTAATAAGGTTAGAATTTTTTTTAAAATTAGGCCATTAAAGTTATAAATTAGAATGATATATGGCCCTAGAGGGTCACTCACATAAGATCATAGGGGCATTGGTGAATATATTTTAATTAATGGGTTTTTGAGAAAAACTTGAGTAAAATATAAATAAGGGGCACTCATTTTAAGCACCCAGTCCAACCATAATTCCCCCTTTCTCCACTCTAATCTCTTCTCCACTCAACGAAGGAGGGTGTCTTCATGGTGAGAAGATCTTCAAGATTTTCAAGTAGAGTTAAAGGAGAAGAGGTGGAGATCTGAGAGCAATGTGATTGCTTTGCTACTTATAGAGGCCATGCATGTGAACAACTTCAGAATGATATCAAAATGAGCAGGTCAAGGGTGGAACAAGTTCCCCATAGGGTACATGTGATGTATGATTTCATAGATTGATTTAGAATCAATCACACGCTTCTGCATCCATGGCAACCATATTTTCCATGATTGAACCGATGCACAAAACTCAACAATTGGGTCATTAAAATTATAACTAGATAAATACATGGGCCGAGAGGGTTATACAAGTAAGATATATGGATATACTTAATATTAAAAATATATTTTTGAAAAGTTACCACTTAAGTTGTTCTAATTCCATTCACTCTATTTGAGATACTTGATGGCAGGATGATCCACTATATCATCAAAATGTGTTGGAAAAGAAGTTGGAAAAAGAAGAGGTCCATTGTCGCATCAATCGTTTGGATAGGCCAAGAGGTCAAAAAAGTAAACAACTTGAAGTAACTCTTCTAGGGAGCAAGTCAAGGGTGGAGTTAATTCCACAAAAGGTTATGTGATCATGTATGGTTTTATATATCAATTAAAATTTTATTTTCCATCGTCCACTGATAAAATTTGATTTAAGTACTCAATCAAAGCCTAAGAACCCAAAAATTATGACGAGGGATCACAAAATGGCAAGCACTCATCTTTAAGAACATATTTAGAATATTTGTATTTTTTTAGAATACAAATATTCTAAATATGTTCTTAAAGATGAGTGCTTGCCATTTTGTGATCCCTCGTCATAATTTACCCATCATTACACATATCCCTAGAATTCATTATAATCATCATTTATATTTAATAATGAATGTAAGACATGATAAAGGGAATGAGATGTATGTACCATGATTGGGTTCCAGCCCACGTACCATGAATAAATTGAGGCAAAGGCCTTTTTGAGAGTAGTCTCATTTTATGAATATATTGGAATGGTTGTGGGATGAAATACAATAAAAATATTTTAAGAAGTTCAAAGCTTTTTCAAAAAAAATATCTAACTCAACTTATGATTTTGAAATATTATACCATCGTATAATATTTTGAGGCCTACTTTTGAATTCCACGAGATTTAAGAATATGTATGAAAGATTCATGTTAAATTTCTATATATTTATTAAACTTTCATTTTTTATATTTCAATATAATAATAAATTTTACCATAAGAATAATCAAACCTTGATATTTATCAAGGTGACATCATAGTAATATCTTGGTATTCTTCTTGCATGAAAGTTATGTATGTTATTGAATATTAGACAAAATAGTAAATACAAGTTGTAAAGCCTGATGATGAGACTTCAAATTATGTTGGATCCCAGAAGTATCACAAGACAATCAAATTCAAGGTGTGAAATCGAAATTAGAATATTCCATTGGGTGAAAAACAATTTGATCCTATATTAATGATTAATATGAAAATTTTATTCATAATGGATTAAAAGGTTTTCAAGATAATTTTGTTTCTATGATATTTTAAGAGTTTTCATAACTTTGCAAAAATGTCTTCCACAACTAATTCTTTTCCTATGTCCTCAAGTTACCCTCCATTTTTTGGACAAATATATGAAAATTAAAATATTTGAGAAACATAGTACAAGAAGATAGGATTTTAATTACAATCAAATGGATTGTATGTGACTACCAATATCATAAAAATGTTTATTAGTCTTTAAATTTAATCAAAAATCTAATATTAAAGAAAAAAATATTAATTTGAATTAGTTTTACCAATTTTATTTTATAATAGGCTATCCAACTAACTTTGCCGAATGGTTTGACTCGTGGATGACATTACTTTCCACCATCTTGTGGTATTTATCATTATAACTATTTAAGTCTGCAATAATTAATTATTTAAATATTTTAATTAATAATTATTTGATGTCATGTGATGTTTGTTGGGTTATCAGGATATGATTTAATGCTTGAGAATATTTTTCAAACCAGCTGAAGATAGATGACCAATTCAAAATTGGTCTATGAAGCAAGAATATTCAGATTACCTTGTGGGGAACTTCTTCCACCCTTGACTTGTTTTTTGGGAGAATGTCTTTAAGTATTCATGTGCTCGTCCTCTAGATACATCCACACAATCAAGATACTGATATATCTATATCAGTATCTCTTCTCCAACCTTTGTTGAAGATATACTTGATATTACCACCATCAAAACCTTCTAGTGGAGTGAGTGGAATGGAAGAGAAAGAATAGGGGGGTGCACCCATGTTTCGCTGGAAATGCTACCTAAAATAGCTGCCCCCTCTATTTATACTTGCTTATAACACTTTCACTAAAAGCACTTATACCTTATAGTATATCCACCATAGTCGATTGATCTTATGCGTGTGATTAGACATGGTCATTCTGTTCTGTTTGTTTTAAACGAACAAAAAAATTGCACAAAAGAACCGCGCAGGGCCTTGTTCTTTGTTCTGTTCTTTTTTTTTTTCAAAAAACGAACAAAATTTGCACATTCACACAAATTTGCACATCCGCGCAAAACTTGAACAAAATTTGCACAAAGTGAACAAAAGAACCGCACACGGGTCTGTGCGATGTTCTGTTCCGATTTGTTTTTGTTCTGTTCGGAAAACCAAACAGAACAAAATATTCGCACAAATTTGCACAAAAAGAACAGAACGACCATGTCTACGTGTGATCCTCTAGGCCCATGTATCATTCTAGTAATAACTTTAATGGCCCAAAAATAATTATTGACCAACTTTATTAATGAAATTTAATTCATCAGGGATCAATTTAACTCAATCGATAGATTAAGTTTCAAATCCATAGGGTGACAAGCTACACCTCGTGCTCTAAAAATACATAATAGTAATTGAACCATCTCATGGGACCTTTTTTGTCGTCAGTTACTGTATATGTAAAATCCTTCGTTTGCACGAGACTTCCCAATGAATTAAGATTTAGTTAGTTGTTAAACCCTGAATTCATTTAGTCAATAAAAATGTGTAACATGGATCATTGGAGAACACCTTATCCCATAAACTCGTAAAGAATTTAATGCACCTTCTTCCTCGATTCAATCTCCTCTTATAATAAGGGTTGACAATTCCATCTTAACCACTCAATCACCTTCATATACTTCTTGCAATACCTTTGAATTCTATGATTAGAGACTTGTACCTCTAAGTCAAAACGTAGATACAAACTACTTTTACAACCGCAATATGAATAAACTTGATTGACGTTTAAGTATAATATCATTCAGGGATTCATACAAATCAATTCAATAAACCATTTCATTAAACAACACTAACCATCTATCATTAGTCTCTCCACAATAATGACAACCAGCTCAACCATTCTTATCGTATGGCTAGAGATAGATTGAGAGAGCGGGAGAGACAAAGTTAATGATAAAAAATAAAGAGATAGAGAGAAAGATAAGTAGATAGATGGAGAGATAGATTTATAAATAGAAAGTTAGAGAGATAGATAGAGAGATATACAGATATATAGATAAAGAGTTAGAGAGATAGATATATAGAGAAATAGATAGATAGAGAGTTAGAGAGATAGATAGAGAGTTAGAGAGATAGATAGATAGAGAGATATATAGGTAGAGAGTTAGAGAGATAGATAGAGAGTTAGAGAGATAGAGAGATATATAGATAGAGAGTTAGAGAGAGAGATAGATAGAGAGTTAAAGAGAGAGACAGATAGATGGATAAATAGAGAGACAGATAGTTAGAGAGATAAATAGGTAGAGAGTTAGAGAGATAAATAGATAGAGTTAGAGAGATAAATATACATAGAGAGTTAGAGAGATAAATATAAATAGAGATTTAGAGAGATAAATAGATAGAGAGTTAGAGAGATAAATATACATAGAGATTTAGAGAGATAAATAGTTAGAGACCTAGATAGATAAATATATATAGAGAGTTAGAGAGTTAGAGAGATAGAGTGATAGAGAGATAGAGAGATAGAGAGATAGAGAGTTAGAGAGTTAGAGAGTTAGAGAGTTAGAGAGTTAGAGAGATAGAGAGTTAGAGAGTTAGAGAGTTTTAGAGAGATAGAGAGTTAGAGAGATAAATATATAGACAGTTAGAGAGATAGAGAGTAAGAGAGATAAATAGATAGAGATTAAGAGAGATAGAGTTAGAGAGATAGAGGGTTAGAGAGATAGAGGGCTAGAGAGATAGAGAGTTAGAGAGATAGAGAGTTTGATAGATAGAGAGTTAGATAGAGAGGGAGTTAGAGAGATGGATCAGATTATTTTATATCTTTCATACTTTATTCATGAAATTTATATATTTTGCGCTCCGATATGATCATGGCAAAATATCCTAGAGCGAATACTATATACAGTGGATAGATGTTCATACCCATGCAGAGCTCAAGATCGATGGAGATGGCGGAGATTTGGTCCTCTCTCAATTCTTCATCGCGCGCTCCTCGTTTCTGCGTTACTTCTTCGTCTTTCTACCCATCGTCGCGGCGCGCAAAGAGATCCTGCACTCGGCTATATGCGGCGAAAGTTGTTGCTGGGACGCTCAAACTCTCTTCTGCGGACGAGGCGGTCGATGGCATCCTCAGCTCCGGCGTCATCGCTTGTCTCCGCGCGAACAGGTAGCAATTGAGACAATTCCGAAATTCTGTGTTTATCGTTGTTTTTTCTTTTTTTTTTGAAGAAATGTGTTTATCGTTGTTAGATTCGCCGAAAGAACAGTTTTCAATTGACTAGCTTCTTTGGATTATGAATTGGAGTATTGGAATTCATTCGAGTTATTGTGTTCTTTTTGAAATGTACACGGGCCAAAGTTGAGGAAATCTCAGATGCTGACAGTGAATTTCCAAAAATTCAAAATCTGTTTCCAACGTTGTTAGTTTTGCCGATCGCACCGATGGGTTTTCAATCGATTGACTGACTTGTAGGCTTTTGAGTTTGAATTTCAGAATTCATGCGACTTATAGTGTCCTTATTGAGCTGTGTATTTTCGTCTTTTTGCCCGGGTCAAAGTTTAGAAAATCTCAGATGCTGCTAGTAAATTCTGAAATTTTGAATCTGTTCCTATCGTTGTTAGTTTTGCCGATCGAACAGAAGGGTTTTCAATCGATTGACTAACTTCATAGCTTTTGAGTTTGAATTTCAGAATTCATGCGACCTATTGTGTCCTTATTGAACTGTGTATTTTTGTCTTTTTGCCCGGATCAAAGTTGAGAAAATCTCATATGCTGTCAGTAAATTCTGAAATTTACAATATGTTCCTATTGTTGTTAGTTTTCCCAAACGAACTGACTTTTAATTCTAAATCATACTGAATTCCGAAGGGTTTTGAATATATAATCCTGTTGTTCAGCAGCTTCTTTGCATGTGGACATTGAATATCAGAACTATTGGATTGCATCTGAGTTTTTCTTTCCAAATTGAACTGTTTATTTTCATTGTTTGTCCGGGATCAGTGTTAAAAGAATCCCAGATGCAATCCGCGAATTCTGAAAATAATCCGCGATTTCCTAAAACTGACAGTGTTAATATATAAACGGCGAATTATTGTTAGATTCGCCCAACAAACCGTTTTCCTACGACCTGTTTCTCTAGATATGGAAATTGAACACCAGGACTCATAGATTGCATCTGAGTTGGTATGTCCTTATTGAACTGTGCATTCTCATAGATCTAACTACTTCGATTGCATTTCTCCCTTTAGCAAATGTCATTAATTTTCATTCTGGCCTAATAAAAAGTCCGTGTTGATGGATTTTCTTCTCTTCTTGGTCCTATTTTCCATTAGCGCAGAGCTGGCGATGGAAGCTGCCCTAGCCGCGCTTGATGCTGGGATCACAGTTGTGAGTTAATTTGAGTAAAATTAATTTTTATTAGTTTTTTCTTCAGAACTTTGATACTTATCTTATAAAAACTTATTCGATTCCTTCTCAAATCTAGCTAGAAATCGTGATGACCACTCCTGGAGCTGTAGAGGTTCTTTCACCTTTAAAATCCTTTTTGTCTCAAATTTTCTTATTTTTGTGATCTGAACAAATTTTTAATTTGCCCTCGCGACTCAGGTCATAAAGGAGCTCCAGCAACGACATAGCTCATCCATCCTTGGGGTAAATATATTTATATATATTATTTTTCCCCCTTGGGCTTGGAAATAACATTTTTTTTCTAAACAATCACGGGGAGCATGCAGCTGGAAAATTCTTGATGCAAATACAGACTACAACTATGAATTTCTAGTTATTTTTGTGCATTTAGGAAACCCATTATAATTGTAGCACTAGACCTGGTGAATCAGCCGGAAGATGTTGCCTATGAATGCTGACTGGGGATTGGCATGATCCTGATCAAACAAATGGATCAATTGAAAGGATCATCAATATCAAATCATGTATCGATCAGGATTGTGATTACCAATCCCTAGTGCTGATGGTGTGTTATTTGTATCGTTCCTGTTTTACCTTTTGCGTGTAAGAAATTTGATGATGATATCAGGAAACATAAAATTTGGAGGATATTTCTATTGTTCTTATGCTTCTGAGTTCTGTTATTTGACTCAGGTTTGTTTTGAATCTCACTAATAAAATCTTGAAATATCAAATTGAAAAAGGATATCAAGTGGATTTTTACGAAATGGAACCTTAAAAAAAACAGTTTAGTCAATTTTTTGTTATTGTGCTAACCTTGTACAGTATGAGAACAGAGGGCGGAATACTTACGATATCCTTTGGCGAATATAAAATTTGGAAGATGCATTGTTCTACATGATTATACTGTGAAGGATTTTTCCCATTATCATATAAGATGGGAATATCGATCGAGAGTAGAGGGGGGACCAATACAGGAAACATAAAAGAAGGGAAAACCAAGACAATGTAACTGCTTCACTTGATTCTTTTTGTTCCTCTCCCAGAAGGAGAGCAACATCTGTTGGGCTGCAAGGGTGAAAGTGGCATTCCCTTCTCTAGTAGAGTGTTTTATATCAAATTGTAATAGCCTTTCTGCCTCTTTATGGCAGATAGAATATTTATGAAAGTGAGCCATTTCAGAGTTTATTTTGGAGCTCCGGGGGTGCCGAGCTCCTTCCATTGACCTGCCTCCTTCTCTCTGTCCTCCAATCATCCAAAAGTCAACATCCACTTCAAGGAAATCACCCGAGTCATGATATGACCAAAATGTCCAGAAAGGGATAAAGTGATGGAGAGACCCCTGGGGATAGAGGATCCTATTTTCTTTCAACCCCAATGCATCATTCATCAACGTTTACCTTCCTTAATTTACACTTGTTAGGATCTAGGGTGTCGATAATGGCCTCAGAGGCAAGCATCAACCGGTTAAGGGAGGTAATTGGAGACTTAGTCGGGCCATTTCAATCCGCATTCATTCCAGGGAGGCAATTAGTGGACGGAGCAGTGGTAGCAGGAGAGATTGTATCAACATGGAAGAGAGATGGGACAAAGGGCTTCATATGGAAAGTCGATTTTGCCAAAGCCTATGATTCTCTTGATTGGAGATTTCTTTGGTCTGTTATGCGAAAAAGAGATTTCCCCGATGAATGGGTGGCCTGGGTGCGGCGATGTGTTACGTCCCACTCATTCTCAGTCCTGGTGAATGGAAATGCTGAAGGAGGTTGGATTCGTCCACAGAGGGGTGTCAGACAGGGTTTCCCGTTAGCACCTCTACTTTTTGTTCTAGCAGTGGACACCTTGGCTACTTGCACCCTCAGAGCCTGCAATCACGGCCTCCTCAGAGGCTTCCAGACAGAGTGTTATCCGACGGGCATTCCATTACTTCAGTATGCAGACGACACAACGTTCTTCATAGAAGGATCGGCAGAGGAGGCACGTACTTTATCTACATTATTAGATCTATTCTCAGACTTCTCAGGCCTACAATTGAATCGAGCTAAGTTGGCATTTGTGGGGTTCGGACTTTCTGTTGAGGAGGAGGCCCAATGTGCTAATGCTCTCGGCACACCTAGAGGGTCGATCCCAATGAGCTATTTGGGTCTTCCGTTGACAGGGAGACGTATGGTAAATGCAGACTGGCGAGCAGTGATTGAGAAGGTGGAGAGGAGATTAGAAGGCTGGCAGAACAGAGTGCTATCAAAAGGGGGTCGTTTGGTACTGCTGAGATTAGTGCTCTCAGCAATCTCGATCTTCTACCTTTCGGTCTTCAAGATGCCAACAGGTGTGGAAAAACACTTTAATAGATTGTTGAGAAGGTTCTTTTGGGAAGGCGATGAATGCGAATAGCGCAAGGGGGTGCCCCTGGTCTCGTGGAATATAGTAAGCAGACCTGTGATTCAGGGGCGTTTGGGGGTCCTCCACCTGGAGTCCATGAATTTGGCATTATTGACCAAGTGGGTGGTAAGACTTGGATCAGCAAAAGAGGACCTGGTCTTGAATGTCCTGAGAGACAGATATGGCTCTGAAATTGATTGGGAGCGGCGTTGGGCCAAAACTCGAGGGGAGTCTCCATTTTGGCAGGGTCTACGTCAAGCCATACCGCATATCCGCCGGTTTTTTGACGCCAAATTGGGAGACGGTGCTGATTTTCGATTTTGGACAGATAACTGGTCCAATAAAGGCATCCTGAAGATAGAATTCCCTAGACTTTTTGCTCTAGCGCGGAGCCCTCATGCTACCACTGGTGAATGTTGGGATGGAGCTTGGAATCCAATCATGACAGGGGCATTATCGGAGCCACGGTTTTCGGAATTTATGAAGATGCAACAAGTTCTTCTCCCTCTTAGCCCGACGAGGGAGTCACGGGATGGATGGATATGGCAAGGGACAACATTTTCGGTAAAAGAGGCCTATATGAAGCTCAGAGGTGACGCGCTGGAGGATTCAGCAATCACCACCACATGGTCCCTGTTGATGAAGCAAAAAATCCCGCTCAAGGTGAGGCTCTTCAGCTGGTTGTTGAGGCGGAGACGATTAGTTACAAGAGATGTACGCAAGAGATGGGTCCCGACGGCTTCCACAGAGTGCCCCTTGTGTGCCGGAGACAATGAAGACTGCGCCCACTTATTCTTCACATGTCCCTTTGCCCAGGGAGTATGGGCATCGCAAGAGTTGGCGAGGGCGGATGTGTCGTCAGATGAGGCATTTTGGACATCAACTGGTGATGGAAGATACAGGAGCAAGCTGGATTGGGGAAGACTCCTTGCAGTGCTATGTGCGATATGGCTGCACCGTAACGAAGTGTTATTCAAGGGAAAGAAGGCTTCCATGGAGAATGTCCTACAGGACGTGAAGGCACTAATATTTTTTTGGTTTGGAGTGAAGTGAGTGGCAGGCCATTTTGGTCAGGTTGTATATGGTTTGTACACAGCTTCTTTTCTTAATAGCATCAGGTTGACCACCGCTTCGGGTGGTCTTCCTTATTTTCTTCAAAAAAAGAAAAAACTATTTGACTCTTGTTTGGGCTGAGGACTAAGAGCCATGATATCAGGAAGCTTCACCTTACCGATGCAGTTTTTGTACAAATTGTCAGTAAAAGTGGGCATGGCCATTGCCATGCACCACTACAATGAATCTGTGATGTAACCAATGTAGCATGCCACCAAAGCTACAGCTGTAGATGGCAAGGGAAGCTGCAGCAACTGCCAGTGGTGTTCCCATTGTTTCAATCAAAGTTGCAGCATCTCCTGCAGCCACCACTGCTCCAGTAGTTGCGGTAGCAACCACCTCAGACGGAATCTGATAGGAACCCCAAACCCCTATTCAGGTATTTTAGTCATTTCTTGTACATTGGTTTCCTTTTTTACTACTTGTAGCCCTCAATTCAGAGTGACACTTTTGGAATTTTTCTCCCGGCAATGTTCAGCCGATACCCAGTTCTCTCTCAGTAAAGTCCATTCTGCCTCTTCTACTTCCCTCCCTCTCTTCCCTCTACTTAGCACTCTCAGCAGTGAATTAAATGCTTTTGTGAGAAGTTATATCAAGCTAAATTGTATTTTCCTGATACAGGCGAAGGATACAATATCACAATCTGCCAGGACGCAAGTCATGGATCTCTGCAATCGGTGAAGACAAACACAGAGAGAGTCTAGAAAGTCTGTAAGAGTTAGTGTGGTGGACATAAATAGTTCGATAGATGGATTAATCTAGATTAGATAGATGAAGAAGAAGATATGATTGACAAGAATATGATCACAGAAGATACAGATTCAAGGCCTTAGATCACCAAAGGTACCCTAGGAGATGTAGGATTGTATCAGGTGGTTTAGTAAATCTGAGGTTACTAGGGTCTGTGAATAGTGGTTAGAAGGAAGGGTATAGAAAAGGAGGTTTGACTCTTAGTTGAGAGAAAACTCTCAACGGCTAGTGTGTTTGTGGACCCTGGAGAACCAAATCCAGTGGGGAAGTGGTTTTATTTTTTCTTTGATCAATCTAGTTCTATATTTTCCCCCTTTCTTCACCTTACTCCATCATCCATCGGCTTTTCTGATTTCTGGTAGAGTCCTCGCACCCGCTAATGTAAAAGAAGATACTTCAGGATGAAACCAAATAAAGTATGGTCTTCCGTCTAGCCGAAATATCCAGGAAGGAAACACAGGGAGATATTTGGTGAGGGGAAGGAGGGACAAGAGGGTGCCGACGCCTCAGGGGGAGTCACTCCGTGCAGCTAACACTTCGAGCATCCCTTCGCCTGGAGGAGAAAGGCAGGAGAGAGAGAGAACGAAGGAGGTTAGTGTTCAGGGAGGGTTCAAGAGGGAAGGGAAGGAGAAGATCGTACCACTTTGATGACTGCCGTCTTCCCCGTCGCTTCCCCCTTTTTCCACCGAGCTCGCCTCCCTGACCTCTGCCCGAATGGGCTCAGTTGTAGGTCATGGGCCCTCTTGTGGCTCACGTCGTTTCCTCTGGTAGACCGGTAGTGGGGTCCTAATAATTTCCCCTTGTTTGGTTCTGGGATCTTATCACAAAATATTTAATTGGCGCTTGAAAATTGTTGACATTATTTTCTCTTCTCCTCTCTTTGTCTTAGCCCATTAAGGGCCCTATCTCTAATTAGCCCATTAGGGCTCCCTATAAAACCCTTGTAATCCCGTTGTTTCAGGATTAAGAATTGAGCTTTCTTGTTTTCATGGTATCAGAGCCATAACTATAACCCTAATCCCGGTGTGGTCGTGTGCCGTTCTCGGCGGTCTTCTCCCGGCCGTCTTCAAGCACTCCGGCCTCCTCCTTCTGCGAGTGGCCGACTCTGCATCCTGCGCAGAGTCTTCTGTGCACACAGAATCGATCGACTCTGCGCCAGACGGCTGCTTCGCGCGGCCTATTCTGTTTGCTACGCTGCTGTTTCGGGCAGCCGATTGTGCGCTCAGCGGCTGCCTCCCGCGGCCAATTTTGTGCATTGAACGGTTGCCTTTGTGCGGCCGATTCTGTGCATCGGGCGTCTGTCTTCGTGCGGCAGATTTTGCGTGCGAAAGGGCTGTGTGCTGAATCATCCTGTCTGTTCGCAAAGCCTTTCTCAGTGCAATCGCCTCCACGTGTGCAGACCGTCTTTGGATTCTTTATCTGGGTGCATTCAAGATGTCCATGGAGAATCCTACGGATGGTGTTCGTCCAGACGTCCAGGCCTCTGATGTGACGCCGGGATCTACGTCATCCAGTCGTGATCGATCGCCTACTACACCGGCGCCTTCTCTTGAACCAGGAAATTGGTCTGCCTCGACTGGACCGTTCTCTTTGCCCAAGATGCCTCCTGACGGAATGTTCACTGGCTTCAACTTGCTGAACGGTTGAGAAGATGAATGGCGGTTAAGACAGCTTCACCCCAAAAATACTTTGGCACATGCATATGAAATAAAAGGCTCCGAGTCATTTAAAAAATGTGACGGAATTTTCCTTCTGCAACACCATTTTGCTGGGGTGTGTATGGACACGTGGTTTCATGGATAATGCCTTTTTCTTGAAAGAAAGTGCTTAACGTGGAGTTGACATAGTCTCTAGCATTGTCGGAGCGGAAGCGACGAATGGAGGTAGAGAATTGGGTTTGAATGAGAGAATAGAATTGGGGAATAACAAGAGATATCTCAGATTTATTCTTCAATAGATAGGCCCACGTGAAACGAGTAGCGTCATCAATGAAAACGCATAACCACCGAGCACCGGAAGTGCTATGAACAGGGGATGGTCCCCACACGTCGGTGTGAATGAGAGAGAAAGGAGTCGTCAAATGAGAAGAAGAAATAGGATACGTGGTACGATGATGTTTAGCAACTCGACAAGCGTCACAAACAAAGCGGTCCACAGAATGACCTTGAAAGAGTTTTGGAAATAAACGATAAAGAGTAGCAAAAGATGGATGGCCGAGACGTCGATGGAGAAGCCACAAACGCTCATGAGATGCCGAAAGGGAAACAGCAGCGGCAGCAACAGCAAGGGGGGACGAAGGAGATCGAACGAGATAGAGGCCCTCATGTTCCTCAGCAATGGAAATCGTCCTCCCCGACACCTTATCACGATAAAAACAGGCATTAGGAGTGAATGTAAGATCGTGGTTTAGATCGCGAACAAGGCGAGATAAAAAGAGAAGATGATGAGCAAGACGGGGAACATGAAGGACTTGAGTGAGGTTCATCGAAGAAGAGAGAGCCACACGACCAATCCCAGCCACAGACAGTGAGAAGATCGCCGAAAGCCGTTTTAACTTTGGAGGAGCCGGAAACGGGTTGATAAGTCACAAAAGCTCGAGGATTGGGTGTCATGTGAGCCGTAGCACCGGAATCAAGAAGCCAAGTGGATGATGATGGAGAGTTTCCAGAAGTTGATGGAGGTGTAGAAGGAATGGTGGACGTACCTGCATGGGCTAGAGAGCAAGAGCCCACGACGGGAGGATCAAGCAATCGCCGAAGACGTTCCACTTCTTCAGGTGTAAGGCCGGGAGGAGAGGCATTCGTCGGGAGAAGACCACAAGGCATAGGCACTTGACCAGGCGCTGGCACTTGGCTGACAGAAGGGGCGACAATAGCGAGATTGCTCTGTTGCATTCGCTTCCGTTGAAGCTTAAAGCACGTCTCCTTAGAGTGACCCCTCTTTTTGCAGTAATTGCAGAAAAGGGAAGGATCACCTTTGGAGGATTCCTCAGTCCGAGTAGACGGACCACGAGGCGAAGCTCCTGCTCCAGTTGGTGTGATCGTCATCAAGGGACGCGTGGAGGAAGACGAGTGTGCTACAAGTGCTGAAGCCGTGGTCTGGGTCTGCTGAAAGCATGATTCTTCAATTCTCGCACTGCGGAGCGCATCCTTGAAGGAAAGCTCTTTCTCCCGGTGAATGAGCTGAGCCCGTACCGATTCATATTCAGGGTTAAGTCCCATAAGGAACTGAAAAACCCAAAGTTGAAGAGTGTACTTTCGATCCACTGAATGAGGGTCCGGAGGCATGTAGTGATCGATCTCATTCCAGAGAGAAATGAGTTCAGTGCTGTACTCCATGACAGTCCTCTGCCCGCACCACTCTCGGATCCTCCTGTCCCTTCCGTGGCTCCTTCTCCAGTCCTTACCGACGATTCATTCTCTGCTCCATCGAATCCTCCTGCAGCTTCCCTATCGGATTCATCTATTCCTCTCTCTGGTGTTCCTTTACCTATCCGCCGTTGCCCGCCAGAAAAACGTTATGGTCTCACTCTTGCTCGTCGCAAGCCTCGTGTTCCTCCCACTCCCGAAGCTCCCTCATCCTCCTCCGCCAATCCTCCAGAAAATCCTTCATTAGCCCTGGTGTCTTGCCCTCATCCTTCCCCATTGTATCCATTAGAAGCGTCTATCTCATCTCATCGCCTCTCCCCATCCTACCATGCTCTTCTCACCTCCCTTGACGCTATCTCCCTTCCGAAGACGGTGGACGTTGCCCTATCGCTCTCTCATTGGCGTCTGGCTATGGAGGAGGAGCTCCACACACTCGCTTTAAATGATACATGGGATCTGGTTCCTCTACCGCCGGGCAAGCACTTGGTTGGCAGTCGTTGGGTTTATGCTGTCAAGCACAATTCTGATGGCTCTATTGAAAGGCACAAGGCACGTGTTGTGGCGCAAGGGTTCACACAGCAATATGGCATTGATTATCAGGAAACGTTTTCTCCTGTAGCCAAGATGAACACTGTCCGGATTCTCTTGGCCCTTGCTGCAGACCGTGGCTGGATATTGCAGCCGTACGATGTCAAGAACGCTTTTCTTCATGGTGACTTGACTGAGGAGATCTATATGGCCTTACCTCCTGGATATGCCTCCTTAGTGCCGTCTACTCGGAGCTCTTTTGTGTGTCGCCTGAAGAAAGCGTTGTATGGCTTGAAGCAATCTCCTCGTGCTTGGTTTGGCCGTTTCACCATGGCCATGAAGCACCGTGGATATCGCCAGTGTAATGGAGATCACACCCTCTTCTACCGTCATTCCCCGTCAAGGGGAGTTGCTATTCTTCTCGTGTACGTGGATGACATTATCATCACGGGTGATGATACGGAGACCATTACTCAGCTGGCTATGTATCTGTCTTCGGAGTTTGCTATCCGTCATCTTGGTCCGTTACGGTATTTTCTTGGGATCGAGGTGGCTTATTCTTCGAGTGGGATTTTCATCTGTCAGCGGAAATATACGGTGGACCTTCTTTGTGAGCTTGGAAAGGAGGACTCCAAGCCTATTTCGACGCCGATTGATGCAAATCATCGACTTGGTGCTGATGAGCATGAAGACCTTGCTGAGCCCGGACAGTATCGAAGACTTGTGGGCAAACTGCTTTATCTCACCCACACTCGTCCCGACATTGCATATTCAGTGGGTGTTCTTAGTCAGTTTATGCAAAACCCTCGAATAAGCCATCTTCATGCTGCCCATCGACTCCTTCGTTTTCTGAAGAGCACCATTGGCCGTGGACTGTTGTTTCGTCGTCACAGTGGTCTGCGCCTAGAAGTCTACACTGATGCAGATTATGCCGGTTCTGTGGTTGATCTCCGGTCTACCTCTGGGTACTGCACTTTCTTGGGAGGCAATCTTATTACTTGGAGGAGTAAGAAACAGAAAGTGGTATCCCGATCAAGTGCTGAAGCGGAGTTCCGTGCCCTTGCGCATGGTCTTTGTGAAGCACTTTGGATTACCAAGCTTCTTCGTGAGCTACGGTGTCCAGTTTCTTCTCCTGTTCAGCTGTTTTGTGACAACAAATCGGCTATCGGCATTGCTCATGATCCCGTCCAGCATGATCGTACAAAGCACATTGAGATTGATCTACATTTCATTAAAGAGAAGCTTGAGTCGGGAAATTTCTGCACGCCATATGTTCCGTCAGCTGACCAACTTGCAGACATCTTCACCAAAGGGCTTCATGCCCCTAGGTTTGAGGAGCTCTGTGTCAAGCTGGGTGTGGAAAACATCCACGCTCCAGCTTGAGGGGGAGTGTTGACATTATTTTCTCTTCTCCTCTCTTTGTCTTAGCCCATTAAGGGCCCTATCTCTAATTAGCCCATTAGGGCTCCCTATAAAACCCTTGTAATCCCGTTGTTTCAGGATTAAGAATTGAGCTTTCTTGTTTTCAAAAATGAATATGCAGACTTCAGGAATGCATTAGATGTCTCGGGAGGGGGCAGTTGGCTCCTAATCTAACAGAGAATTTCGTCGTAGGTGGGTACTGTCTTAAGTATTGAAGATGCAAGAAGTGCCATGAATGCTGGGGCAAAGTTTCTAATGAGTCCTGCAACAATAAAGGTGAGTCAGAGTGGATGTCATTTTTCTAAAATTCTATCTTAATTGCTTTTAGATCCTTTTCAGTGTAATGGTTTTGTGAATGGTTTGCATGACATTACATGCATTGATTCGGGCCCCACAATTTTTTTTGGAAGAAATAATGGCTCCTCGATTTTTTATTTAGGAAGTTCTTTTTGGCATCAGAGGTGAAGATGTTCTGTACATTCCTGGAGCAATGACTCCAACAGAAGTATGTTACAAACGATATGTTTGTATAATTTTTAATGATTCATATTCTTGCGCTCTATTTTTTACATCCTTATTATTTTTATTTCATGTTGATTTAATCTTCTTAACGATGAGCTTAGCTTTACTTAATGTCTGTTTCTACTTCTCAGATATTTGATGCACACAAATTAGGTGCAAGAGTCGTCAAGGTTAGTTCATTAAGAATTGAATTTTTAAGGTTTGGGTTTGTTGGAAATTTTGCACGGTCAGAACCAGATGCTCCAATTTGCATTGTATTTTTATCATCCATTCCTCTTTAGCCTCCTACCCTGTTTATGAACATCCGTGATTCAAATTGAAATGTGAAACCCTAAGCCCTAATTTTATCTTGTTTCTTTGGTTGCATATGTTCCTCACATTGTGTTTTCGCAATGAATTTCATTAATGGTTTCCGTGAGTATCAACTTCCTCCCAAAATTCAGAACTACCACTGAAAATTTTCTTCCAAGCTCCATGTTTCAAACATCTATATTTTTCTTCTCCCTGTTCTCCTTGGATGTTGGGTCTTTGGGAAATGAAATCAGGTTTGAATTTTAATTCTGCCGAGGAAAAAACTCTAAAGTAATAGTTTTCAACAATTTCAGACCGCTGTGTGGATAGCCTCTTGAAAACTTAAGACTAAAAAATTGCTTTTCAATGCTTTTGGGGTGGATAGAAAACCTCAGCAGTCTTTATTGTGACAACACTTCTGTGCAAAGAAACAAATGATGATCCATTTCCGAGGCTTCTGATAGACACCTTTGGAAGGTCTCCACAAGGAATGATCTTGGTAGGGCAGAGATAGGGAGAGAGAAAGAGAGACAGAAGAACAACAGTTAAAGGCCCGGATAGGCCACTGAACCCCCTGGGAGTAACTCTCTGAAAATTTTCAACCATTTCTTGTCTTCCTGATATGAACCTTGATCTCGTTTCATGTTGTGGAAGGTGGATTGACCAGAGACTATTGGCCTGGAAGCATGGTCAAATAGAGATGATCACAGGGGACTGGGTGGGATTGCAGAGCGAGAGATGTCGCATAGAAATAGAGGAGAGTAGAGGAGAGATAGGGGACTTCAACTTCATTGATTCGCTGCCCTTTCTAAAGGGAAAACACAAATGACTAGAATGCCCCAAATGGAGCTAACGTGAGGAAACTAAATTCATAATGGATGGGGATCATTTCTCTTCAACAGTGCTTAGCGTATAGTATGACGGGAACTACTCTTAATAACAGAAGATGGAAGTACCCCTGACTGAGGGATCCTATCAGTATCTCTCAAAAAGTTTTGTTTTCTTTATATTTCTAATGAAAATGTGTTGATGACGGTTTTCTCACTTGGACTTTTTATTTGCTAGCTCATTTGCTCAACCCACCTTTTAGTCAGGATACAATATTTTGGTTCTTCGTTCCAGATTTACCCTGCCTCAGTTTTAGGCGGTGCTCGGTACATTTCGGTGCTTAAAAAACCATTTTCTCATGTCCCTATGGTTGCCTCACAAGGAATAACAATTGGTAAGCAACTCTGGAAATTAATTATCTTCTCTGAGTTTTTTCCTCATATGTCTATAAATATTTATTCAATTTTGTGAAGTTTGGCGATTCTTTTTAAGCCCTAAAAAGAACTTGAACAAAAAAAATCATTCTTCCTCTGCGTTCCCAAATTTTCACATGTTGTTAAGCTTCAAAGGAAGAGACTATATAATAGTCTTAGTCGGAATTTTTGGACTCCACCTAGAAAACGATAATCAATTTGAAGGCAGGGAATGACAGTCTTCAAATCACGTTTTTCTTCATTATAATGTTCTCAAATCAGACTTCTTTGGTTGTGCAATGCAAATCCCCAAAAAATTTTAATTATCGTAATCATTACATAAAACCCAAAAGATGGACAGTTTGATTTTTATCATGGATTCCATTGCTTTCTCGATCATAATTTCCAATGATCTAATGGAGATTATCTGTTTTGAGTATTTCAGATTTGATCAATGCATATATTGAGAGCGGTGCATCTGCAGTTGTTCTCTCTGATGCCATATTTGATAGAGAAGCCATGGCTCAGAGAAATTTTGATGAGATACGTAGATTGGCCTCACTGGCCAGCTTACTTGGAACCCAAGCTGTGAATCGGTGAGCCCATCCATTTTTCCTCGCCAGCTGAAACTTGTCTATGGATTACGTTTTCAAGTAAAAACTAGCTTAATGGGTTTAGGCTAACCTCGATTCTAAATGAAAAGTTATTCCTTGGTTTGTTTAGAATTCCTGGACTATAGTTCAGAAAAAATAGAATTCAAGGACTTCTCCATGACCCACATAATCATTTGCTTTTGTATGAACCTTTAGTTGTACTGTGTTTTGATTAAAATTCCTGGACTATAGTTCAGAAAAAATAGAATTCAAGGACTTATCCATGACCCACATAATCATTTGCTTTTGTGTGAACCTTTAGTTGTACTGTGTTTTGATTAAAATTCCTGGACTATAGTTCAGAAAAAATAGAATTCAAGGACTTCTCCATGACCCACATAATCATTTGCTTTTGTGTGAACCTTTAGTTGTACTGTGTTTTGATTAAAATTCCTGGACTATAGTTCAGAAAAAATAGAATTCAAGGACTTCTCCATGACCCACATAATCATTTGCTTTTGTGTGAACCTTTAGTTGTACTGTGTTTTTATTAGAATTCCTGGACTATAGTTCAGAAAAAATAGAATTCAAGGACTTCTCCATGACCCACATAATCATTTGCTTTTGTGTGAATCTTTAGTTGTACTGTGTTTTTATTAGAATTCCTGGATTTCTGCATGAACCATATTGCTATTTTAATCTTTTATATTTGTGCCAATGGAAAGTTATTCTTTGACTTTGGTAGATTTCTTTGACTTCTGCATCACCCATAAAGCTATTTAATAATTTGTCTTACTGTGAATTGAAAGTTGTTCTTTGGTTTTATTAGATTTCCTAAACATCTGTATGACCCATGTAGTCGTGTAGTCGTTTGATATTTCATCTTAGTGCCAATGAAAATCTACAATGTTATTTTATTTCTTTTCCTAGAGTTCTTCATGATGAATAAACTCATATAATCATTTATCTTTGTGCCAATTCCAAAATTTATTCTTTGATTTAATTGATTTTCCTGGCTTCTAAATGACCCTTATAGTCACTTAATTTATTTTGGTGCCCATTGAATGTTATTCTTTAGTTTTATTAGAATTCCTAGAATTCTGCATGAACCCTATTGTGATTTAATCATTAAAATTAGTGAAAATTGAAAACTTATTTGCTGTGTTTAGAATTCCATGACTTTTGCATGACCCATAAAGTCATTCAATCATTTGGCTTAGTGTCTCATGCGCCAAGATAATGAGAAATTTTAAATCACAAAATCCTTCCAAATTCAAGATGCTTTCTTTAGTTTATTTGGATTATCAATTTATCAAAGCACTTTCTGAAAAGGAAAGTCTCTCTTCCTATTCTGGGTAAATTTAAATTAGTCAGGTCATAAAAGTTTTGTCGCTGTGCCTAAAAAATTCTTTCCTTGCAGGGTCAAGGCAGAATCTTGTTAATCCCTTAATCAGTGCTGTCTTAAGAGAGTACCAAAGAACTAGAATCTCGTTGATCGCTGTCAAGATATGGCCACCCCTTGCCGGTAAGTATATGAAGCTCATATTGCGATAAAGATAGAATTTCAAGTGTAAATATTTGGAAAATTCAGAAATTAGTTTTGAATGTAGTTCTTTACTACCGCTGTGTCATTTAACTGAGAGAGGTTATTTTATTGAAGTTTCTTCACTGGCTATTAGGAACCAATTCAAATAAACTTTGTAATAAAACCCATGGAAATATTTATTACTTTTGTGTATTTGTGGGCAAATTCTTAATGTGATGGTAATTTCATGTGGTAAAGGCCCCATTGGAAGGGTCATAATAAAGTGGTCTATGAAATTATCTTGTGTTCCTTGAACAGATGTGGAAATCTTAAAGAGTTATGACCATTATACTTCATTATAGATAAATTGGATTCCTATTTTAATAAGATTTGGAAATTTTATTGTCAATAGCTGCTATTGTAATGATATGTGGAATGCTGACAGAACATACATTGCATTCCAAATTTCAAGCCTTTAATTTTTTTTCCAAGTCTTCACATGTTCTTTCCCAATGAGAAAAGCCCTCTAATTACAAAAAACTGGCCGAGTGAAACCCTTTTCGGGGAATAAAAAAACAGGACTTTAGGGTTAATTAAATCCAATCGGATTCCTTTGCAAAATGATTTAATAAGAATAAAGTTTACTAGTGTTTTCCTGCTCTTTCAAGATCTCAGAATAAAGTGATGAGTCTGTTATTAACATGTTCACTAAAAATATGGATTTGATTGGTCTTCATGGCCTATGTTTTATATCTGTAGCTAAAATTCCATGGGTTACCAAATGTTTAACACTAACTGAGCTCATAGCGATGATAAATTTTCCAATACCACCCACTCAATTATCTTCTTATTTTTTCGATTCTGAGATGAACAAAATAAAGTTGCTCTGATTCCCTTTATTGGCTTCCAGTTTAATCAGTATGTAGAATAATTTTGCATCTTATAGATGCTACAATACTGAAGTATATAAGACACAAGTAATTGGTTTAGAGCCTTTAGTAGTTCATGATGAAGTGAGTGTTAATTAGTAGAATAAAAATGGTGAGAAGTAAGCTTTCATCATGACTGATAGCTCTTTCCAACACCACAATTGAGATGATAATGAGTACTTTTGTAAATCATGGGGGTATTCATACTTCATAATTGTTTATTTTGCGTCGAAAGATAGGCATTTCTAAGGGACTAGCAATGAATTCAGTTGGGGTTGTTGATAACTTGATAAAAACGTTTATAACGACATAAAATAATTCATGATAAATTCATAATAATACCTTTCTTTTAAAATATTCAATAAATTCATGATAAATCATATTTAAGTAATTTTAATCATTTTTATTACCTCTTTGCTTTAAAATAAATTATATAAAATCCACAACAAATCTTAAAAATTTTTTTTGACTTATGAGCTTATTTATTTCATTTCCAGGCCTAGAAAAAAATCTAAATTTTAATTACTGCTTCCATGTGGATCAAACCCTTGATTACCCTAAATTATTTATAAAGTATTAATATATTTAGTGTTTAATTAAAGAAAAATGTGACTTATTTGAATTTATAAATCATATTAGTATATATTATTTGAATTTATAATGCATCCCACATAGTTCTTAATCATATGTCATGTATTTTTGTTGTGATTATATATTAGTAAAATAAATTATTGGTACAAATAATTAAAAATTAAAAATTAGTCATTTTTTAGTTGACAAAGCTAATATTTGGTGTAACACGACGATCGGCAATGATACTTCGTGTTACGTCAAGATGATACACACACGATGTTCTGTAAATGATGAGGAATAATAAGATGATTTGAAAATAAAATAATGATAATAATAATAACGCGAAATCTATTTTGCCGTCGAAGGATTTCCGTAACCACGTATTCAATTGACCGGAAAAGGCAAGAAGTTATCACCCCGCGATTATTTAAATCACAATGTGGATCGAACAGCTTGATACGGCCAGGGGTATTTGACGACGGAACTTGCAACTACAATGGAACAAGCTCTCCAGGGCGAAGGGAGAAATGCCTTCTTCTTCCAATAGATTGCCGATCGATGGCCGTGCAAGCAATCGATAATTTATCGGTCGAGACAGAGGGATACAGCAGCAGTTGGTGATTATAGATCGTCGATGGAATGACCAACTTTCGCCCAATCTTCAATGATGGCAACCGAGGAGGTGGGATGGAAATAGTCTGCAATTGGTCACGTCCGTAGAGCCGGGTTTCCTTGGGGAGCAGCGGCGATGGATCTCCAAGGGATCTCTTGGTGGGGATGGACTCTTCTTCTGCTGTATCTTCTTCTTCTCGAAAGAGCTTCTTCTTCTTCTAGAGATTGCTTCTCCTTCTCCTGGAACAGGTAGAACGAAGAACCTAAAAAAATAAATGCCAACTTGAAAACAACGAGATCTGGAATTCACCACAATGAATTCTTCTCCCCCTCCACGTCCACTCTTCCCTTGTTTTATATTGGGGAAGTGGTAGTTGTGGAGGGGGTGGGGCTTTTGGGCCCCTCGTCTTAAGGGAGAGCCTATTGGGCTCCCCTTAAGTGGATTCTTTAGGGGGAGAAGAAGTCCAACATGGATTTCCTCCCCCTGAAGATGACATTTAAACGTAATTAAAAATAAAACACGCACGAGGGGAGGCCGGTGCTCACGCAGGAGGGGCCTCCCCGATAATCCAAAGACGACAAAAGAACGAAAAATATAAAGATACACGACGCAAAGCGATAAGACGATGTCGGTTCTCAAGCTTGGTAGCGAAATTGTAGATTCTTCACGTCCGCTCGAGCTTCACGACGTGGCTGGAGACGGGTCGGGCCGTGGTCGACTGGATGGTCCTCCATCAATATTACATATATCAAAACTATATTGAGACACCTATGTGCATTTTGGATTGTCCACATAGTATTTTCTAATGCACATTTAAATGTGTATTCGGGTGTTGGGCCGATATGAGTAAAAGATTCTTAGCCGCCGTTAGTTAGGACTCTGTTAGGCCTTACCTCTGAGACAAGATGGATATGTTGTAGCGAGTCAGTGATGGAGGTGCGATGGTGGCCCGACAGCGAGTCAGTGACAGAGGTAAGATCTAACAGCGTCCTAAGGGAGACTAAGAATCTTTTACTGTGGTGCAATGGTGACCAAATGGTGAGTCAGTGATGGCGCTCTGATGATGACCCTGTGGCAAGTCATTTACAGAGCTGTGGCGATGCTTCTGGGACAGAGGTGCAAAGTGCCTCGGTGGCAAGGCAGAGGTGCAACAATGTGTTGGTGATGGAGGTGTAATAGTAATTTGATTGCAAGATAAATGTGCGATTGTCACCTGGCTGCTGGACAGAGATGCAATGGCAAGTGGGTCATGGATGTGGGCTATTGATTTAGTGTTGAGGCAGAGATGAAATAATGAGTTGGACCAGCGGCGAGACGGAGGTGCGATGACAAGTTGGTGGAGAAGGTGTGATGATAAATCGGCTATAGAGGCGCACTTTTACAATTTTATGCCATTCATAGTTTTTTTTGCATGAATTTTAGTGGAAATGCCCTATCTTCTTTTTCCATGTTGTTTTATCATTTTTGTGCATTCAATTTTAGTCCTTATGCTTGAATTTACATTGAATCATGATAAATGAATTCAGATATGAAGATCATGAGGGAAACATAATAATGATAGGTTACATAAACTATTTGGTTTTAATTGTTTCCTAACTGGCTTTGCAATGAATTCTGGAGTGGGACTCATTATTTTAGATGAATATGGTGATTATTCAATGAAGAGAAGTCATCATCTTCATGATTCATCATCACTCTACGTTGAGGATGATATTGATGACTCATCATTGTCCTGGTCAATTGTATGTTGCTAGAGATGTTGATGATAAGACATCCTTTTTGTATGCATTTATGATGATGAAAATGATGAAATCATGGATGTTGATGAGGATTTTGTTATAGGCATTTGATGCCCTACTCTTGCATTCATGATAAAAAGTTTCATTTGCATCATTGCCACAGATTTGCGGATTTGGATGTTGCAGACAATTTACCATTGTCATCATGCTTGTGACAATGATTAAATTCTGGATGATGATATTTTTGTATTTTTGGTTATTATACTATGATATTGTTATCATTTATTATGTTATTTCATTTAAGCTGATCATTACGTTATCAAGTTTAATTTGGGATTATTCACACATATTCTACTTTTTTACTACACATACTTTATTAAGTATAGAATGTAATCTTTGCCCAACCAGCTGGCGTGCCAATGGAGGGGAGAGCTTAAAGGATAAGTTGGCTCAAAATAAATTACTAGGAGGACATACATGTGATGGGTAGGAGCTGTATGCATGAGCGAAACAATCACAATACTAAAACACTTTGCACTTTTCAGGGATTTCACATATGAGTGTAACCAAGGTTGTCCAAGTGAAATGTCTAGCAGATGATAGTACAAGCATATTCTGGCGTTATTGTAAATTTCTTCATTCCAAAGAATATGATGAGTTCAAGGGTATCATTAATATACAATGTTGTATGGAAGAGCTCATAGAAGACACTTCGTCAGGTCTCTCTTGGCAGAAGGTGACCCTCGAGGGATCAAACACCAAAAGAGATGAAGGGTGTCATTAGTCGGTTTGTTTGTCACACCAATTTGTCATGGTGTTGGGATGATAATGATCGTGGAAGGAAATGTGGCAATATAAGGTTTGGAATGAGATGCCCTATCCTTGCCCATGTGTCATCAAGCCATGGACAATGAAGTTGTTTGAGAGGATGAAGGTGTAGATAATGCCTAAGATATTTGATGTTGAATGTGCATCAGTCGCAGTAGGTGTGTGGATGGTGGCAAGTGGTTTAAGACTTTTGGGCATAATTTTTTGTTAGATTAATGATCCTTGGACTTATTTTAAATGTTTTATTACTGTTAACAAGCTTTTTGGGAAGCATAATGGTTAGTTTATGGCATAAAACATTTTGGATGTGCTCGAGAAATTTGGCATGTACTCAAAGGTGAATAATGTTGAGTATTGTTTCATAATCAAGCAGAACTTTTAGAATCAAAGGTAGAACAAGATTTCTATTGTTGGTATGCTAGTCAAAGCTGAAAATTCATCAAGTAAAAAAAGAATGATGGCCACATTAAGGAGAAAATTATGTGATAGAAACATGGGGTTGGGCGCCGTAAGACATGTTCCATGTGTTGTACACAAAGTGACCATCATCATTCAGACAATATTAAAGAGTTATACTGTCCTTAGTATGGCACCCATAGTTGAAGAGAAGGGCAATGTCATCATGACTGCCAACCTTTATGATAGTGACTAAGAGGTGGAGGAGTGTGATAAGCCAAAAAAAGAGTATACGTCGTCGTTAATTCCTAGATTAAACAACAAATTTATTATGTTTCACTACTAAATGTAGATTTGAGTAAGGGTAGAAAAATAAAGAGCTAAAAAAAATTAGAATATTTTACATGTGATTATATATTTCTAGTTTTTAGATAAAAAAAAAATAAATCTAAGAGAAGAAATCATTTCTTGTTTTTTATAGAAAATGCAATTAAGGAAACCCTAAATTATGTTGAAAATAATCTTAAAGATATCTTTCAGAAACTTTATTTAAATATTGTAATGTTAAGAAATCATAGAATAAATACTTAAACTATCTTATGGTAGTTTTTGGCAGAGGGCGCCAAGGTTTGCCCACAGGAGCACTCTGGACTTGACGGGTGTCGTCAAAAAATGTGTCTCAGATCTCTGGTTTTTCAGTTCAGTAAAAATGCAATAACGTGAGCTGTAGGACAAATTTTTTAGCACCTTTTTCAGTGTTGGAAATCCATGGGTTTGGCTATCACATCCTGTAACACAAACCTAAAAATTCAAGCGTGGTAGGTAGGAACCTATGATAATGCACAAAAGTATGGTGTTACTCTCTTTCGGGCCAAGGATGCATTCTCTTTCAGTTTCCTCAAAATCTGATGATCTGATTCACTTCTTCACTCAACCTGACACTCAAATAGAGTGTATCCATGAAACACTACTACACTCAAGGATGCCAAAACAGATATTGGAACAGAAATTGAGGGATAGTTACAATGTTGGAGAAAAAGGGGTATAAATAAGAATCCCAAATTATCAATGTGAGAAAACTATAATGTGTGGCTAGGAGTTGGCAATATGGCTAGTTAATTTCATGTTCACCTTTATAGGAAATAAAAAACAACCACCCACTTGAATTTCTCTTTAAAAATAGGTCTCCCCTTTGACTAAGCTTACGCTTCTTTTGGGGTTTGGATTGGGCCTGCTCCATAGTGGGCTTCATTGTAATTTAGGTCCTTCTCTTCTCCACCATTGATATATCATTAATATTCCAATTACCTAAGTCCTTTTATAAATGAAGCTCCAAGTAAATGATGAGAAAAATAAACCACTTGATTCAAGGGAATCAAGTGGGGTTAGTTCATAAATCGTTAAACCCCATTAGTTAGGGACAATTACAAAGTTGAGTAATGATTTCATTTTCAACATGAATAAGTGATAATTTGTGTGCATATTATTGACATAAATAGTGATATGAATCCTGAAAACACATATTGATGGGGGACCATCTCCCAAGCCAAGCAACGGGTCGCCAACAACCTCGCCGCTAAGCTTGAGCTGACGACCGTGACCCAGACTACAAGTACACAGCCTAGGGTGGGTCGTGCTCGTTTTTATTTTCATTAAATTTGTTTCCTGAATTGTTGGATGGGCCTTCATGTTTGGGCCTCGTCCGTTGTTATTTTACTTTTACATGTATGGTTGTATGTTTAGGGGAAATCTCTCATCACGAGACTGTTTCCCCTACTTCGGTCCACTTGGGCATCATCCTTGCCCTATATAAAGGGAGGCATGCCCAAGGAACCCTTTGGAGATCATTTGAAATTGAAAAGTATTTTCTCATCTGGGCTCCCGCCTCCTCCCTTTGAAGATTCTTTACAGTTTTCTAGAGTTAGATCATGGGCTCGCACGTCACCGCCTCGCCAGCTTCACCTCGTCAAGCCACACCTCTGAGGAAGGACGACATTGCCGATGTGCCTCGCTTCCAGATTGTTGCATCAGTTTCTTGGAGTGTTCTTAAAACCCCAATTCAAGAATCAAGATCTTGGACGCCAGAGGTCGGTTGTCGCCCTACGTCACCCGTTGAGTCACTTCTCTCGATCCATGACCTTACCCCTCCAAGAATCAAGATCTTGGACGGTTACATCTCAGACTCACCCTGCCTCCGGCATCCGCACACGGACGAGTGCACGTGCGCCCAATAGCCATGCTTATGTACCCGGTGTCTGGCTGCCCTAGAACCGAGCATGTTGTCATGCGTGGTCCACGTCCATTCATGCACATCAAGCGCCAGATTACGCGCGCTCACCAAGCGCCCGCGCACACCAGGTGCCAAACCATGCACATGAGCCTAGTGCCCGCACATGCCCTAACATGCCCACCCCACGCCCGCGCACACCAAGCACCAGACCGCACGCGCACATCCAACGCATGTCTGCAGTGCACACACCCCTCTGGTCGTGTGCCCATTTCATTGATGATACCACATGCTGGCCACCCTCGTCTGCCTACCCATCGACTGTTTGTCCACATCGATCCACTAAATATCATATTGTGTCGACCTATGCCACCCACGGACTCCAGGGTTACGACCCATTCCAGGTTCAATCGTCCCCTTCATAAACGCAGTATTATTAGTTCTTTCAGTGTCGTATTGAATTTCTCCTCTGCCTAGTGAAATATACAACAATAGGACTAGCCACCTATTCTCGAGTGGTAGGACTTTTCTTGTGATAACAACTAGGTTCCCTAGCAGCGAAGGCCGTGGACGCTGCTGGACACTTCGTGTCCCTCGCTTCTAAGGACGTCTAGTTGATCTGTCGGGTCATCGGGAGTCGAATAAGGGATTAGACCTCTTCAAATCTTAATTTATCGGTACCTAATCAGCGGTCATCATGTATTCCTCATTAATTTTCTTTGTTTTCTGCATTCATCGTATTAGTTGCATACCTTTCACCATTCCCTTGTGTTGTAACACGAGCCGACCGATCCCGTAGCTCTTCATGTTAGATCACATATTTATCACTATATATCGGATGCCATCAAAGTGACACAAGGAGAACTTATTGGATATACACAACGGTTCTTTGGTTCACAAGGTGATACATGTGTGAAAAACAGTTTGGCCCATTCCTCAAAAAGTGAAGGGACAAATATATTATGTGGATTCCTCTATTATACATCAATTAAGGCCATAATTACCTACACTTGATTTTTCGATAGGGTAGAGTAGCACACACAAGATGTTGAAGGAAGTAATTACAATGTAAGATGCGATTGATGTAGGGATTGGATTCTTCACATCAGAGGGGAACCAGACAAGGATTTCACACAAATAATGGGAGCTACTAAAGGATATTGCCATACATTTAGGTCTGTTTGTATACGCAAGATATCATGTGAGCCAGTCAATTGTAAGAGACATCCTCCTAGTGTGGGTGTTATCGTGAAAAATAGAGGATGTCTTGTGCGAGTCATTAAATCATCATTCCTCACTAACAAGAGACTGCCTAAGGATGACAGAGCATCATTGAAGGTTGTGTGCATCACCATGTAAAAAAATTTGGATAACTATGAGAAGCTACTCTAGAACAATGGTGTCATCCTTGATGCGATGCTTCTTGACTGATTTTTTAAGGGAAAAATGTTTGATGAGGTATCATACTCAAAGACAGTCTACAATGTTTGAGGTATTCCACCTTTTGCACCAGGACACCTGTAAGACATATGAGGTATGGACTTGCACCATCAAAAACGACAAGCAAGAACTTGGGTCAACCATGCACTTAGCACTAAATCCACATTTAGAAGAATTTGAGACCTTTTGACATACCACACACCACAAGTTGAAACTGCGTACACCTGGTGGGTTAGGTTAGTAAAGGTGTTCTCATCTATCCAAAACAAGCAAAAGATTGCACACAAATGTCTATCCATGTCCAAAACAAGCGGTCCATCATAACATTAGTTTCCAACCGGTTGAGTACTTGTCACCTATGAATATACTAGAACTTTGTGTGCTAAAAGTTACCATGAGTTATACTGATACTACTAGCAGAAGCACAAGTTGGTAAGGAAGATGTAAATTTCAAAGGATCCGTAGTGTGTCACGCACGCCGTCTTCAGCTTGTCCTCCTCCTTGATCCGCACTTGGTGGTCCCCGCTCTTCAAGTCCATACGTGAGAAGAAGCGAGCATCCCCGAGCCTGTCAAACAACTCTTCAGCATTCAGTACAGGATATTTATTTTTCACTATTACCTTGTTCAACGTTCGGTAGTCCACACAAAGTCGGAGCGACCCGTCCGTCTTCTTCTCGAACAGGTCTGGGGTGCCAAAAGGAGCCTTGGACAGTTGGATCAGCATGCTCTCCAGTAGTTCTTGCAGTTGTTTCCTCTGTTCCTCTAGGTAGGCGGGCGGCATCTTGTACGGTGCCCGCGGAGGGGGACGGGTACCAAGGAGTACTTCTATCTCGTGGTCCACGTCCCGCCTGGGCGGCAACTTCGGTGGGAGTTGCACGGGCATCATCTCGGCGAACTCCCGTAGTACCTCCATTATCGGCCCAGAAGTCCACCCGCAGCGTCGTCTTGGTTGTTGTCGTCGTCGTCACCCCAACTAAGCGCAGCCAAACGGGTTGGTGCACACCCTTGCCTTCCACCATTTTTCCTAAGGTGCCGGCCCTCTTATGGTGACGAGGAAGGTCTTTTCCCCTTTTCTCAATCCATCCTTAATTTGCATCGTGGACAGAAGAGCAGTGCTCTGCAGTTTTTGGACTCCTTGGCCTCTCACGAAACATGGGTGAGATCCCTCTGGGAACAGTATGACGCGGTACTGGGGAAACACAACCGCGCGTGATCCCATTAAGAGGTCAAGACCTAGGATGACCGCAAAGTCATCCATGGGGGACACCATGAAGTTGGTCTGGCCCTCCCACGATCCCACTTGCAGTAACACCCCCTTGGCCACGCCGACTATGTCTCGTGCTTCCGAGTTAACAGCCTTGATCTTCCTCGTACTTGAGGAGAGTTTCAAACCAAGATTTTTAGCCTCCTTCTCGGTGAGGACATTGTGCATCGCCCTTGTGTCGACCATGGCTGTGGAGGGTTTATCGTTGATCATTACTAGGACGTGCAAGAGGTTCATCCCTTCATACTGGACCAGGGCACCCCCAGTAGTGCCGCCAAGCACTAGAGGGGGTTCAGCATCACTGTATTGCTACCCCCGAGAACATCAGGCTGGGGAGGGGGCACGTTGGTGACTGCCCCAATACCCCTCCGGCAATCCCTCATGAAGTGGGGGCCTTCGCACATCAAGCAAGTTAACTTGTTGCCCCCATTGCATGGAGTCCTCTTTCCTAATCTTGGGTTCTTGCCCTTGTCTCGGCTCTTGCCGTAGCTTGGTTTGTAACTCTGCTGGGGTGGAGCTCGTTTCCTCCACCACTTAATAGATGGAGTTGAGGTGTTTGCACTACCGTCTCTCCAACTCTGTCTGGAGCCAGTGGGGAAGTCCCTTGGTGAAGCGGTAGAGCTTCTCGGCCTCGGACATATCGGTAATCCTCTTGATTATGGACACAACATGTCTCACATATTCTCTTGGAGTACCGGTCATCTTCAGATTGTCGAGCTCTCCCCTCGCCATCCACGCCGTGTTGTAAGGGATGAAATTTTCTTTTATTTCTCCTAAAAAATCTTCATAGGTGGGTGGCGGCCAATTTCCACATTCCAAGCATTGGCGTCATCATAGTTTGGCATCGTCTATAGGAAAGTAACTGGTCTGGAGGATCTTTTTCTCCTCCGAGAACTCATTGACTTCAAAATATTTGTCACAATCGTATAGGAAGTCTGCCACTTCCACCTCCTTGCAAGCTTCGCTGAATCTCGGGGTCGGCATTGTCACCTTTTTCCCTCCGCCGCTGCTAGGGCGTCTCTTGGGACTCTCATCCCGTCTTTGTTCAGAGAATTCCAACTTGAAAGTCAACACCATCTCTGTCAACTCGCGTAGGGTACTCTTGAAGCGATCCTACCTCTAGCAGGTCTCTGTTCTCAGATCTTCGATGTTTGCCTCACCGTTGTCTTTGTTCCTATTGACCTCGATCTTCAAACCCAAGAGGTTCTTCTCCACGAGGCGAAGCCTCTGCCTCTAGAGTTTCTCCTTCTTGAGTCTTTCCTCACGTAACTTTGACATCTTCGTAAAATCCATTTCTCCTCCAACTTGGTTCAGGAACACAGGAAAATGAAGCCCAACCTGGCTTTGATACCAATTGTCACGCGGTCAAATCCCGAGCTATGTCAATTGCCCGAATCTGGCACGTGCCGGCCTAAGTGCTTGGAGTAGAACACCGAGCAGCCTTGATCTCTTGCAGCAGAAGTCTTTTGCAATAGCTTAAGATCGCATAGAAGAGGTTAGAGGAAAGGGTAGGGACGCATCCCATCAAGGAATAGTGTCATTGCATTAATATCATAAAAGGTTACATCGTAGTCATATTCGTTACATGGGGAAAGACCACGGATGATATAAAGTAATGAGATGAGGCGCATCGCACCAAGATAGTGTCGCCTCTCTGCCTCGAGGCCCACCGCTCCGCGCACACGCCCCCCAGCCATGCCGCTACACATGTGCCCTCGGGCTGAGCGTCGTGCGCCCACGGGCGTGGCGATCACACACGCCACCCCTGCCTTGACGATCACACACGCCACCAGCACCCGCGCTGACACCTATCACGCGCAGACTACACGACGCCGCCACATTTGATGCCTCAAGACGAGCGTTGCGCGCCCGACACTACCCCCGGGGGCGCAATGCCCCCATGCCGCCTCAGCGCTCGCTATGCGCCACTGCCTTAGTCTCTGGCGGGATGTCCTCCCCCCCCCCCCTGCGCCCTGCACACGAGATGCGTGCGAGGCCCGTGCGTCCACTACTGGTTTCCCACACAGCTCCGTGCGTTGCCCCGTGGCACTGTCGCCCCTGCTTGTGCGTCCCGCGCATGCGCATGGCACTTGGTGCTGGCGCGTGGCAACTTGTGCTTTTAGCACACAAAGGATCCGTATGGTACATTGGTGGAGCTAATTGGAAAGAATCCACTCATGTCTGTTAGAGGGGGTAACCTAGAAATGAGGGGGTGTGCTTATTGTTAGCACAAAGCATAAATTTCTAATTTCTCTGTTGACTGATATGATTTGACCCTACATAATCAAGCTATCCATGGTTCACAAGGCTTCTTTCCACATCACCATATTCTAAAGGCAGGCATAGATCTCATCAGGTTCCAGATTCGTAGTCTCCACCATTATGTCTTCGAAGTTAGCTTTGTTCTTTCTTGTTTTTGCTGCTGCTCACCATTGTTGTGGCTATGATACCAACTTGACTACCCAAATTCACAATGATTATTTATTGATAACTTAATAAATGGATTTTTCAACCAAATCTTGTGATTTTATAAAATAAATAAAATATTTTTGTCTTTCCAATAATATTTAATAGTAATGATTATGCTGAGATTTTTTCCCACAAAATCTTTCTTTGACCATTTCTTGCTTATGTGTTTTTTGATTTTTGGGTATTGTTTTTTGGGAGTCATATTTATTGTCTTCAGAATCCTCTCATCCCAAGGTTTCCCACCATACTTCATTTATCCAATTCTGATACCAATTGCTCTGTCAATTCCTTGAGGTTGTTTCAAAATCATCAATTATATCATTTTCAAAGCACTGACTTTGAAAAATGATTTTGATTTTATAACTTCTCAAAAACTTCTATCCATTTTTAAAAATTATCTTCTCTCTGCCTTCTTTCTGAAACTGTAATTTTCTTAAAATTATTTACCATTTTCACTATCTATCTTTCTGAAATCAATGGGTAGGACAAGGTCAATGCTCTGCATTATCTTTGGGCATTCTATTGAAAAACTATAAAAATAAAACTAATAATCTTTATAATTGTTATATTACTCTATTATTTTTTTATCTTATTTTTAATTTTATTTTGATCTGCTTTGATTTAATTGGGTAGGATCCTTATATTTAATTATATAAATATTATTTAAATTTTGTGACTAAATCAACTATCGTAAAAGTTAATTGTAGCTCTATGTGGATTTGACTTATTGTACTCCAATTTATGCATAGTGACTTTAGAACATTATTTTTAATCAAGGAATCATGTGTTAAAATTAATTTCATGATTTTTTGTCATCAATGGGAGAGGAGAAGAGAGGGGAGGAGATGCCAAGAACTTTATCGCTTGAAAATCTCTTAATGTCAAGTCACTCACACTCTTCAAGATTAATAATGCTCTCTGAGTCCCCAGCCTCTTTCCCCCCCTTGCCTTAATATTTGACTCCCCCCCCCAAATAAGGCTTTAATGGGTCTAACAGGCCCACAATAGGCCTCATAACTTTCTCCAGTACACGCACTACACAGCTTGCCCCACTCTCTTGAGCACCCACTGAGTGATTATCAGTAACCTATCATAATGCTTTTACACATTTATCAATGAAAATTCTGAAAGACATAAAAAAATAAATTCTTATTTTTTGTAATACAAATTTGTCCCATTATATTATTGTCACACCTTGACAGCAGGCTCATCCCCTGGCTCTTCAAGTAATCATTCACCTGGTGGTAAACCATGCGCTACTGCTTCTAAAAAATGTGGTACCAATTTTTTTATTCCTACTAATGGTTAATTATTCCCATCTACAGAATCTGTGGTAGATAATACAATTGCATTCATATTGCCTAATTTTTTAAAGTAACTCAGATCCTTTGATCTCGTCAACCAACATGGATTTGAGGGCCCATCGTTACTAGGGATGACCTGTACAGTCTCAACTGAAAAAAATGAATTCAGCCCTATATAGGAATCATCATGATGATGGGTGACATCATGAGTTTCTGCCTAATTAAATCCTGTAGATACATAAAAGAGTAGAAAATTTTTAGGTGAAAAGTAAATGAAGATAAATTTAAGAAAAAAAAAATAATGTCTAAAATTCAGGAGGGATCATCACCCCATCATGGATCTCGCCCTTTGACTCCCAAAATTAACCCACATCACTCAATCCAACCCCTCATTCACCTCATTAGTGTGTCCCTTCATCCATCTTTCTCTGTCATTGCACCCATTAAACTATGACTCATCAAGCCCCTTTACCCTTTATCCATCTCACCCAACCCCTCTCACTCACTCACCCATGTCCCAACTCACTCACCATCCCTCCCCCTCACCCATGACCCATCTCCCTCACTACCCATACACCTTACCCATGACCTATACTCACTCACTCACCCCACCATCTCACCCATGACTTATATCACTCAATACCCCTCCCCCTCACCCATGACCAATCTCACTCACTCATCACATCCCCTCGTACATTTTACTACATTATCCATTTCCCTTTATCCATTTCTATCACTTCCCCCTTCCTCTGAACCATGACCCATTTCACCATTCCCACTCTCTCACCAGGCCCCTCATTCATCCCTCCATGTCCCCCCTCTCCCCTTCATCCCTCTTACTGAACAATCAAATTTTATACGTGGAATACTTCCCAATTTATGACTATTTTTTCAAAAGTATGTTTTATATTATTTTTATTACAATGGAAAATTACATTTCAAGCTTCGATTGGTTCATTGTATTATTTCTACATTTTCCACTATGAATTTTACATGATTAGATCATTTTTTCTTCAACAATATGACCTTAACAGGCACAAAAGCATCATAAGAAATGATAAAAATAAGAAAAGGAGAAAGAAGAAAGAGTAAAAAAGGATGGGGACTGCCCCACAGCCAGCAGTCAGCAAGCGCAAGCATACTGAAGCCAATTGCAGCCGCAACCATGGCCAGAGAGTGTCTGCACTCAATCAAACATAACACTTAAGCGGTGACACAAGAAGGGTACAATAGGCCAACTGGCAAAGAGAGGCCAATGCAATGCAATCATGGAGCCCCCGGGGGCAAGAAAGGTTCATTTTTCATCAAAACACATCCAGACTAGGCATTCATAAGGTACCTTTATTCTTTATTTTTATGATATGGGATTAACTGATATGTTTATTAGTTGTAGAGCAGTCCAGGCTAATGAAGATCAAGGAATGGGATTCCATCACAATGGCCCTCCACCTTAGAGATCAGGCTCTGAGCTGACTGATAAGCCGAAAAATCACGTAAAATTATGTGGTCGTTGCGCTTTTTAGACTTATGCAATAAATTTATAATTACCTTAATTACTAAATAAGAATATAGAGCAAGCAAGGGGTCGATCCGCAAGGAGGCAACAATTCAGAATTTTCAAACAATTTTTATGAATCAAGTCAAGTAATTTTGAATTTTGCAATATTTAATTCTATTAATATTAAATAATATTCTTAAAATAATCAAAATTAAGTAAAACTTAATTTTGATTTCGGTCAGATAATTCCAGATAAGAATATTATTATTATTTTAAGCTCATAAAAATATAAATTATTAATTTCCCAATTTAATAAAATTTATAATAATAATTTTCTGAATTAAAATTGGGAAATTAATAATCAAGAAAGTGATTTTTGAATTGGAGTTCAAAATGGATGAATTTTCGGTTCAAATTTTATTTTTGGGTTTTTTATATATTAAATTAAATTCCTAAACAATAAAAACCGAAATATAGAGAGAGAAACAAATCAAATTAACCTAGAGAGAGAAAGTGAAGAAATTGGGGAAAGCCCCAATTTCGACCCTAAATTAAAAATGTAATGAAGCAGAAATGTCCTAAAATGATTAAGAATTAATTATCAAAAGTTAGATCTCGAATCCAAATCAAAAAGAAGTGCTGATGCATTCAAAACATGAATCTAGGGTATGTACATTTCGCCCATGCCAAGGCGTTTTCGAATCGTTCTAGAAGATGATCAAATACAATTCAGAAACTTACAAATTTGATAAAGAGATCCATTTCTGACGACTTCCAGAATGCCTCCCGTGTCCTTCCTGGCCAATTGCTTGGGGAGAGCCTCCAAAAGTGAATTTCGCCTTTTTTTTCTGACCTCTATTTAAAGATCCAACCGTCCAGATTGTAGAGGAGGAAAAGACGAACCTGCCCTCAAAATTTCAGCCCAATCAGAGTTGTAGATCTCAAGATATCGCAGTTTTAGTGAGATCAAATGTGGGCCGTTGGATCTCTTTTATTTTCTCTAAAAATCGGAATTTCCTATTGGCTGGGCTTGATTTTCTCGCTTTCCATGTTTCGGGACACGTGCACCCTCGTTGTCCGCGTCGGCCGCACTTTTTCGCTGCTTTTTAAGAAAACAGAAAAGGACAAAATAGTGCTTTTTCGCTTGGTTAGAAGAGAGAGAGAGAAAAAGAAAAAAATCATTGTTTTAAATAAACGCCAATGATCGGCGTCGATTTCCGCTTTTCTCTCTCTCTCTTTTAATCACTCTATTTGACTTTTCCTATCTCTCTCCTCTCTTCTCTCCTTTCTTATTTAATTAATATATCCCTTCATTCGCCCGAATTTCGGGCGAATGACGTGGATATTCATTTTAAATGCATTTAAAATGCAAACAAAATCATCCATATATTATTTAATTAAATAAAAATCATTTCTTGCCTAAATAATGGTCAGAAAAATTCAGAAAAATTCATAAAAATATGGGAAAAATTCAGAAAAATCAGGAGATGATTTACTGACCTTAAACCAAGAAAATAAAATCATGTAAAAATATTTCTTCACTGAAACAATGTCAAATTCCATGTAAAAAATGATAAAAAATATGAAATAATAGAAAAACGACATGTTAACTGATTTCAATGTATTTTATCATGATAACATGCAAATATGACCATTAAAACACATAAATAGAATGTATAATTCAGTAATTAAGTATATTAATTTGCATGTTATCACTGACCCGACCCAATGTTAAATTTTAAATTAAATGAATATCTAACATAGAAATTAAGTACCTCAAACCACATTTTTTATTTTTTCTATCTTGTCATCAGCTGAAAAATCATAGAGGATGTCAGTTACTGATGAGGATGATGTGTCCCTAAGTTCAAAGAACTATGCTTAATTGAGGAGGCTGATGAGGAAGGCAACAACTAATGGAGAAGGGCTGACACAAATGAGGGAGCAATGTGGGAGTGGGTCCATGACTGCAATTTAATCACAGATGTTGGCCCATACCCACAAGAAGATTGAAAGGCCAAGGATAAATTCATTATTTTTCACCACTCAATGTTGTCTTTGTCAACTTGGTTGCAGATTCCCACAGCAACAAAGTTGATAGATGTAACGTGGTCGATGGAATCTGCAGCAGATGTAGGCTTTCCGTCAATCTACAGATGGTATTTATCACCCTTCTCATTATCTTTTATTGGATAAAAGAAGCACCGCGGAATACCCTTTTCTGATGTGAAGAGGAGCATCCCAGAGTTGTGACAGCCCTACAGAAGCTCAACAAGCTCAATTACCACCAAAGGAGCTCTGATAAGATGACGATTTGCACCAGCACGGAGGACACAGATCAGAGAAGTACATCCATGTTAGCAGGTGGCAATTAGCACCCGATTCTTTGTGATCCATAGACACATGGTGATCTTGGTATTAGATTTTCAACTGAGGTGTCATCAGTACGTCAACTAGAGATAGAAAATATTTTTGGATCAGATCAAATAGGCTTAAATCGAGTTTTTGAATCAAACTTTCAAGTATAGTCTCATTGAGGCATTTCATCAAAAAACTTCTATTAATCAATACTTTTGATATTTTTTCCCTTTCAGACCTATTTTATATTAAATAATACCATAAAATTTTAGTTAAATTTATAAATACATCTACAGTGATTATCACCTTATCCAATCCTCCCCCCTATCCTATACTAATACATGTAATTAAGTCATAATCCTTTCTTATTATTCGTCCTTATGAAATATATTACTCTATATTCACATTTAAAGTTCTATAATTAAAATCACTATATCTGGAATAACTTAAAATTTAATATAAATACAGTAGGATATTTTCATTCAATGAGATTTTTTGTGATATGGTTGTCGTGAAAGTTATTTCACTTATTCTTGTGGAGGTTTTTGACAGAAATATAAGTCACCAACAAGCCAATTATACAATCCATGTATCATTCATTATTCACTTATATAAGGCACTTATTATACTGCATGTGTGATTCTTATACTGAATTCCATGAATATATAATCCAATTATTGAAATATGATGAGGTCATAATAACAATATCATTAGTCCTTAAGCATATGTTCTAAATATTCATTTTTGAATGATGCTCAATGTATCCAGATTTAATATCACTTTCTAAACTGACTCATATGATGAGTATGGTGGATCTTGTAGACATTAGTGTTGAAATACTTTATTGAATTGATCAGTATAAGTACCTCTATGGAATGTTACTAAGCTGTTAATAAGGTTGATTCAGGTCACAATAGTGTAACTAGTCCTCAGACATGAGACACAAAAGACTTATTGTGAACGTATAATTTTACTCTAATTATGACCTACGAGTTCCTATTCATGAAATTATATACCACCTTTGCTCAGGTACAACAATAAATGAATATGATTGAGGAGTCGGGATGTGATCATCCACCCTTAGTATAAGAGAAGACATCTCAAGGAAGATGATGTGATGAAGTCCTCATCTAATACATTAAAACATCAAATATGAGTTCTCTAATGATTTCGGAATGCATTAGTACTTACTCAGATGACCGATGAGGGTTTGACAATCGACCATACCATAAGTCATCATACAACCTTTGAGATAGTCTCTTTTCTCCCTTGGCTCATCTCCACTATGGATACGATTGGAATGGCGTAACAACAATGATGAAGTGAAAATGGGGCACGTCAAGATAGAAGAGATTTGACATGTCAAAAATTACATGGATATATCTAGAGGATCAACAAAACAGCTGAACACATCTCACTTGAGGATTTAGAAATCATGGATCTTATCTATGCACAAATGATTTGATCATAGGTTTTAGAATGACATTATGATTATTTTCACAGTCTTCCCAACATGAATCACTTATGTTTAATCATAATCAAGGGCACATCACCCAACATTTTGCGGTTTAATTTATGTTATTTCCAATTTTAAAGAGGTCATTAAGGAAATGTTGAGATCTTAATTAGCAAAATATGTTTTATGCTCTAGCTCTAATAGTGGATGAATAAGATTTCCTGAGACTATTCTATAATGAGAGATGTGTATGAATGCATTATAAGTACTTTGCTAAGGTCATAAATCATATTAATATTTTTCAAATCAGTCTTCACCATATAACTAAAGGTATTCCTTGCGACATTTTTAATCTGTCCATTTATAAATTCAAAATAATAATTTTCCTATTGATGATAGGTTGAGATTATTTGACGATGAACCTCCATAATTTTTCAATAATTCCCCAAAGTGGGTATTTATGTAAGATGTGGTCCATGAATTATTGAAATGTAGATGAATTATTTTAATAAGTTAAAAAAATGTATAACATCATTTTTTGTGTATGAATTCATAAAAAAATGAAATTGGTCTCAATACATAAACATATCATAAAATATTATATTTTTACATAAAATTATATTTCATTATATTTAGGTTTTTAGTGCTTATAAGACTAAAAATAATTTTGGTTATTTTTATCTAAATTAATTTTAATATCTACGTTTTCTGTATTTTGAGAGCTCATTATCATGGGCTTTAGATAGGTTCAATACGGTTGATTTTTTGGGTTTATGAAAAAATATAATACCAGGTCTCATTACCCACTCCCGCTTCATCCCCTACCAGGTCAGGCTACCCATTTACCTACATGTTGGGCTAATTGCTTGGGCCATATTGGGCTAAGCCATGATCGATAGTCTGATATAAGATTCACACAATAGAATAAATTCAAATCAAATGAGACATTTAAACAAAAATAATAATTTGATGATTAAAACACCTTGCATAGTGTCAAATATGGTATTGTTTAGTTCTTCAAATGAGTCCTCTCAAACAACATAAGTGTGTGACCTCTAGACCTGATTACATGGCCATAATCACATTACATTTCCTGACCTTCTTATTGATCAGTTCCACCATAGATCCAAGAAGATATCCTCCCCATTCCAGTTACACTACTAAGGAAGGGTGCTCAAGTGGAAAGAGAGAGGACGGGGGCAGGTACTTAGGACTTTGGATCCTTTTATTCTAAACATATTTTTGCATTTAAACCCTTCCACTTTAAGTAGGTCATCTGATATTCAGCATACCCTTTGTGCGTGACTCTCAAGGCCCATGTACCCATCCATCTAATGATTTCATTATACCTAAAAATAACTAATATCTAACTAAACTGTTCGTGTACATTTAACATATATATTAATTGATCGATTTAACCATATTCATAGGTTAAGTCACTAAGATGTGAGGTTTCATGCTGCATAATGTGTTGGATAAGGTAAAATAGGGTTTTAATCAATGATTTCATGGAACATTTTTATCATCAGTTATTGCGTACATTTAATTTATCATCCATGTAACACTCATTTAATGACTTGGTTATGATCAAGCATAAAACCCTATCCGGATAATGTAATTAGGATTGATGTAGTAAGAAATCATCAGATAACTCTTTCTCTAATATTTTCTCTGCTTTAAAGAAAGATTTCATTGCATCATCTTCTTTATTTTTTCGCCTCTCATACTGAGAGAAGATGATCCCGTTGGGATCACTCAAGCATCTTTGTAAACTTATTCCTGCATTTAAACAATGATCATCCTTGATACCCTGATTAAAGACTCATGGATCATGTCATAATACAACTATCCATCCATAATATGTATTTGGTGTCTCATGTCTGATGATTGCTGACACAACTTTGACATGAGTCAACATGATTGAAATTTAGTGATAAAACCATTTAGGGGCTCATGCAGCCAACGAGTATAAAATACCATTTCTGCAAACATTATTTCATTTATGGAATCACTCATGATAAAATCAATCCCATACATAAAATAGGTTTTAGGTGAGCTCTACTAGATAGAAATGAAGTTCCTATTCCTACTGAATAACCTCAAAGGATTATTATGGAAAATTACTATATTATCTACCCTCTAGCATTTGTAGATCTAGTGATTTACTTGTTATGTATTCAAACACATTGATGAAACACGCATGCGTCTGTATCCGCTATTTGGCATGAGGATTTGGTTTTTAGTAGGAAAAAATGGACATAGCTATTGTACTTGACTATCCCTAATATTTTCATCCTCAGTTCATCAAACCATGCTCACTTCCAAGGCCAAAAGCCCAAATCTCATACATATGTATGATTCCTTGCATAGGTTTGAGAGAACTTATATTTTGGGTATTCCTTTTTGTCTTCTTTTGAAGCACTAAGATGAAACGAGCCAAATAGGAAAAAGGCTTATTTTCTGGATTGATTTTGAAATTTTGACAGATCGTCTGCTCAAGAAAATGAGTGACTTCCCATTGGCTCATATTGTCATAGCCTCTGATGGCATTATCATCATATAAGATCCTTTAATTTAATTGAACAGTTTTATCTATTTGTTTTATTACTTTGCACCTGAAAAGATTGTTATAAATGAAATGTGTTAAGATATAATATACTTCATATTTGATTCATCTGATTGGTTGGATGATTTGTAAGTGGAAAACAGATAGATTTTCCTTAATAATAAATTTACTTTTCTTTACTAATATACAATAAAACAAATGATTCAACGCCCTCAAGTAAATGAAACCTTTGAAATACATCCCTTCCTGAAACCTGTCTTAAATTGCATTTATTGGGTCATTTGATTTGTCATACATGGCTCATTTTCATATTTATCTTAACTGGGCTAACTAACATCTCACTCGTGCACAAACAAGGGTTTTTGGCATATCCATGGAGGGAATAGTTAAATTGGCACTGTTTTAATGCATTGGTTTTCAGTCACATCCAATGATAAAATACTTTTATTATACCCTCAATAAAATAAGCCAATACAACAAAACCAGACCACAGAAAGACAAGAAATCAAGGCACGAGACCGCCACTGGCCTCACTTTATCCAACAATTACTCTCAGATAAAGACGTATCCTCTCCTCTGTTATAGTCCCCGCCTAAAGGTTTCGGGTTGGACATAACGGGATGGGACGAATATTCAGTCAGTCATCCGTCACAGAGTCTACACTTTAGTTTCATTTCTGAATAAGGGCCTGGAAGAAACTAACAATGAAATGAACAGAGGACGGGCGTATACTTAGAGTGAAGCACGAGACGAGAGAGCATGGCTGACTTATGGTGGCGAGGGACAGAACTGATTATGTGTCGTCAGCCTTTCCCAAAAGTTCGGTCAGTCATCCGTCACAGAGTCTACACTTTAGTTTCATTTCTGAATAAGGGCCTGGAAGAAACTAACAATGAAATGAACAGAGGACGGGCGTATACCTAGAGTGAATCACGAGACGAGACAGCATGGATGACTGATGGTGGCGAGGGACAGAACTGATTACGTGTCGTCAGCCTTTCCCAAAAGTTCAGTCAGTCATCCGTCACAGAGTCTACACTTTAGTTTCATTTCTGAACACGCGCCTCGAAGAAATTAAGAATGAAATGAACAGAGGACGGGCATATACCTAGAGTGAATCACGAGACGAGACAGCATGGATGACTGATGGTGGCGAGGGACAGAACTGATTACGTGTCGTCAGCCTTTCCCAAAAGTTCAGTCAGTCATCCGTCACAGAGTCTACACTTTAGTTTCATTTCTGAACAAGGGCCTGGAAGAAACTAGCAATGAAATGAACATAGGACGGGTGTATACTTAGAGTGAATCACGGGACGATACAGCATAGATGACTGATGGTGGCGAGGGACAGAACTGATTACGTGTCGTCAGCCTTCCCCAAAAGTTCGGTCAGTCATCCATCACAGAGTCTGCACTTAAGTTTTGTTTAAGGGTCCAGATGAAACTAAGAATGAAATGAACAGAGGACGGATGTATACTTAAGAGTAAACGGAACGGGACGGAACAGCATGGATGACTGAGGGCAGCTAAGAACGGCAAGGATGATGGACAATCATTCATCCCTAAAACTTTACTGGAGATTAAAGGTTAGTGGTGGATGCCATATGAGAAAGTAGGACAGACCGAATGGCATTTCGGTCAGTCATCCATCACAGAGTCTGCAGGGAATGACAGGACTGGAATTAACATCACGGGACGGCAATGGAGGAACGAAATATTTCATTATGTTTTATGTTCCTGCTTCGGAGGTAAGGCACGGATACTGACGGCAGTAAGGGATGGAGCAGATGATGGAGGATTATTTGGCCCCAAAACTTTATCAGATATTAAAGTTCAGAGACGGATGGGACAGCATTTCAGTCAGTCATTCATCAGAGTCTGCAGGGAATGCCACAACTGAAATTAATGTCACAGGACGGCATAGGAGGTTCAAAGGATTTTATTAAGTTTTCTGTTCTGACTTCCGAGTCAGGGACAGATGACTGATGACGGTAAGGAATGGAACGGATGACGGACCGTCATCTGTTCCCCGAACCCTAACCGGAGGAGCTAGCTAAACCTGTGGCAGAGGGTGAATTGGTTAAGGGGCGGTTCAAATTCCCACCCCATATAATTGGTTGATTGGGGGGGATAAAAAAATTGCCCAACTTCAACCAAAATTTATCTCTCATACGATCGGTGGATGGGAGATAAAAATTTGCCCAACTACAACCAAAATTTGAATCAATCATAAAATTGGTTGATGGAGGATAAAAACTTGCCCAACTACAACAAAAATTTGAATCAATCATAAAATTGGTGGATGGGGAATAAAAACTTGCCCAACTACAACCAAAATTCAAATCAATCATAAAATTGGTGGATGGGGGATAAAAACTTGCCCAACTACAACAAAAATTCAAATCAATCATAAAATTGGTTGACGGAGGATAAAAACTTGCCCAACTACAACAAAAATTTGAATCAATCATAGAATTGGTTGATGGAGGATAAAAACTTGCCCAACTACAACCAAAATTCAAATCAATCATAAAATTGGTTGATGGGGGATAAAAACTTGCCCAACTACAACCAAAATTTAAATCAATCATAAAATTGGTTGACGGAGGATAAAAACTTGCCCAACTACAACAAAAATTTGAATCAATCATAGAATTGGTTGATGGAGGATAAAAACTTGCCCAACTACAACCAAAATTTGAATCAGTCATAAAGTTGGTTGATGGGGGATAAAAACTTGCCCAACTACAACCAAAATTTGAAGCAATAATAAAATTGGTTGACTTCTTTCCAAAAAAAATGGTTGATGGGAGATAAAAAATTTGCCCAACTTCAACTAAATTTTGAATCAATCATAAAATTGGTTGAAGGGGGATTAAAAATTTGCCCAACTTCAAACCAAAATCACCCCTTCCCCCAAATTCCCTAGATGGACAACAAATACATAAACGAAAACTATTTTCAGGTGATCTTCCCCACTTTCTTCAAAAAAAAGAGAGCTATCGAGACATAAATACAACGTAGATCATACCCACGACGAAAAAATGAAATCACACACAAAGAAAATCATAAAAAAGATGGTTAGATATATGAACATTTAAAAACCGACCATTTATTCAAATTCGGACAGGAGACCAATCAAAGCTCTACCTCGCGGGACAGAACACCGTCGTCCTCGTCTCCCTCGGGGAAGCTGAAAGATCCGAATTTGGGCGTCGTGGTGAGGGACGGCGGGGAGAATCTCGAGGCGTCAAACGAGAAAGAGAAGGACGACGATCCCTCGTCCGAATTCAACCTATCTTCTTCCTCCTCTTCCACTTCGCCCAATTCCTCGAGCAGCCGTCTCCGCTTGGTCTGGGGAAGGAAGAGAAGGCTCTTTCTACCCTCTCTCTTGCCCTCCAATTCTCGATCGACGGCGTCCTCGTCGTCCGATGGGGGATCGGGGGGCGGATCTGAGGAATCGACGGGCGAGATCGGCTGACCGGAGACGCTTCCCTTGTTCGCGCGATCGATCGATTGTTCGTCTGGTGGGGGGGATCCGCCATGGCTGGCGTCTGGCGAGGTCTCGAGCTCGTCCATGGCGGGCTCCGGGATGGGCTGCTCCGCCGTATCTGCCATTGGAGGGGGCGAAGAAGAGAATCGACATGGCCGGGGGTATTTATAGCCTCCCGGAGAAAGGGGGAACCCCAGCGGTGACCGTAAGCGCGGTGAGGTTACCTCCCTAAGGCTCCGAGACGGATGACGCCCTTATAGTGCACGCAGGCGGACGGGAAAGTCTCGTCCCGTCCGTCCCGTCCCATGTCCGGTACGAAATACTGCATTGGGCCACTCAGAGCTTGACACGTGGCATAGCACGTGTTGAACATGTCCGCGACGGATGACGCCCTTATAGTGCACGGTAGGGCACGTCCGTGACGTGACGGAAAGGATGATGTAACATGATGGGACGGTGACGTGACGGATGACGTAGCATCCCTGCTTGTACTAAAAATTCATGACGTTATGTCACTCGTCCCTCTATTGGGCATCCCGTCACGTCCACGTCACCGTGACAGCGTCACTGTCACTGGTGATGTAAGAAAATCCTTACTCACCAGACCCATTTCAGCTCTCAGTTTATACTGCATATTTTCCGCAGAGTTCTTCCCAAGTTACAGAGAAAATACGCCATAAAGTTTGAATTCGCAATGCGTTTTCCAGAATCGGAGGTGCAGAAATGGCGGGAAGGATTGTTGATTCGATTACAACTGTCTTGTTCATTTTTTGCTTCCACAACTTCGATCTTCTTCGACGGTAGTTTTGAAATTACTCTGTGCATCTTCCTTCGTTTGAAATTGGGACGAGATTCTTGCAAGAAGGGGGATCAGATAATGGAGTGTAGTATAGAAGTGACCGCGGAAGTTTTTCTCGAATGGTATGTTGTTCTAATGTTCTGCTAGATGACGCGGTGTAGGTCTGGTAGGTGCGACGTCGTGCAGAATGCTTCAAAGCTATCATAGTGTCACTGTCGACAACGAGTCCGTGAGGTACAATGAGTGGAATCATTGACGAAACCAGAACTCTTCGACGACAACTCTGCCTTGTTCTCCTACCACTTTTCCCTTCTGTTTGCCTTACTCTGTCTACTTTGATGTCCAAATTCGTCATGTTTGATGTTTCCTTGTTCATCTGAACGCCATCTGATATTTTCTGGTTCTTCATTTCTGCTTCATCGATGCGCGTGTTGAGAATATTCAGGGGAGAGGGAACAATATATCGATTTCTCGTCGTTAATTTTCCTAGCACTTCTGTGGTTTGAACTTTGATTGACATTCGCTCAACTGAAATGACTCGTCTCGTGTTTAAGATTGGCTTGCAATTGAAATCGAACTCTCATCATCCTTTGATTTTATCGTTGCTAGACTTATTTAGAAATAACATTGCTAGACTTATATATGTTTTTTTAAAATGTATTTAGAAATAACGTAACGGTAGTCATCCATGACGATTGTTCCATCACGTCATTGTCACATAAACCTCGTCACACGTTACTGTCACCGTCACTACCCCTGCATTTTGTCACTGTTACCATCACATCATCCGTCACGGTGACGTGTGACGTGTATGATGATGATTGTCGTTCCCTGGGGCACAGAGGCGGATGGGAAAAGTCTCATCCCATCCCGTCCCATGTCCGGGATGAAATAGTGCATTGGGCCACTCAGAATTTGACACGTGGCACAGCACGTGTCAAATTCAAGCTAGAGTGCTTAGGCAGATACTTGACTCCCACAAGAAGCGAAAACTGTCTTGTCCGCTGTCCAAGGCTCCTGGACAGGACGGTTATTTCATTCATGGATGCAAAGATCGTCCCATCTGGGAGTTTGGGATGATTGATGGGACAGAGAACTGTCCACTGGTCTCTGGACAATACGATTGTTGTGTCCATGGATGAAATAACTGTCCCGTCAGGGGGCCTTGGAAGGCAGACAGGACGATTTCTGGGTCATGTGGGAGTCAAGTATCTGCCTGATTGCTCTAGCTCGAATTCGACACTTGTTGTGCCATGTGTCAAATTCTGAGTGGCCCAATGCAATGTCTTGGATGGGACGGGTTTTGGACGGGACGAGATGGGAGGTGGATGAAATTATTTGGGACCGGACATACTTTGGTTGGGACGAGTCGGACGAACTTCTAAAAATTGGGACTTAGGATGGTGTGATCTTCGTCCTGTCCCATCCATTGTCTTCGTCCTGGACGATCATTCACAATACTTACCGCCCTCTGTTAAGTTTCTTATCGTTGTCCATTTCGTCCATTGACGTCGTCTGTTGTGTCAATCTCGTCATTCGTTACGTTAATTATCGTCATCCTTTGTTTCTCATTTGGTTTGTCCATTTCGTCCCTTGTGGGTATCCGTTGCGTCTCTAATAGTCTTCCATTTCATCCCTTGCGTCCCTTACTGTCCCCTTTACGCCTCTTATAGCCGTCTATTTCATCCCTTGTTGTCATATGTTACGTCCCTTATCTGTCTCCATTATGCCTCTTACAATTGTCTACTCATCCATTGCCGTCATCTGTTTGTCCCTTCACGTCATCCATTATGTTCTTTACCCTCCTCTGTTACGCTTCTTATAGTCATCAATTTCATCCATTTTTGTCCTTCATGGTCATCTGTTACATCACTAACTGTCCTCTATTACGTCTCGTATAGTCCTCCATTTCATCCCTTGCCATCATCCATTTTGTCCCTTATAGTCATCTGGTACGTCACTTACCGTCCTTAGTAACATCTCTTATGGTTGTCTATTTCATGTCTTGTCGTCATCCATTTTGTCCCTTATTATCATCCATTATGTCCCTTACGATACATATAGTCATGAGATAGTGCACTTCTGACTTCCCCGCTTCAATAACATGTCAGCCTACCCCATTCACTTTCATAGGACATGAACAAGTGTTGATACTTGATTGTGCAGTGAAATATCTTATTGAAGACAGACCTGAAACCCAAAGACATCAACTTTGCACAAGCAAATCTGTGATATAATTATTCTTCTCGTTAGCATCTTCTTGTAGTTCACGTGTCCATCCTCTAGACATAACAACACATTCTTCGGAATGATATATCTCTTCTTTCTGTGAACTCTTACTTCTTGAAATTTGATTTCCTGGAAAGCAGCACCCAAGGAAGAGGAAGAGAATAAAGAAAGGGCCACCTCAGAGGAGAGTACCCCCCCTCTATTTACAATGTCTAATAAATTTTCATAAACGTGCCCATCCTCAGGAATAATTAATCAATGCCCTCGAACTTAGAATATATCTACCAATGTCCAATAGCCTTGTCTGTGTGACCCTCTATGCCCATGTATTTTAGTTAACAACTTTAATGGCCCAATAATATTGATTGAATTAACTATATCACATTATACATTTTAACATAGGATCTATCTAACCCAATTAATTAGTTAACTTGTCGGCCTGTGGGATCCCGAGCTACACCTTGCACCTAGGATACAAAGGAGTATGTCAACTAGCTCATGGAACCTTTATTGTCATCGGTTACCATCCATGTACGATTTCTATCAGCAAGAGACTCCCAAATGACTTACGGTATGGTTGACTGTAAAACCTAAATTGATCATTCTAGTTAATATCAATATGGGGTGAAATCATCACAGAACACATTCTCTGATATTTCCACTACCCTGAGCAGGGGTTAAACTACATCATCTTTCTTGAGTTGAACTCTTCAAATATCGTGGGTGGACAATCCCATTTTAACCATATAATAACCTTCATGGACATGTTGATGTTTAGCTAGGACAGTCTAGAATCCTTTGATTAGAGACTTCTAGGTCATAGTCAAAACATAGCTGTCAAGCCATAAGATTTATATGTATATCAATAAATTTTCGCATATATATGTGTACATATATATATTTCCCATCACCAATTTATATTTATTTAAAAATAACTCAATAAATTTTCCAACTATTATGCACCGGCGTATCTATCGATGTATTAATCAATTTGTTCATATGCATTTGTGTAATTATTTATTGCTTGTATACTTATATTAACTTCTGTCTACTTATCGATGTGTCCATCAGTCTAGTTTTTGTCTCTCAATCAATATCCATATGCATACCTCTGATGTGTTTATCTATCTGTCTCTGTATGAATTTATTTTGTTTATTTATTAATGAAGCTATCTAACTATTAATATGACCATGTGCGATCTATATTTTTATCCATAACCTATTTGACCATATATGTATCTAACTATTTATTGTTATATATGTGTGTATATACCTTTTATGTCTCCATCCATCTTTATTTGTTTATTCATTTCTTTCTACATATACATTCATAAGTCTATTCATTTATTGATTCACATATGTATGTCTCTGCTTATTTATTTTTCTATCCCTTTGACTATTTGTCAATAGTTCAATTCATCATTTACCCATCCATTAAATTGACCAAACTGCATCTCAAAAAAAAAATTAAAAATGGAAAAATCCCATTTAACCCTCATATCGCATAGAAGTTATATATTGGGACTCCTAAAAATCCCATTTAATCCTCATATGAAGCTACTCCTTTACAGGGGGCTTTTTGATGCAAATCAGATTCGAGGGTTTTGCCAATCCCCATTTAACCCTAAGTAAAATCTCAAAAAAATGAAAAATTATCATTAAAACCTCATAATTGGTGAAGGGTTATGACGTATTGGATTTCCGGAGCCAGCCATAAAAATCATACACGTATTATTATGCAGAAAGTACTGACATGTCAGTAGGGCCTGCTTCGCAGCTACCCAAATTGAGGCTTTCACCATGTCCCCATTTAACCCTAGTCAGTTATTGAATTGTGTCAGCTTCAACACAATAAAATATTGACAAATGAAATTTCCCATTAAACCATCAGATTTGGTGAAAATTCAAATATTTTTGGGTTTCTAACGCCAAACTCCATATAAGTATCACTACACTAAAAGCAGCTGCATCTTAGAGGGGTTGCTTCGCAACCAACCCAACTTGAGACTTTTGCCACATCCCTATTTAACCCTAGTCAGCTATTGAATTTGGTCAGCTCCATCACAATAAAATCTTGAAAAATTAAAATTTCTGATTAAACCATCATATTCGGTGAAAATTATATTTTTGGGTTTCTGAAGCCAGCCAGTATAAGTATATCACTACACACAAAGCAGCTGCATCTTAGCGGGGCTGCTTCACAGCCAACCTACCTCGAGACTTTCGCCACATCCCTATTAACCCTAGTCAGCTATTGAACTGGGTCAGCTCCATCTCAATAAAATCTTGAAAATTTAAATTTTCTGATTAAACCATCATATTTGGTGAAACTTCAAATATTTTTGGGTTTTTGAAGCCAGCCAATAAATCCTGAAAACTCCGTAAAGTATATAAGTATAAGTATCTTAGCGAAGCTGCTTTGCAGCCTACCCAACTCGAGAACTTCACCACATCCCTATTTAACCTCAGCCAATTATTGAACTGGGTCAGCTCCATCTCAATAAAATTTTGAAAAATAAAAAATTCCCATGAAACCATCATATTTGGTTAAAATTTAAATATTTTGGGTTTCTGAAGCCAGCCACTAGATCCCAAAAACTCTCTCTAAGTATTGCTACGCACAAAGCAGCTGCGTCTCAGTGGGGCCCGTTTCGCAGCCAACCCAACTCGAGACTATTGCAACGTCCCCGCTTAACCCCAGCCAATCATGAATCAGGTCAGCTCTATCTAATTAAAATCATGAAAAATGAATTTCATGAGCCATTTAAATAATTGGTGAAATTTTAAAATATTAGGATTTACTGAGCCAGCCCCAAAATTCTATGTACGTGTCAGTACGCACGGAGCAGGTGCGTTTCAGTGAGGCCCACATGGCAGCGAATCGGACTCCAAGTGTGCCACGTCATCATTTAAATGGGGTTGTTCGCGAGATGGCGCCCGCGCGCTAGAATGAGAAAGAGGAGGTATAAATAGAGAGAGATTAGGCGGAAAAGAAATCTCGCCGTTGTTCTTCTTCTTCCCCAAGTCTGTAGATTTCGTCAGCGCTGTTAAGAATCTGCTCGATCTGTTGATAATCAAAGTTCAATCTCGATTTTGGAGCGTCTCGGCTTGTCCTCGATTCGAATCAGGTATGTAACAATTGTTCTTTCGGCTTTTTTGATTCATGTTTGGTGGTTTTTTTTTGAAAGATTCATGTTTGGTGGTTTTTTTTGAAAGATTCATGTTTGGTGGTATTTTGTTTTTTCACTTGTTCTTCGCGTCAATCTTAGGTTTTTTTCTCGGTGTTGATTGATTAAAAGTTTGCGGAGGCCTTTTCGAGAAGAATTGATTATTTAGACATTTTAAACCTTTGTTCAATCGCCTGGCTGGCAATTTGTTGGCGGCCGATCTCCGATCTGATATCGTCGAAGATTGGTGTTTTTGGATCTGTTGCTCGGCCTGGAGATCGATTACTTTGCTGTGTTGCTTTACACTTTACAATGCATCCTTTTCGTGACCGGTTGTTTTGACAGAATAGTACTCGATTACTAGGCAGCAATGACAGTAATTCGCATTCTTCTAGTTATCTGTGCCTCAAGCTGCACTTTCGCGTTCATTTTATCTCATCCGTAGTATGATCTGTGCAATCGCACTGTCTTACCTTTTTAGAACGACCTTTGTTTTAATCTTTACGGTAGAAATCAGAGGACTTTAGTCGTTTGGAATCTTAGGATTTCACCAACTCCTAGAGTTGTGCATGAAAACTACCATGAAGACGGTGATCTTATTCTCTTCGAGTAAGAAAAGATTCATTAAAACTGACATCGTCTTTTGTCTTTCTTTTTTTAAGTTATCAATTCGGATCCTGGATTTTCGTGTGAAAATACCGTTTGAAGTTAAGAATTCATGAGCTCCGGCCTGTTCTTTCCCCATTTTCCTACGCCATAGATTCAGTTCTCAATTAAATTCCTAGAAAACATTTCAAAAAAAGTCATTAAGTTCTACTTGCATCCTTCCTATGCCGCATAACATTATCAATCACGAGTTGAACCGAGTTTCAAGCCTAGGACAAATGATCAAGTCTCTAACCACTCGCCATCTAACAATGTTTTTAACATTTCATGATTAAATTTACGTTGGGTTTTTCACATGATATGTCCCATTTCACACTGCAGTATTGTCGGCCTCAAAACAATGTCCATGGAAATCAGATCCAAACCGAAGGACAAGTCTCTCACTAAGCTGTCCAAGGACAAGTCTCCTCTGAAGCTCTCAGCTGTGGGAATCTGTACTGTGCCCAGCGTCCCCGGCAGTGCCTACAACCCCATCTCAGGAAAATTCCACAGCTTGGATCTCGCCCCGTCGTCCTCGTCGTCTCGGAGCAGTATTCGCTCGCAAGCTGCCGCAGACAGAGGCGAGGAATTCGACTCTATCTCCACCGAGAGCTGCTCTGGCGAGTCTCAGGAGGACTCGAAGGAGTCTCTACCAGTCCCGGGCGCCGGGGACGTAGACAAGAGGGACAAGACGAGGCAGAAGAACGAGAGAAAGCATCAACGCCAGCGACGACGCCGTGCCGAGGAGCTCTCACTCCGCTGTGCCGCCTTCCTCATGTCTAGGAAGCTCGAATTGCTCGCCCAGCAGCTCGTCTCCATGGGTTTCCCCCACGGACACGCCACCACGGCCCTGCTAGCCACGAAAGGCAGCTGTGAGGAGGCGGTGGCGTGGATGTTGGACACGGGAGACGCCGTCGAAAAGCCGGCCGCCGACGATCAGCTGAGGATCAACATCAACGACGAGCTTGCCAAGATGACGAAGATCGAGGCGGAGCTCAGATGCTCCAAGCAGGATCTCCACAAGGCTGTCGTGGCCAGCGAAGGAGACGTGGAAAAGGCCGCGGAGACTTTGAGGGCTTCCAAGCACGAGCTGCCACTGCCGCCGCCGGGGGACGATGCCCGCCTCGGCTTGATCCGATCCCCGCCTCCTAAACCACGCGTCCCCGTACAGCCGCAGCAGCCACAACAGCAGAGACGACAAGAACAAGCCGCGAGAGTTGTACCAGCCTCGGTCAGCTCAAGAAACAAGCCCGTGCTTCCGCAGACACTGAAGCTGCCTGTGTCGGAGGCAAAGGGAAGGGATGATTTGGTTATCCTAGACCGGCGGCAGTGTACGCCTCCGTGGCCGGCTAATGTCTCAGTCAGCGCCGAGATGACAAAGGTGGTGTCTCCTTTGTCGCCGCCGCTCGTCATGCCGTCGTCGTTGGGCCTCTTCCGGCCTGCGACGAACAGTTGGGGTGGCAGATGGGCGAGCATGGCGTCTGACTACAACTACGTGGATTGGAGTACCGACTCGGCCGCCACTCCGTGGCGGCCGATGTCGGCCATTGGGCGGGGTCCATTGCTGGGGCCCGCGGGCTTTCGTCTTTCGGCGGCGGCAACGTCGGCGGTGGCCGACCAACATGGCGGAGCGTTCCCTGTTGACTTGAGTGAGGGGGTGAGGGAGTGGACCAATGCATTTGCAGGGAGAGACATGTTCAGCCTTTCCAGGAAGCTGGCCATGTCCTCCCCTTAGATGAAATGAACCATCATCCTTCTCACATCCAAGGAAGCACACCCCAAATCATGAAATACCAGCACCATAATAATGATGATGATGACAACAACGATGATGATTATGAAGATGCTGATGATGATGACATCGACGATGATGGTGGTGACAATGATTATGATGATGGTGATGACAACGACGACTACGATGATGATGATGACAATGATGATGATTATGAGGCTGTGGCTTGAAGCTGGTATGTATGTGGAATACCAGCATCCTTTCTGTCCTTGTGCTGATCCGGGCCTCTGTGCAAACACCATCATGATGATTTCCAATCATAATGATGAAGAACCAAGTGAGGATTTAATGATGGGATGATATCACCATAATACTGATGATGATGATGGTGATTATAAGGCTGTGGCTGCGGCTGGTACAGATTGGGAATACCAGCTCCCCGCCTCCCTCGTGCAGAACCGGGCCTCTGCGGAAGCGCCGGAATGATCATTGAGAATCATAATGATGAAGACATGGTGGTTAAATGGTAAAGATGATGATCATCATCATGATCATACCTGAGATGAAGACATCCTGGTAATCCTCATCATCATAGATGAACTGAGGCGGGTCCGGAGCGCCGATACCCACCAGGGTGCTGCCACTGGGGTTGACCAAAAGTGGGACCGAGGAGTCAATGCGTTGACTTTTTAAAGATAAGGATTCAAAGAGTTGACTAACCTGCCCGACATGAAGACGGCATCGTACTGACCCCGGCCGGCCGCGAGAATCCGCTTCTTGAGCCGCTTCAGCGAGGGCAGAACCTCGAAAGCCGGGGCCTCTGCAGGTTTGAAAATGACATTTGCATTCATTTTGTTAAAATAAGATCAAAATATAAATGGCAATGTCGACCCAAATCGAATCGCATACAATCCAAGAATAATAATAAGTTGATAGTGTTGAAGGATAACGTTGAAAATGATAAGCTTGACTTAGATAAATAAATAAAAAATGAATGAGCTCCCGTCAAGATCATTGTCAACAATAAATGTAAGAAAACAGGGAGAAAAAACATGTAAAGAAATAAATGGGCTCCCACAAAGGTAGCCCATTTGGTAATACGTAAAGAAATAAAGGGGTTCCCACCAAGGTTACGGCAATGACATATGGTAATATTTTCGCATAAAAGATAAGGTTGAAAAAGAAGATCTAGAGTTATAAAAAATGTAAAGAAATAAACGGGGCTCCCACCAAGATCATTGTCAACTCTATATGTAAAAAAAAACGGGGAGAATTATGGTGATGACTTATGGTAGTATTTACACAAAGGATAAGGTTGAAAATGAGCATCTAGATTTAGATAAATATGTAAGGAAATAAGTGGGCTACGATCAAAATCATGGTCTCATATAAATGTAAGAAAAGTAGGAGATGATTTGTGGTAGTATTTCCAGATAGACAAGAAAAAGTATGAGACCACTTAAATTTGCTAAGAATAAACAAATGGGCATCTGCCTAGATTAGAAACACGCATAAAAAAGAATATTATGGAAAATTATGTGCACAGGTTCACACTGATTAAGGTGAGAACCTAAATCTACATGAACATCAATGCACATTAACGAAAAAAACAGGGAGAAAAATTATGTCAATGAGAAACAAGAAAATTAAAATGACCATCTAAATGAGACGATTGAGATGCTCTTCTAGATTTAAGTGAAACGAGGAAATCAGTACCCACGTAGATTACTGACTCAGGCATCGTGGGCAACGCGAAAAACGGACAAATCAGGGAGGAATTTATGGATGATGGCTCTTCGATACTGGATTACGATGATGATGATGGTGATTTGTCATCATTATGGTTGTAAATTGTCCGCGTTATCCGTTTGTTGACGAGGAATGCGTCATCCTAGCCGTGCATCGTTATGAAGGTGACTAAATTTGCAATGATGATCACAGCATTTGGAAACTGGATGACTATGACGACACTTTTAATTACCATATCTTAGATCAGAAACCAATGGATGATGGCTCTTGGAAACTGATTACATTTATGATGGTGATTCTTCATGAAGGGATGAAGAGTTTTGTAGAGCATCAAACTAAGGAGGGAACTCAGATCTTAGGTAACACCGAGAGAAGCTGAGAGAGGGAGAGAACACAAAATAATTGCGGAATCTATTCAACAGGTGAAAGCCTTCATTTTTATAGGGTCATCAGATCCATGTTTATTAGTTACCAGGTGCAATGGTAAAAAATAAAAAAGGGCATAGAAAATTACATAGGCTTTAGGATAAAAATGTAAAACAAAGAAAAAAATGTCTCCAGCAACACTTCAGAAATATCATTGTCCATCATCATCCTCATTGATGCTGAACCCTAAAACCAAGAAGATGTCTTGGCTAACTAGATCTAAGGAAGGAAAATGGCAATACTCAAGAATGTCATGGTAAAAAATATGGGAGATGACGAACTATATTTAAGATAAATACATAAATGGGTACCCACCTAGATCATTGACACAAATATCTTGGGAGACACCATCGACAGAGATCTTGTCCAGAAGAGAAGACGGGTCAACTTTGCTGGTCTGATCCAACTTGAGCCTCTGTGGGGCCATAGATCAGGAAAAAGGAAATAAAATTATCAAGTTTGGTAAATTAGAGTATAGTTTAGATTTTCAACCTTGTACACATCAGCAGTGGGACACGCCTCTTTTGGCTTTATCAGCACCATCGGCAGGTCTGATGTAAATGGAGATGGAATATCCCTGACAATCTGAATCAACAGACCAAGAATCATCAGTTCCAAAATAAATAAAAATTCCAGAGAAAACACATGTTTTCCCTTTCTCGTCATCAATGACAAGAAAAAGGCAGAGAATATTTTCCCTGAAGAAAAAGGTGGAAAGAATTAAACTAAGTCAGATTCCTTGGTCAACAGTAATAAAATTATCCCTGAATGGCAAAAGTCAGTGGAAACAGTTTAGATTCAAACGATGGGAAACTTTGATCCTATCATATGTTTTACCAAATCACGAAGAGTAAGAAATTATCCACCACCACCTGATAAATCTGATTTCTAAAAACCCTTGAAATGCAAAATATATATAAACAAAACCATAAGTTTCAAACAATTTTTCTGATAATCCTCAACTTGGCGAACTATAAGGAATTTGCCATAGTCATCGTCATCGTCATCATCATCCCTAAATTTTATCATCACCACCGTCAGCCATGTGTTGCTTGGCCAGATGATGATGATGGTGTCGACTCTTAGAAATGGGATGATTATGATGAAGATTACTGCGTGAATAAATGTTTTATGCTTATCGGAAACCGACTTGACAATTACAATGATGTTTCTTGGAAACCGGATGACGAAGATGAAGATGGTGATGACTATTTTTCATCACCATCATCTACTCACCATCCTAATTGTTGATGGTGAACCCTGGACAGCCTTAGAGGCAATGGATAGAGAATCAAATTCCAAAAAAATATTATACAAAAACTGATAGGATCCCACTCGGACGTATCATCTCCGATGTAATTTGATGATAAAGAGAGTTCCAGGGATGAAGAGGAGAACACGAATGGTCGGGGAGAGGCTGCATAGACGGCTAGGAGTCGGCAGAGGATGAGCTACCTGAAGATGCGGTGAAGAAGAGAACGATCACAAGAGACAGGGATCATCGGGGAAGTGATGAAGCTCAGACACAGAGGAGAGAAAGGGACGGGTACTTCCAATAGCAAATACTTCTCTGGCTGCCTTCCTAAAGGGAGGGTGATAAGCACCTTCCGAAGACTTCTCAAAGAAGACGAGGCGTCACACGCAGATAAGCATCTTCCGAAGACTTACCACAGGAAGACGAAGAGTCGCACGTACCGGTCGCTAGAAGCACGTGCGAAAGTTAGAATAACTGGCAGGAGGGGAGGCTATAAATAAAGAGGGAAAAGGGGGAAGGGCATGGAGTTGGTTTTTCTCGGTCGCTAGGGCGCGGGCTGGTGGGAGATTCTCTACGCCAGAGGAGAGGGGCCGATCCGGCCTTGATCCACCTCTATCTTTTCTAGAGTTGTTCCTGCTCTATCCTTACTCTCTTCTCCATGACACTTTTCTTCTACATTCTGAGTTTTCCCTCTGCACAACTCAGATCTGGGATTTTCTTGATTGCTATTATATTCTCTTGAGATCCTTGATTCGGGAATTCGTGAGATCCACCAAGGGATTCTATCAGAGGGCACCCTATTTAAAGGGAAATATGCGCAAGGGAAAGGACAGAACTACCCTTGAGGGGAAATTAGTGTATTAGGGATCATATAAATGACACTTATGCTATTTAAATGTCAACAATATCCTATGATTGGTTCAACTTGACTGTCCTATGGGCATGCAGAAAATGCTCGGGGTGGGGAAGGCTCCTTGCAGTCCTCTGTGTTATGGCTGCACCACAATGAGGTAGTGTTGAAGGGAAGGGACGTGTCACTGGACTCGGTACCACATGATGTGGAGAACTGAACGTTGAATGGGCTTCTTCTCATATTTCTAATATCTCCTTGTAATGACCCATGATAATGGGCCCATTATGCATTCTCTCTCCTCCTTCCTATAAATACGATGTAATGTGCCCTAATGAAGGTTGAGGAATCCAATTATTTATTTCTTCACTGTATATCCTACTGGTTTAGTAGGAAGTGAAGGACAGAAAAGGGTCCAGACTCGTCAGTCATGTAGTTGTCAAGATCATATAAATCATTAATTTCGGGTTGACCACCGATTTCCATCTTTTTCTTCAAAAAAAACTTGACTGCCCTCTATGGGAGAGCTACACGGATTTAAAGGGAAATTACTCAATGGATAAACGTCGGAAATACCCCTGATAAGGGTTGGGGAATGCCATCAGACTCCAAGTCAATAATAAGTCTCATGTTCATTTCAACTTCTTAAGGGAGTGGTAAAAGTCTTGACAGAGATTGGAGACTGATAGGATCCTAATCCTATCTAGGGGTAATTTCGTCATTTAGCCCACATGGGCATTTTAGACATTTGCTGTTATGTATTTCCCTTTAAATAGGGATGCCCTCCCTTTAGGAGGGCAGCCAAGAAAGAAGAAGAAGAATGAAGTAGTGCCTTGTCTCCCCCTCTCCGAGTCCAGGTCTGGCCTCCCCTCTCCCCTCTACGATCCCCGTTCTCGAGATCGTTTCTACCTCACCACATCTTCAGGCGGCTCATCCCGGCTGATCCCTACCCCCTCAGCTCGGCCTTCCCCTGACCATTCCCGTTCTCCTCTCTCTCCCCACCTCCAAGTTGCTCCACCACCGGCGCCGCAGTCCCCACCAGCAACCGATGCCCATCACCTCCGTGTCATCGCGCCGACCATGCTCGCCTACGCTGCTGCCGCCCTGACACCAGCCACTCTAGCTGACGACACACCAGCTTGAGGACAAGCTGGTTTTTTTGAAGGGGGGAGTAATGATAGGATCCTAAACCCTCCTAGGGGTAGTTTCGTCATTTAGCCCACAGGGGCATTTCAGTCATTTGAAATTATGTATTTCCTTTAAGTAGGGATGCCCTCCCTTTAGGAGGACAGCGAAGAAAGAAGAAGAAGTTAGAAGAAAGGTGTTCTTGTCCTGCCCCTCTCCTCGTCTAGGTCTGGTCTCCCTCTCCCCTCCTACGGCCCCCGTCCTCGCGATCGTCTCCACTTCACAGCGTCTCAAGGCGGCTCGTCCCCGGCCGGTCCCTACCCCCTCTGCTCGGCCTCCTCTCCTACCCTTCCCGTTTCACCCTTCTACCCCGGGAATCTCCAGCCTCGCCTCATCCTTTTCCCTTCCGATCCGAACCCAGATCAAGGTTCGTATCAGAGACCCTATCAGACTCTATCAAATGTCAATTATAATAATAAATTAATCAGGAAATATTCAAGGAGAATCACGTACTTCACCTCGGCCAGTGCAGTAGGCAGCACCATGAGAGAAGAAGAAGGGTATGTCTGAGCCGATCTCCGCTGACCATTCTTGCAGCTCGTGCTCGCTTGCGGGGGATCCACTGAACTGGTTTGCTGCCCACAGAGCCGTGGCAGCATTGCTGCTGCCACCGCCGAGGCCGGCACCGGTGGGCACCTTCTTGTCCAGATGAATCTATGATCACAGCCACAATAAGAACTATGATCAGTTTTTTTAATTCAAAAAAAAAAAAAAACTATGATCAGTTTTTGAGGATACCCAGAAGAAATTATCGCTGCCCGTCTTCTTTCTGTAGAGATTCAGGGCTTTGATAATCTGAAAAAAATTCAAACTTGGTGATCGAATGAGAATGGGTGATAATTAAATCGATGATTATTTTTAATTAAATAATTAAATCGATGATCACTCTACCAAATTTCTATCGTCAATGGGGACTCCAGGCGCATTGGTCGACAGGTGATCTTTTCTCTTGGTGGGTGACAGAGAAAATTTCAGGGTATCTCCCAGACTGATCACCTGAGAGAAGTCCACTCATCAGATAGAACATTAAAACATTAGATGGATTTTCTCTCTAATTTATGAGAGAACTTACATGAAATAAAGAGGCTAAATCGTGGTACCCATCTTCTCTTTTGCCAGTTATCCGCAAGAAAACATTTATCTGTAGAAAAGATAATAATAATGAGATTAAAAAAATCAGAAATCCAAAAATGAGATGAAGGATCGTACCTTGCACGGAGAGAAAAGCGTCATCCTCGAAAGACCACTGTTCTTCCCGGCCTCATCCACCCACCTGTTCCTCTTATCATCCGGATCATACACGATCTACACTAAGAAATTCATCAATATTAGCACAAGACACTAAGAAATTTCACACTCGAACAACCAAACTAACAAAAAAATACACAAAGAAGGCAAGCCCCAAGTTTTTTTACCACCACTTCGCTGCTCCTACGAACCTAACTCACTAAAACTCCATCTAATGAAACGGAAGAGTCATAAATCCTCAAAATAATGCAGAAAAATCCCGCATATTCGAATTATTATTCTAGAAATGCAAAGAAAATTGGAATTTTCAGCGAACCTCGATCTGCTTTCTTGCAGGGGCAGTTTTCTCGCATGCCCAAACTCTAAATGATTGAGTCTTTCCCTGATTCAGACGAGAAAGATACCCTTTTCCGTTCGGCCCCGGAAAACCGTAATGTGATGATAGACAGTGCGCAGAAGCCATTAAAATCCAAGAAAAACACCAAAGAAGATTGCCAGAGACGAACTTTTGGAAGGATTTCGAAGAACAATTCGTCGATTGAGGGAGAAGATGGGCGGGGAGAGATGAGAGTGGAGAGCGCTTCTCAACCAGAGGATTGAAATTGCAGAAGGATTAGAAGACAGAGTTCTACTAAAGAAGAGATTTTTGAAAGCAGAAGAAGATGGGTTTTTTCTAAATAAAGATTTTTCTGGGTTCTTTTGTAATGTTCTACTGTCTTAGAATTTTGATTGATTTTTTTTATTTGGTTATTTTTTGCATGTGAATTTGTTTTGATGGATTGTTCCTTTTAGTCTATTATTTTAGGCATGTACCTCTTACTGTTTGCTGTCTCCTCTCTCTCTCTCTATCTCTCTCTCTCTACTTCTTTGTGGACTTTATAAGTTATAAATGAAGCAATCAAAGTTTTTTTTAAATGCTTCTATATCTCTCTCCCTCTTTACTTGCTTGTGGACTGCATAAGTTACAACTGAAGAATCCAAGCTTTTTAAAAATTTCTCCCATCTCTCTCTCTTTCTTTACTTGCTTGTGGACTTTATAAGTCAAAACTGAAGCAATCAAAGATTTTTTAAAATGTCTTCTCTCTCTCTCTCCCTGTTCACTTGCTTGTGGACTTTATAAGTTATAGCTGAAGCAATCAAAGCTTTTTTAAAATCTCTCTCTCCCTCTTTACTTGTTTGTGGTTTTTATAAGTTACAACTGAAGCAATTAAAGCTTTTTTAAAATTTCTCCCATCTCTCTCTCCTTTTTCTCTTGATTGTGGACTTTATAAGGTGTAACTGAAGCAATCAAAGTTTTTTGAAAATTTCCTTTATCCCTCTCTCCCTATTTACTTGCCTGTGGACTTTATAAGTTATAACTGAAGCAATCAAATCTTTTTTAAAATGTCTTAAATCTCTCTGTCCCTCTTTACTTTCTGGTGGACTTTATGTGTTATAACGGAAGCAATCAAAGCTTTTTAAAAATTCCTTCTATCCCTTTTTCTTGCTTGTGGGCGTTACAAGTTATAACTGAAGCAATCAAAGCTTTTTATATTTAAAATACACGTTTGCGTATCATTTTTCTTCTAGTAAATTTTAAGTTAATATTCAGGGATCTATCTCTTACTGTTTACTCTCTCTCTCTCTAAATCTCTCTTCCTCTCTCTGTATCTATCATTTTGGGTTCTTCTGTAATATTCTATTGTCCTAAAATTTTGATTGATTGTTTTCCTTGGCAATTTTTTGCATGTGAATAGGTTTTGAGAAACCGTGTAGTCCATCTTTTTTCTACGGTGTCTAGGAAAGTGTACTTCAAAAACCGTCCATCTACATAAGATGAAGATGACCCAAGATGATAGATGACTGATGACAGAAATGTCTATGTCTAGTCATCTGCTCGTGATAATGGACAATGGATGACTGGTGATGGAAATGATGGGTGATGGTGGATTTTAGATTCCTGTATGACTGAAAGTGGGTCAAGTATTCCAAATTGAAATATCCACTCCAAGAAATCAACTTCATAAGGAGGCATTAAAGTTGGTATTTGTCCCAGTTTTGTGATGAACCAGTAGGGTCATCAGAAGGATGAGTTCATCATCACTGTCATCCGTATTTGGGCTTGGATGAATCATGATGTTTCATTATCAGTTGATGGATGATGATGAAAACGAAACCTCAAGGATACCTAATGATGTTGATAATGATGAGTCATAATTGCACACTTGTAATATTCATGTATCACTTTTCATTTTAATCAGCATCTGTAACTGTCATGATTCTCATCATCACACATGATTGGGCTTAGATAATGATGATGATTTTTCATCTATCAATGGATGACAATAATGATTTTTTTTTTTGAAGAATGGATAAAAATGATGATGTTGATAATGAATCTCTTCATCATTATCGTTGGCTTTAAACCCTAGCCAAATAGTCATCCACACAAAGCTTAGCAAACCTCAAATTAGTTGAATTGATATTATTTGTTGCATTTGAGTCAATCACTTTGGGGAGCATTCCTTTTATTCAACATCTTATGCCAACCTAGAATCTCGTGTTAATATCCTTCCCCACAAAATCAACTAAAATAACTATAACCCTGATAAGGGGCCCCAAAGGAGATTCCCCATTGTTTGGAGACTACGGAACATCCCTAATGAAGTATACTGACACATGAGAGCTTATAATTTTGCTTTTCAACTTCTATAAATCTGGTTTCATGGAATGTACTCTGAATATGATAGCTAGAAAATTCACTTATATATTAATTCTATCACTCCACGTTATCATATTATTGTTCAAAAAATTACAAACTAAATCTTTATTTTCAAATTATCATTGAAAAATGTCACACAAAAAATCTAGAATGAAGGTTTGGTCTTGACAGACTTTTTAGAATTCACATATAGTGTGGAAATATAAATTTTGTCTCTTTAATAAATTTACTTAGTTCTTTACGACCTCGGAGCAAGTGTTTTGATGTTATACTAAACTATAGTTAAGCTCAAGTATGTCTTTTGTGGGTCTTCCTAATTAATAATGATTTTCTTTTCAGGATATGCATGCCTAAATTAAATAGAGCTTAATCAATTGAAGTTAAATTCTGAAATTCAAGGTCAACTGGGTGCCTTACATTTATAATTCCTCTGAAGAAAAAATCCAGACCATTCACTTAAAATACCTATAGTGACATTATGAATATTATTCTAAGTTTTGATGCATTTTCTAAGTCCTAAATGGATTTGTCAAACTTTGAACAGTGAAATATGCCAGGTCTACTCATGGTCAACAATGAGAAAAATCCCATAAACCATGCTTTTGATGGACGAAAGAAATGATTATGTATTTGAATGAAGTTACAAGTATCATAATTTTTATGGATGTGATTGACTACTGAAAGGAGGTCAATATTTTTAACCTAAAATTATTGGAATATTTTTTAAGGCATGAAGTTTGTGTACAATTGGGAGTTTTAATATATTAAATTGGATTTAACATTATAATTTCGTGAAAAAGTTAATATACGTGAATTTGTAAATTTTGAAAAAAACTCCCAATTTTTATTGCAAAAGCATCAAACATAAAAAATTATGATATGAAAATTAAGGAAAAAATCTAGACCCTATTAAAATATTCTACAAATTTGAAGGTGAAACTCAAGGTGTTTTATTGATTCAATTTCATAAAAGTTTTTGGAGATATTTACAAATCTTTAAAGTGAAATATACACGATGCATAAGATTTTCCTGATGTACATGGGAAAAAATACAAATGAGGACATCTGAGAGTATATGCTTTAGTTTAATTGTATATTTGGAGACTCAATGAGATTAGATAGGGCATCATCAATAAGAAGGTCAACATTCAACCACCAGATTGGCGGGACAAAAAAAGTATTAAATGGTTAATACAATGTGACTTATGTTTATCATATAGTTATAAAATTTATGTTATTTTTTGTATAACCTTTTTAAATAAACTATCATCATATTGTATTTGAATTTTCTAAAGAATGCATGAAAATATACTTACTTTCTCTTTTAGAATTTATTCACATATTTTATTTTTTTAATTGATTTCATATAACTTTGAGATTGATTATTTAAATTCTAAAAAATTAAATTAAATTAAAAATAAAAGGTAACATTGAATGAGCGTGGTGCCACTGATTGATCCAAAAATCCAACCCAAAGAGCCATGCTAATAACATAACCCAGTTTGTTTAGGCAAAACTTAGGGGCTAAAAAAGTAGCGGATAAATGGGTTAGGCCAGGCTCCCAAGTGATCCCCATTGACACTTTAGTCTTAAGCACAACATGCCCCTCATGCACGTGCCACTAACACTTGTATCTGATTTTATTTATCAGAAATTTTAGTACATTGATAGAACTACTTATTTCATAAAAATATACTAACAATTCCCTTTAGTTGCAGATGATGAGCACTGACCACTTAGCACATGAGACTCAAAAGCGCAAAATATAAACATGCTAGAAGATTTTGGAAAAAAATATAATGAGCTTCCAATTGGCATTTGCCCAATTTTGACTAGTATAACGATGAAAATTTTTAGCAATAACTCCAAGAAAGCTGAGTTGGTTGCTTCTCCATTTGTGCCAATATTTTTAAGAGTTGTGGTCCATTACCCAATGATCCAATAATTCTAAATTTGAAATTTTAGCTTTAATGACCAAAAGATATACATTTTTTTATTTCTTTTTGACAATAAGTTCTATGGGTACCTAGAACCTTCTAGGAGGGTTATGGTCGGCCCTCGGTCATCACCAAGTGGCACATACTTTGCTTAGTGAAATCTAGCGTTTGACTATAGACATAAGCGATGATTATAAACTAATTCACAAATCAGAATAAATTGAATTCAAACATACATTTAAATGTTAAACTGAAAATTTTAATGATCTAATTACCTTGCACATAGTCAAATCTACTACCAGTTTGTTTCTTAAACGAGTCATCTTGAGCCACACATATGTATACTTCTCTAGATGTATTGGTACAATCCGCATCACATTGGATCTCCTCATTCTACTTGGCAAGTACTAACATGGCTCTTATAGTTACAGTCACATTGGGAGGGGCAGGCATCATGGAGAGTGTTGGGTTCTTTAAAGGCTTGATTTCTCATTCAAAACTGATTCAGGTATAAGATTAAAATTAAATTAAATTGGTTATAACTAGAAAAGGAAATACAATCTTATGATTTATTTAAGATTCAGGTTAAATCCAAGAAGGAAGGATCTAGAGGCTTTTTATGGAACTTGATCCACTCTCCTTTTGCTTCTCAGAAGAGTCTCTTCAAGCTGTTCATGTATTTGACCTTTATACATATCCATGCGATTGATGTGATGTAGTATCGTCTCTTCAAACATCTTCAACTCTCATTAAATATCCTGTAGATCTTCCCAACACCAAGTCTCACTTGTGGGATAACTTTTTTGAGAAGTAAGGGGGGGTGAGGCATTTAGATCTAGGTTGAATGGATAAAAAATTGGATGCCCCTTCTATTTATACTTATTATGTAATTTATCATTAATGTCCTTATTATTTAAGTATATCCATAAAATTTAATTTATATGCTGTGTAACTAACCCTCTGCACTAATATATAAGTCTAGTTAATAAAGTTAATTGCCCAATAACACTATTGACCAAATTTATTAATTAACTATGTCAACATATATATTAGGTAATTAAAAATTGATTAAACCCATTCGATAGGTCAAGTTTCTGGGCCCTGGGGTTTAAAGCTACACTTTGTGAACTCTCTCATGGAATCTTTACTGTCATCCATTACATCAAATATATAAACCTTTGTCTATGCGATGCTCCCAAATGACTTAGGTATGATTAACCATCAAGCCCTAATTGATTATTCTATCTAGTACTAATGTGGAACGGGGATTATTTCAGATCATCTTCTCTAAAATCTGCCATGTCTAAGGATTTCATACATCTTAGCCATCGAGTCAATCTCCTCTTATAATGGGGGTGGATGATCCCGTCTGAACCACTCAATCAACTTTATGTATTTCTTCTATATCCAAGCTAAGATATGTCTACATCTTGTGTAATTAGGGACTCATAATTCACACCAAAAACATAGCCCTCCATCCACAACATGTCTTTGGTGTCTCATGTTGAAGGAACACCCACAAAAAACTAACACTGATCAACTTGATTCAAATTTAGGTATAATGTCATTCACGGATTTATATGTATCAATTTAAGGAAAACTTTCTTTGAAGACAACCTATTATTTCTCCTCAATGTATCTATAATAATGGACACATGATTACTCATTACATAAGTCGAATCAGATATTGCTTTATTTTCAGATAGTTCAATGTATATGTCGAGTATCTTTAATATAGAAATATTTATAATATATATTTAAAGATTATTGATCACTGTATTATGATCACATCATAATCTGCTAAGTCACTGCATGTATATAAGGACTTCATTACAAACATCACACAAGAATTAAAATGATTAAATATTTTATTTAAATGAGCTTAAACATGATATAAATGTGTGATTGGCTAGATGGCCACATCATATCCATCAAAGTGAAGGAAAAGGAGGGGCGTCCAAAAATAAATTTGTTGGGATTTTCTTTGAATGGAACTTTATATTCTCTATAATTCAAGTAATAAAAAAAACTATTGCAAGTATATCCTCGGTCATTTAATAAACCTTTTTGTTGCATTCCTCTAGGGTTGTAGGGTAGTCTAGTTAATAACTACAAAAGTCCAATAAATATCTATTGGTTAACCTAATCAATTAATAATAAATGACATATATATATATGTATTAATGACAGATAAAATTTTATTAATCAATAATTTATGTCAGAAACATTGAAGTGCCAAGTAGTTCATCAACTCTTTCACAGTACCTTTGATTAAGTTACCATACTCATATAGTCCTTCATCTGGACAATAATGTTGGAATAATTTAATGTGTAGTCAGAAGTGAAACTCAATCAGCCATTCTGGATAGGACCGATACTTTGGGATAATAATGACCAAAATTATTTTTCCAATACTTCCACTAACCTCACATTTTAACACAAAGTTTTATAAAAAAATACCAAGCTGAGAAAAAAATCCACCTATGAAGTCAGATTTGTTGCATAAAGAACTTTATTTCAAGCAATAAGGAATCAAAGGTCAGTAACAAAGGTACCTCATCCAATCTCACTCCATTTCTACTGTTGTTATTCAAGATCTAATAAATGACTCCTGTGAAAAGGGGGGATGCAAAATGATATGCCTCCCTAATGACACTAGAATAAATTGTACTACATAGTAGAAACACAAACTTCTCATGCTTCCAAGAATGTCGAGTTCAGTGCAATTATGAAGGGAAGGAATATATTATTGGAAAACAATATAGAGAACAAGAACGGAAGGTAATGATAATCAAACTAGGGCTACCAGATCAGTAATCCTCTTTTTAGATTGGGATTATTCTGCTCTCAAGACAACTATCATGGAAACTAAATTCAAGGATATGTTGATGCCTCTTCATGTCCTCCCCCCCTTTATCTATAGGTTCCTTTTATTCATTTGATCACACATCCTTTACATTAACTAACAATATTTAGTCCTCTTATATTTTTGTGGTCATGAAAATATATGTGACTAGCAAGCCAATCACACATTCCACGTCTTGTTCATTAATACTATGTATTTGTAAGAGTGCACGTGCCATGCTTATAATTAAAGTCACTAGTCATTAAGCATGTGTTTGAATATTCTTATTTTAAGGATACTCTAGAAGGACATCAAAATATCCAAATAGAATAACGTTATCTAGTCTCACTTATATAATGAAAATTTGATGGTTCTGTAGCCATTAGTGTGGTTACAATAATGATAGACAGTGGGGGCTATTTAGGGAGAATATTTCATTGAATTGATCTATACAAATTCATGAATCATATTATACCAAACTGTCTATCATTTTGATTTAGATCACTGTTATATCAGTTTGGTCCTTAGTCCTAATACACCAAAGACGTATTGTGGACAAACAATTGTACTTTGACTATGACTTATAAGTTCCTAATCATGGAATTCTAGACAAAATTAGTTTGAATTCAGTAAGAATTTCATGGGGATGATTGAGGGATCAAAATGGGATTGTCCTCGATAGGTATAAGAGGAGACAACTCAAGGAAGATGATTCAATGAAGCCATTGGTCAAATAAGAGTTCTTCGATGATTTATGAATGCATTAGATTCTTAGGTATAAGAGGTGTGTCAAGCGGATGAGGGACTACACATACATGGTAGACGATGTCATACAAGTTCTATAAATGAGTCAATATACATGCTTCTCTTTATTCTAGAACACGAGGCGTAGCTTGACACCCCACGGGCTAGCGACTCAACCAATTGATCAAGTTAAACTGATATGTCATTATTGAATGTCTGCGATGATACAAGTAATTAATTTTTAAGGCCAATTACAGGTTATTGGGTCATTAGAGTCGTTAACTAGATTGATGATAGGGGAAGAGGGACATACACAAATCATCTTTTGGACGTCATAAGATATAATTAAAGTCTAAGGGTTTATATGAAAAAAAATCAATTAATATAAATAGGGGAATGCCCTAAAAGAAACTTATTCGGGCTAGAATTGTTTGGGTCCCTTCCCCTTCTTGTCCTTTCTACCTTTGGCTTCTCTCCATTTCCCTTGTGATTGCGACTACATAATGATGCCAATTAAGCATGAATAGGACTCGTTAAGGTTTAGGAGAAGATTTCACGAACCACGGATTGCATTGATACATCTAGAGGCTTCACACTTGAGCAGCTTAACACATCTCACTAGAGGAACCCAAAATCATAGATCTGATATGTGAACTAGTGTTTTGATCATCATTTTCTAGATTTCATTTTGATTTTGTTATTAGTTCTTTGTAATATGACACACTTTCATTTCATCCAAGTGAAGGCCATAGAACCCAACATGTGGTAGACTCGTGTCACCATTCCCTCCTTCCAAGTCCAAATTATCCTCAATTTAGAAAGCTGGGAATTGACGAGAGATGACACTTTTTCTTTCCCATCTAGCTTCAAAGTTGTGTAGGTACTTCCACCTAATGAGGAGCCGCCTCCTATTCGTGGAAAACTGACTTTTAGTTCTACTTCAGCATATACATGCCATTCCCATTGATCAGAATTGTTAGTAGGAACAGGTGAAACATTAATATTATCACCCACATGATTACATATGTTTGAGATTTGCAAAATCATCTGAATATTAATAGCCTTCGGGAGGTCCAGCTTATATGTTACACGCCCAAATTTTTTTTTTGATTTCGTAAGGGCTGAAATACTTCGTTCCTAATTTTTCAAAAATTCCTTTGGCTAAAGACTTCATTCTATAAGGACATTTTTCAAGAACATTTTTATTATCCTCTTGGATCTCAATATCATGGTGATGTTGATCTGCTTTCTTTTTACAACTCTTGGGCTTTGGAAAGCTGGCTGTGTAATTAGGATAACATTTTTTTTGTCTTTTGTGCGTAAGCCGTCTATAGAATCTATCAAGCATGGCAGAGAGCCAAAATGAATGATGGGGGGAGGGTCTCATTCTTAAATGACCTTGACGGGATTCATCTTTGTAGACGTGTGAAAAGAAGTATTATAACTATATTCTGCCCAGCTAACCATTTGTCAACTTCTTTGGATGTTTAGAGATGAATCAACATGAGTAACACTGTAAACTTCTATTCATGCCCTTTATTTGTTCATCAACTTCAAGGTGTTAAGATGAACTAAGTTTAAGGGGCATTCCTTGAAGTTTGCAAAGTTCTCACCAAGAAATTCTGGTAGATGCTGACTCTGTCTGAAACAATGGAATGATAAATTATGCGGAACCTGACTATTTTTTTTAATCAAAATTTCAACAATAATGGGGGCTGTGAATGAATATTTAACTACAACACAACAATAATATTTTATTAACTGTGATAGAATAATATTCCTCATATTTTGGTAACCCTCCAATAAAATAAATGGAAACATATTCCAATTTGTTCAAGAATAGGATATGATTGTAGCAAACCTATGGGAGCGAGTATTGATGATTTGTGGCATTATCAAATTTGGAAAACTGAGACAAATATTTAATTATCTTTTTCATACCCTCCCGAAAGTAATGTTGTGGAGTGTGTAGATAAGTTCTGAGCACTCCTGCATGTCCATCTATCTTTGCATTGTGAAACTCTTTAAAAGACTCCAACCAATTTTTGCCATTACTAAATTCAAGAGTATGTTAATGCCTCTTCAGGTCTTCCCTGCTTGTATCTATATGTTGCATTTATTCGGTTGATCACACACCCTTCACGGTATCTAAGGACATATAGTCCTCCATATGTTTGCGGTAGACTCATATCACAAAAGGACATCACACGTGGTTCTAAAGTTGCCTTTTTCACTTTGCCAAGGACTTCATTGCATCATCTATTCAAAGGGTAAATGATCACACCTTGATCACAATATCTCCTTTATGGAATTATTGCTACATCTATGCCTATGAATGTATGGAAAATTGTAATTGAAGACTTGTAGGTCTGTCAAAACACAATTATCTATCCAACTATTTCTTTAGTGTCTCAAGTTGGTCCTCTTACACAACTGTGACATGAACTAATCTGGTTTATAGGTAGATATAAAACCATTCAGAGATTTAGACATACAAATTCATTGAACTCTTTCTCTAAAGTGCACCCATTATATCTCACTAGTGTCTCCGTATAAATGGTTATGTGATCAACCTTCTGTATTGTATGAGTATGAATATAGTGTTGTTCTATCTAGATATTTTGATATCCTTCTAAAATATCCTATGATTATGAAGTTTATGATAAATGTTTCAAAATAAATAATCGTCATAACATGATCTTGTCATAATTCACTTATCATTGAATACAGATCTCACATGAATTCTAATGAATATTTTTCACATTAAGACATTTTGAAAAATCTATGGAGTGTGAGATTCTGATATCATTCCATCATGCAAAAACAAAGTGGAAGCCATGGATTAATCTTTAAGCACAAATTATCTATTCCAGCACATGAAAAATAAAAGAGGTTTGCCAAATTATTAAACATTTTAGTCTTGTAACATTCAAAGGCCTGTTGGTTCCACCAATTGTTCTATATATTATCCAAATCTAAAATTAGAGAAATATATAAATAAAAATGGAACAAAAAATAAAGGCAAAAACTAATGCAATTACACCTACACGGATAAATGTCAGATGTTTTAAACAAAGTTAGATATCAATGAAGTAAGATTAAACCATTCGTTAAATTTTATATAGAAGAATTGCTTAAGTTGGTCGATTATCCACATTGTAAGTTTAGGTTGATACAAAGGGAGATTGACTCAATTATTATTCTTAATCATATTTTTTAGAGGGGAAATATTCATAAATGTCTTAGGGATGAAATCAAATAACAGAATCATATTGAAACATTCAATCAAAGTTATTTCAATCACCCCCAAGTCGGAAAGTTCAAACAATCAAATGTTGAACTTTTAGTGAAATTTTCTTATGTAAGCATTTCTTATACTTAGAAAGTGATCTTGCGCTAAAGTGTAATGGATGTATAACTTGGTTTCCCACCGGAGATGTCCAGTATGTGCCAGATCTGTAGCTTTGTAAAATTGCACAAATGTCAGATTTCTTGCCCAATTGATATGCTATATTGATTTCTATATTGATTCCTATATTGATTTCTGCTAGGTTTCTTGACCAATCGAAATGCTTTTAGATTCAATGGGTTTTTTTGATCTTGGCTTTCAACCATGTCCAAGAAGATTATAGTTGAGTACTGTAATTTTTTCAGGTGGACGATAATACATTGGGCTTTATCAGCAGGTGAAGAGAAGAAGAAAGGGAGAGATAGAGAGAGAGAATGAGAGAGATAGGGAGAGAAGGAGAGAGAGAGAGAGGGAGGGAGGGGGAGAGAGGGTGAGGGAGAGAGAGGGGGGGAGAGTGAGAGAGGGAGAGAGAGAGAGAGAAAGAGGGAGAGAGGGAGAGCGAGAGAGAAAAAGAGATAGATATATATGTGTAGAGAGAGAGAGGAGCGAGAGAGAGGAGAGAGGGAGAGTGAGAGAGAAAGAGATAAATATATATATATATATATATATATATGGATGGAGAAAAGCGAGAGAGAGGAGAGAGGGAGAGTGTGAGAGAGAAATATGTAGATGGATAGATATATATAGAGATAGAAGAGCGAGAGAGAGGAGAGATGAGAGAGAGGAGAAAGAGGAGATATAGAAAAGAGAGAGAAGACTGAGAGAGGAGAGAAAGAAGAAAGAGGAAATAAAGGAAACAGAGAGGAGAGAGAGGACAGAGAGAAAAGAGAGAGAAGACTGAGAGAGGAGAGAGAAGAGAGAGAGAGAAGAGAGAGAGGAGAGTGAGGAGATAAAGAAAAGAGAGCGAAGAGAGAGAGGAGATAAAGAAAAGAGAGATGAGAGAGACGAGAGTGAGGAGATAAAGAAAAAAGAGAGAAGAGAGAGAGGAGAGAGAGAGGAGATAAAGAAAAGAGAGATGAGAGAGAGGAGAGTGAGGAGATAAAGAAAAGAGAGAGAAGAGAGAGAGGAGAGAGAGAGGAGATAAAGAAAAGAGAGAGAAGAGAGAGTGGAGATAACGAAAAGAGAGATGAGAGAGAGGAGATAAAGAAAAGAGAGAGAAGAGAGAGAGAAGAGAGAGAGGAGATAAAGAAAAGAGAGATGAGACAGAAGACGTGAGAAGATAAAGAAAGGAGAGAGAAGAGAGAGAGGAGAGAGAGAGGAGATAAAGAAAAGAGAGAGAAGAGAGAGAAGAGAGAGAGAGCAGAGTGAGGAGATAAAGAAAAGAGAGAGAAGACTGAGAGTGGAGAGAAAGGAGAAAGAGGAAACAAAGAAAAGAGAGAGAGAGATGAGAGAGAGGAGAGTGAGGAGATAAAGAAAAGAGAGAGAAGAGCGAGAGAGAAGAGAGAGAGGAGATAACGAAAAGAGAGATGAGAGAGAGGAGAGTGAGGAGATAAAGACAAGAGAGAGAAGAGAAAGAGAGACAGAGCGGAGATAAAGAAACGAGAGATGAGAGAGAGGAGAGTGAGGAGATAAAGAAAAGCGAGAGAAGAGAGAGAGGAGAGAGAGAGGAGATAAAGAAAAGAGAGACGAGAGAGAGGAGAGAGAGGAGATAAAGAAAAGAGAGAGAAGAGAGAGAGGAGAGAGAGGAGATAAAGAAAAGAGAGAAGAGAGAGAGGAGAGAGAGAGGAGATAAAGAAAAGAGAGACGAGAGAGAGGAGATAAAGAAAAGAGAGATGAGAGAGAGGAGAGTGAGGAGATAAAGAAAAGAGAGAGAAGAGAGAGAGAGGAGAGAGAGAGGAGATAACGAAAAGATAGAGAAGACTGAGAGAGGAGAGAAAGGAGAAAGAGGAAATAAAGAAAATTGAGAGAGACGAGAGAGAGGAGAGTGAGGAGATAAAGAAAAGAGAGAGAAGAGAGAGAGAGAGTGAGGAGATAAAGAAAAGAGAGAGAAGAGAGAGAGGAGAGAGAGAGGAGATAAAGAAAAGAGAGAGAAGAGAGAGAGAGGAGAGTGAGGAGATAAAGAAAAGAGAGAGAAGAGAGAGAGGAGATAAAGAAAAGAGAGATGAGAGAGATGAGAGTGAGGAGATAAAGATAAGAGAGAGAAGAGAGAGAGGAGATAAAGAAAAGAGAGATGAGAGAGATGAGAGTGAGGAGATAAAGAAAAGAGAGAGAAGAGAGAGAGGAGATAAAGAAAAGAGAGATGAGAGAGATGAGAGTGAGGAGATAAAGATAAGAGAGAGAAGAGAGAGAGGAGATAAAGAAAAGAGAGAGGAGAGAGAGGAGAGAGAGGAGATAAAGATAAGAGAGAGAAGAGAGAGAGGAGATAAAGAAAAGAGAGATGAGAGAGATGAGAGAGAGGAGATAAAGATAAGAGAGAGAAGAGAGAGAGGAGATAAAGAAAAGAGAGAGAAGAGAGAGAGAGGAGAAAGAGGAGATAAAGAAAAGAGAGAGGAGAGCGAGGAGAGAGAGGAGTTAAAGAAAAGAGAGAAGAGAGAGAGGAGATAAAGAAAAGAGAGAGAAGAGAGAGGAGAGAGAGGAGATAAAGAAAAGAGAGAGCAGAGAGAGAGGAGAGAGAAGAGATAGGAGAGAGAGGAGAGAGAAGAAATAGAGGAGAGAGAGGGTAGAGAGGAGAGAGAAGAAACAGAGGAGAGAGAGGAGAGAGAAGAAAGAGCGGAGAGAGAGGATATAATTAAGAGAGAGAGAAGAGAGAGAGAAGAGAGAGAGAAGAGAGAGGAGAGAGAGAGAGAACACACAGTAAGAGTTAAGATACTTAAATATTCAAGAAAAAGGTACCATAAAACAAGATTATCTCCACAGGCAAGAACAGTCAGATAGAGAGAGAGAGAAAGAGAAAGAGAGGAGAGAGATAGATAGAGAGAGAGAGAAGCTCGTTGAAGGGAGCCATGATCATCCTCTTCTCCTCCCCGCGTTTCTCTCCTCCGATTTCTACAAAATTCTCTGTTTTTAAGGCTCCTTTGATCATAACTCCTCGATTGGGGAAGTCGCTGAAGTCTTCTCCCTCCAATTCTCGCCGCTCATTGTGCCCTCGACGATCGTCCCAGGCGCAGACATGTCGCGCCCAAAGAGGTTCCACGCAAAATTTCGAAAGACTCTTCTCCAATTTGAATCAAGCCACCCTGAAAAGGGAGCCGGGTGAGAAGTCAATCTACACTCTTTTTAATTCAAAATGGATTCATCAATCATGAATTTAGTATTTCAACTGATATTTACGAGAATTTCAGAAGAATTGACCTGAAATCTGATCATATATGATAGCAAATGAGATAAAGATGCAGGAATGAGACTTACTTTACCTCCAAAGTTTAAGAGATGATTATGAATTGAACACCCACAAATACTGCATGAAAGAAGATGTCTTCATCAATCATGACTGTTGGATTTCAACTGATTTTCAGAGAATTGCTGAAAAATTAAGCTGAAATCTGATAATATGTGTCAACAGATGAGATGAAGAAGCAAGAATGATACTTATTCTACCTCCTCAGTTTAACAAATGATTATGAATTGAACACCCAAAAATATTGCACGAAACAAAATGCCTTCATCAATGTTGAATTTAGGCTTTCAATTGATATTTCAGAAAAATGAAGCAGACATCTGATCATAAAAACAACAAATGAGATAAAAATGCAAGAACGAGACTTATTCTACCTCCGAAGTTAAGCTATGATTATGAATTGAACACCCACAAATATTGCATGAAACAAAATGATATTACGTATCTTTGGGACTATGTATCATAACGTTTTTTCTTTTAAATTTCTTGGCAGGTAGTGTGACTAGCGCAATCTTTCTTGTCGCAGGAACTACGGTATGAATTTTTGTAGCATGGTCGAGATGCTGATTTTTTTTACTGATTTTAATATTTCTCAAGTAATTAATAGGTCGGCGCTGGTATTCTTGCCATTCCTGCTGTCACACTAGAAGCAGGGTTTCTTGCTTCTGCCATCACTTGCATTCTTTGCTGGATGTATATGGTAAAATTATGATATCTGGACCATTGATTTTCAATTTTTCTGTAATATTATTGCTGACACAGCTTTGTGTTATACCAATTTATAAACATACTCAGAAGTCAGAACCAGTAACCGATGCAGGTTCTCACAGGATTGCTGATTGCTGAAGTCAACGTGAATACGATGTGTGAGTTGGGTTCTGGTGGTGTCTCACTTGTAAGTAATCAATCTTTTTTGCTCCCTGCTATCTACCATTACAATAGAGATACCAAAAAATAAAGCATTATCAGTTTCCAGTTATCATTATCCAGAAAAAATGACGAAAATGTAAACGTTTTTTTTTTTTTTGACGAAAATGTAAATGTTGGTCAGTATAGAGTAGCAGAGCATTCATTGGATGATTATGCTTTTATGTTCCATGTCAAAGAATATGAGCAAAATGCAACGATCAGTCCGTCGATTTACTAACGATTATAATTATTATTCAAAACAGAAGTAGATTATTCAACATCTCTTAAATTGATGACTCAAAACCCTTGCCATATATCCGAGTTCTCAACACCTCTACATTGTGGAATATCTGCATATTTACGAACAAGCAGTGATGAAACAATTGAATAATTTAATCATTATGTAATTATATTACCATAAGTCTCTTAGGGTTTTTTTTAAAAATCAATGTGGCTTTTACAGTCCACTTGGTATGGTCTCTGGGCATTTATTCAGAATCTGAATCCTTAGAGGTTGTTTGATAAAAAGTCTTGGCATCTTCCAGGTATCCATGGCTAGGAGAACGCTGGGAAAGTTTGGAGTTCAGGTTGCATGGTATGTTGTTTGCATGGCGGCGGTCTTTAAATCAAAGTCCCTGTTTATCTCCTGTTTCGGTTTCTCTGATACATATGAAACGATTTGAGATATTTTGATCCGTTTTACTGAATCTATCTCTCCAGAGAATATTCTTTCTTTACAACAAGAAAAATACTCATATTCCGACTGTTGTCTAAAAAGAACTAAACCATAAATAACCAGAATTAGCCCTGCATTATGGGGTCAATATTTTGGGCTGTTTGATACTATTCTCAACCCCTGTCTGGGTTATTTCGATATTTTCATTTCCCTCGTCTTTTGTTTAAAACTTTAGCCCTTTTCATGAAGGCCCGAAACTAAGTAAAATCGTGTTAGTCCCTTATAATCAATCTATGCCTCTTCTTTCATCTCCCTTTCCCCGTTCGGAACTCTGAGGTTCCTATCAGCGTGGAAAAATGGACTGCCGTTGGTTTTGTATTGGATGTCAGAATTGTAATTATCAATCGTTAATTCTTTTGCGTCCAATATTTTTCAGTATTTACCTTTTTTATTACCCTGAATAATCCTTTTTTTTGCTTTTATAACTGTGTTTTGCAGTGGGTCCTATATCTTCATACATTATGCCCTTCTAGTTGCCTACGTTGCTCGGACTTCAGATATCTTGATGGACATCTTCAGTATTCCGTTGTAGGAACTATGACCTGTTTGTCTCCTTCTTTTATGCTCATCACCTAATCGTTTGTGTCAATCCTTCCAAGAAACTTAGTTGAATTTTCTGATTGGGGATAATTGAAACTTGATACAGCTTAACGCATTATTTTGCCTTAACACATCATACGGATGAATTCACTCTGATGTATCGAAACTTTATTAACCATTTTTAATTATATTTCTGAATAATCTGGTATGCAATATATTGGTTATGTTATTCCGATGAAAGCATGTTCCAGTAGAGTATCCGCAGACAGGAAACAAAGATATTTTTTTTGAAGAAAATAGGGCAGACCACCCGGAACTGGTGGCCCACCTGTTACTATAAAAATGCAAAGTTATGTACACGCCATATACAGATATGACCACAATGGCCTACTTTTTACCACCGTACACCTGAAAAAGATACTAGCGCCTCAACATCGTAAATGACACTCTCGACTGAAACCGCCCCTTCTTTGAACACCACTTCGTTTCGGTGCAGCCATATCGCCCATAGCACTGCGAGAATTCTCCCCCATTCTGCTTTGCTCCAGTATCTACCAGTCATGACTGATGCCCAAAAATCGTCGTCTGAGGAGAAATTCACCCCTGAAATCTGCTGCGATGCCGACACTCCCTGAGCGAGATGAAACGTGAAGAATAGGTGTGAGCAGTCTTCCTCGCCCCTAGCGCACAAAGGGAAAACATAAGAGGCTACTTTGTTGGTCTCTGGGAACTGTCACGTTCTATTCATGATAAAAAAATTATGTATTTTATTGACATACACTCATTTCTTGCTAGTTATGTATTTCTTCATTGAGATTCATCTTGAGTAAAATGGTTGCTGTTGACATTGATTATTCTGGTTGCAGATGGGAAGGTGCCATCTTGTTTTCGGCTGTATTTGGCAGCATATGCTATTTTGGAAGGTAATTTCGTTTATTATTTGGCGGAAAAACATATGCTGACCGTAGGAATAGACATTCCTGCTAAATCATGAAACTTTGATCGGTCTTAGGAGCCGGCGTCGTCATATTTGCCGGAGACTATGTATCAATGATCTCTGAAAGAGGCCTTTGAAGTAGTGCCACCTTTTACTGTCGTCTAATGGAGTTATATATTTACTTTTTGGTCTAAAGCCAAATTTAAACGAGGGAGGGCTTTCAAAATCTTAGCAAATACTTCTGAAGAGTTTCAAGGCATCTATTTTCTTAATAGTGTGTCAAGGCATCTGATGAATGTACTATCCTCATTCTGACGGATGAATGTGTGAGGAAACTCTGAGAATTTTATAGAAACCTTGGGTAGGTCTCCATCTGGGGTGACCTTAGAACGTTCGGGAGAGGTATAGAAAGAAAGATAAAAGAACAATGGTTACAGGCCAAGGGGGGACGCCTCAACCTCCTCCCAGAGGATCTCTCAGCCAATTCAGCGGACATTTTCTTGAACCCTCTCCTTAGTGAAGGGCTACATGTTTTAAAGGGGACACCTGAAGGGAAAATGCCTGAAATCCCCCTGATAGGGGTGGGGGATTATTACAGAATTCCATTCCAACCTGTTTATACACTGGTGAGGGAGGTGTCATTTTCCACTGCTACACCTTTCTCTTCTTCTTGGCTACTCCTTTGTATCTCTCTCTTTCTCGTCAATATTCTATTTACAGTAGTTTTCGTTTATTGTTTAATTTTTTCATCTTTAATTAATTTTTATGGTGCAACACTTCATTTGCGTGGGGAAAGACTGATGTTGTGAGATTGAGCCTTGTATTGTTTTTGGATTAAAGCTTGGGAAACTAAAAATGAGAAAGAGAGGAAGAAAGAAATTGAAACTTTGATTTGTTTTCTTTTTATAGCCAGAGATTTATTGGTGCAGTAAATGGAATTTTGATATTTGGGATTGTGGCTTCCTTCACTGGTCTGCTGGTAAGAGTTTTTTTATATTTGTCTTCCCATTTTTTTACTTGAAACTGAATATATTTTGAGGCATGCAAGTATATTTTCTTCCTCGCGATGGTGCATTACTTGCCACTAAAAAAATTCAGTTACGATATTAGGAATCGTTAAAAGAGTAGTAGTTGACGGCTCTCCCTTTAGTCTGTCATCTGTAATCTGTTGATTGTGCCTTTGATGTTAGTGCCTATCCAAACATGTCCGCCTTTTCAATTAAATGTTCTGTATTGTGATACTCTCCAATAGTATGAAGAACGAATTCAATTGAAATGGATATTGTAATCCGAATATAGTCCAGGATTGACAATGTTGCTTGAAGAAGTAGGGGATCGGGAGAGATCTTGATGGCTCCTCCTCTCCAGAAGAAGCTCCTTCTCGATCTTGGGCAGTTCCTCCACTCTGGCGAACTCCTCCCTCCAGATCAGCAGGCGAGGTCTCTCTCCTCCTGCTCCAGCCTTCTCGACCTCTAACCGCCGAGTCGTGATTTCAAGAAAATGAATCATGCTCTGACATGCATCGGTTCTTCTCCAAGAAATATCAAAGGAAGAAACGACGACACTTGTGAACTCCCACGTGCAGAAATACTATAAATAAAGGAAAAAGCGGGAAAAGCCGGTAGACAAGAAATTCGTACGCCAGTTGCCATCCAGATCGAGGAGATTCCAGCGGATTACCTCCGGCGATCCATCTCTTCGAATGCTTCATCCTATCTCATCTCCTTATTCTTCATCTTGAGGAACACTATTATTGTTTTGAGATCTCTGTACGAGCGACATTGGATCTATTCTTGTAATAGCATTTTGAGATCTATGTCATGCTCATACCTGGATTGGTCGCCCTTATTTATAGGGACGAGTCACCGCCCCTCCTGTCTTGGTCAATTTGACTGGTCAACAGCCCATTGACCAGATCTGTGTTTCCTCCTTAGGTACTTCTTTGAATAAAGTCTATCATATTGTAACAGGAATCTCACACAATTTTCATTTCCTCATATCAATACTACTAGAAAAAATGTAACTCCCTTTGCTTAGAAAATCAGAGAGAGAGCACAAGTGTCTAGGAAATGAGATTTTTAGGGCTTCAAAGGAGAGGAATATACCAAATGATTAGATATTTTTGCAATGGAAGCTCCCAAGGAGTAACGGTATGTTACTTTCAAGAACGTATTGCAGAAGACACAAGTGGTGATTAGCTCACACGTGTGGGAAGCCTTTAAGTAAAGCACAGGGTTTTTTTGAAGGAGTCATCTGAAATCGGTTACACAAGGTTGTTTTCCAGAAGTCATCTGAAATCAGTCCAGCGCGATCAAGAGACTAGAACAGCAGAAGGAGCCATGGTTAAGAGGGAGGGTTCGTGAGGGAGATCCTCATTCTTTATTTCGTTTTCTTTGTCTAAGTTGATATCTATTAGTGGGTTAGATGCCAACTTGTCAAATTTGGTAATCTTTTCTCATGATCAAACTTCAACAAGATCCTTGATATTAATTGGGCGTTTAGATACCCCTTTAATCTAGGGGCTTCAGATTATTAAGGTATGGAAGACCTCCTGCAGTGGATGGAGGGGGGAGGCAGCCAGGGAGAGAGCTGAAACCCAATACTCGAACGGCAGTTTGCTTCCCTCCTTAAGGAAGAGCTATCCACAAGTAAACTGAAACTCACTTTCATGATACTGTGGGTTGCATGTATGAGATGTAATAATGCATGTGGAGGGAATAAAAATATTGCGTATGACATTGCACGTGTTACGGCATGTGGGAAGTCAAAGGAGTCAACCACCGGGATAGAAATAGTAGTAGAGGGGGAAACTTGTTGATGCTATAAAAGGATGCTCCAGTAGGAAGAAAGAGCTATCCGGCTGTTGGCTGGGAATTCATTGCTTGAGGTGTCTGAGCTGGCCGTTGCATTCGTCTGGAGAGCTTGAGGAGGGGCGCCTGGATTGGAACTTCCATGCCTGTTTGAGGATCGATGTTCCTACCATTTCATGCGAGTAATTTTTTTCTTTCAAGAATTCAGTTCTTGATTTGGTTGGGACCAAATAACTGACATCGTTTCCCTTTAGTGGCCTGTAAAGATAGAATGCCCTATGTATGATGGGATTTCTATCATAGGATTGTTCAGTCAGTTCTTCCTTGAAGGTTCTTGTTTCTGAAGGTGACACGCAGCTTGGATGCTTCCTCCAGCAGTGCTCTGCTATCATGTCAGAAACTCCTTCATTGACTCAACTAGTTAGGTTTTATAAACCGGATGCATTAGAATTTCTGAGAAAATGAAAATTCAAGCTAACGGGATGTCCCTATTCCCTGTTTACTGACCTGTTCAAGCTTTCCTCTTTCACGGGACTAGCACCTATGAGGTGAATTTATTTTAAAAAGAATTATTTCTTGGATCCAAGCAATACATATAGTTTTATGAAAATACAGGGTACTTGATTAATGATAAAGTTTAAATTGTTCTTTTCTTCAGGGTACAGCTGGTGGGAATTTGAAACTGGATAGCCTCTTAGAGGCGAACTTTGCAGCTGTTCCTCCAAGCATACCTATAATAGCTCTATCATTTGTTTACCAGGTATTCCATATTTTGACTCATTTTTTTACTTAATCTGGAAAACTATATCATTTCTTCCTTCTCGTTAGAATGTAGTGCCAGTTCTTTGCACAAATCTTGAGGGGGATCTGTCTAAAGTGAGGTGAGTAATCTTTGACTTCTAAAACTTGTAGCTTTATTGTTGAAACAATCTAATCTGGGGTAAAGATTCAATCTGGGGGCTAGCTGAATTGCATATTTGGTGTTCTAAAAGAATTACAGTCCCGTTTGATTTCTTTGGAAGTTTTTTTTGGCTATGGAACTCAATATTCTATATTTAGTGTCTATATAAACATGGGATGAGAAAATATATTATGGACTGGCAGAAAAATATGTTGGCATAGGACTTTCATGAAACAAAAAATACATTTTAGTTTGTTTTCTATCGGATTTTTAAGTCTTTATCCGTCCAATCCAGTAATTTTCTTTCTGATGCTTCATTTACCATCAGTTTTACCAAGATCTTGGTACGATCTAGATGTTTCAGAGGGACATGAGGATAAAATTTCTTCGTTATTTGGTTGCATTTTCTCCAAAAGCTTATTTCTTAACTTTTTTGAGAGATGTAATTGGATATACATTCCATCCGTTTTGTAAGAGGGATAAGTTGTTCGATATCTGTTTCTATAGCCAAGAACTGTCCTCTTTCATTTTTGATTTCGGCTACTTCTTTACTCTTTGATAAATTTATTCATATCAGGGCTTTTAAGAAATTTTATCACAGTTTTTTCCATCCATGTTGTAGGTTGAGACTTGATTTGATTTATGGAGCTCACGATAAATTAAATTTCTGATATTTTCTTAACCCTCATTAATCAAAGTCTGTGGTACATCATAATGTAGGACCTCCATAATATTTGGAACTGCAATTCCTCTTATACTGTTCCTCGTCTGGGATGCCGTCATCCTTGGGAGCATTCCACATGTTCCCAATGCCGATATCATTTCAGATCCCTTAGAGTATCTGCGCTCTAACAGTGGAATGGTTGGAGTAAGTACATCCAAGTACTCTCACTAATATTTTGATTTGTTTTCAAAAAAAAAAATTTTGATTTGTAGATAAAATTATCCCCAAAAATGTTTTTTGTGTTGTTTTATTTACTGATCTATAAATGACATTTCTTTGATTTGTATTTTGTGTATTTATGAAAAAAGTCAGTTATTTAATGATAATTGAAGAGTTTTTTCTTTGTTTATACACATTCATGTTTTGATGACAATTTCCTTTGCAGCCTATTATTCAAGTGTTTTCACTTCTTGCAATTGCCACCTCATACATTGGTTTTGTTCTTGGGCTTTCCGACTTCCTTTCTGACTGTGAGTACCGTCATTTGATTTCTCTGTTTTACATAGGTAAAGAAAGTCTTAGTGAAAATGTTATTTCTTTCAGGTATCTATTGATTTATTTAATCAATTTTTTTACTAGTGTTGAATCTTCCTAGCGGGCAGAGCAAGCCTCTTCCGTACGCGCTCACTCTAATTCCTCCGCTGATCTTATCACTGCTTGATCCTGAGATATTTTTCAAGGCTTTGGATTTTGCTGGGACTTATGGAGGTACATAATCACCTTGACTATTCTTTCAATCCGAAGATTTTACGCATTTTTTAGTCATGTGCCATAAAATCATTTCAGGTGGAAATTCTAGATGTTTGTCAAAGATTTGATATTAGTTCAAATTTTTTTGTATATGAATAAGAATTAAAATAAAATATTCCTTGAGAATTATACCGCCATTTAAGCCCTTCTTCAAAATTCCTCGAGTCATGTAACATAGAATTTATGTAATTTATAAATGAGAGATCAGTTATTTGAGTGTTCGACATAAATAATTTATTGTCGCCATGTTCTTGCAAAACTGGATGCATTGGGTTTAATAAATGGGTTTTCCACAGCGGTGAAAGGTTTAGAGTAATAATAAGAGTCATAATTATAGTTTTTATCTAACCCTTCTCAGAAATTCTGTGACTTAGAGATGAGATGATAGATCCATTAACATATTATTGACGTTACTTAATAATGATTATCAATGATGAAGCTACAACATAATTAAATTATCCATTTTCCATTCTCTTTATCAGGGATTTTCACATGAACTCTGACCTGATCAGTATTGTTGCAAATCTGAATTCATTGGGTTTAATTAATTGATTTTCTATGGCAGTTCTGGTACTTTTTGGCGTTCTTCCTGCTGCCATGTCATGGTCTGAGAGGTACTTGGATGAATCGAAGACTATGCCATTTCCTCCCATTGTGCAAGGTGGAAAGATCACCCTTTTCTTGGTGATTGCTGGCGCTGGGTTGGTTATTCTCTCAGAGATTGTTGAGAATTTTATCCACTGATTCATGAAATTTTACTGTACAGTATTTTTCTATGAGAAATCACTGATGCTTTTATGTTTCTTGCGATCCTGGTATTTTCTTAGATATTATTTAATAATGAAGGGGTTGATAATATTATTTAGATATTATTCTATGTTTCTAAGATGTTATTACTCTTCTTCAATTCTTTGCCTTTTGAGTGGATTACCAGAGGTTCCCTGAGAATTTTATCCTTTGAGAAATAGTATTCTTTATAATAATTTCTTGAAATCTCAAAAAATCTACCAAAATTTAAGTCATGTTATTTTGGATTGATATGTCGATTTACTTCCTTTTGGAAATATGAGTCCAAAGATGTGTGCATTGTTTATTTTAAGTGAATTAATCATCCAATTTTTTTTTCGAAATTTCACAAAATTCAAGGATTTAGAGTTTTCAGGGTACTGAAGGCACTTTCACAAATATTTTTTATGTATCAATAAAGAGGTGATGAAGAAATGAATAAAAAATGGGTCTAACTGGACATGAGTGTAAGGCGAAAAAGTAAAATAAGGGAGATAAAATAACTCTCCAATTTGGTGAAATAATGTTGATCCATATTAATGATTTCCTTACTCTTGAGAAGATATCATGATTCAGAGAATAAAGAAGATACCAATGAGTAAGAAGATTACTTTCCCCCAAAACATTTTTCTTACATTGATTTAATTTTTATGAGTTTTCTTCATAGGTTATAATTTGAAGAGATGGTATGGGAAGAAAATGAAAGTGGGATGCTAAAAGAGAATAACATCACCCTAAAGTTTGTCATTTCATGAGTAATAAATGGAATATATAGGGTGTGATGGAAGGAACAGAGGACAGGTAAATAGGACTGGGGATCGAATCAAATTGGATGGATCTATTCTTAGTCACTACAAATGAAACAATCAGGAGTCAATACAATTTGGTATGGTTGAATTACACAGTTGATCCACTTGGGCGACTGAGATCAAATTACATGACCAATCTAAATTGGGGAAAAATGGCACTTGATCTTCATCAGATCAAGCCTGTTCAATCAGATTGAACCAATTCGATCTAATCAGTGAACACTCCAAAAATATATAGTTGCATGAATCTAATGTAAATAACATAATTAAATATAACTTAAACAAATGGGAAGCATTGCACATATTTTATGCATTAAAACATAATTTGAAATATAGAATTATCTAAAAAGGAATAAATTGTCCAATCATTCCCACATATTTAAACAAAAAACACAGAGAAGATTTTTATTGGTGTAATAAAAGAAAAAATATTCATGTCATTCCACTTTCTAATTACTATTTATTCTCTTGTAAACAATGATCTGTAGAAGCCATGAGGTTGATAGGATAATATTGTGTAAAGGAATATATGTATTAAAAATCATATAATAGACTAATTATGGGGAAAATTGGGGACTGAGAATCGTTTTACCCTACAGCAATACAAATAGATGATTTTTTCCAATAATGTGAAACTAGTCTACCATTCTCATTGAGTCTTTATGATTTTTTTAGATTTTAAGGAACATTCCAAGAAAAATATATGAACTTTATCTCATTAAAAATTATTTACTAAAGAATACTAGTTTTTTAAGGATTATTTGTATTCATTTCAGGAACTTCCATGCTCATTGGATTTGCGTATCAAGTTTGGGGGGCATAAATAAGGCTACCAGCTGATGGGTGGAGCCAAATGGCTAGAAGATGGAGGGAAGAGCTCATGAGCTGGCTGATTGAGGTAGGGGGGGGTAACATGTTAACTATTGTATAGTGATAACTGATTTTACATTCCTTTTTCCTTAAAAATATCATAACTGTATTTTGATAAAAAAAATTATTGTAGAAGGCTTTATTTTGTTTTGAAGGACTTTTCTCACTACCTATCTTCCCTACATTGTACCACCATTCAGTTCATTTGGATGGTGATCAATACTTGATTTTCACAAAGTACTGCAAGTGGTGATTCTATCATGTTCCTACGAAGATCTTAAATTATTTTTAAACTGTGAATGGACATGTAACATTAAAATAAAAAAAATGATTGAAATTGGAATTAAGTTGATTTTCTCCAATTTACTCTCCCCCATATTAATATATATAATCAAACCTTAACCTCTATTATTATTCATTATGATAATCTATTTCCTTTTCTCCCAACCTAATTTCTTATATTCTCTAAAAAGAAAATACATTTTATCATTATCCGTATAATTCTTAGAATCCTATCAGACATATAATATACATTCATCTAATCAATCTTTATATAATTAATTCATATCTTCTTATAATCTATACTGTTCCCCTTTCATATGCAGTCTTCCTCTTATACTTTATTGTTAATAAAATACACCTCTTTATTATCTCCCTAAATCCTAACCTTACTTTAATTATCATACCTAGATCTCATATATATAAAACCTATTTATAAATTGAAATAAATAACCAAAACTAAAGACGTCCCTTGATAAGAATATTATATCTACTTATCATGCTCTATCTAGTTTATTACTTGTATATCTTATTGAAAATATTAAATACATTTTCCACTACATATCTTAATATCTTCTTTCAATATAATACCATAAATATACTGCATCTTTGTATATTTTGACTACCTTCAATATCTAATAACTAATAATCATTATAATAATATACAAATCTTCTTTACTACGTAAACATTTAACTGAATAGGTAAATCATTAAAATATAACTTATGAGCTCTAGGTTGCTGATGACAATGATGACTCGTCATTGTCCTGGTCACTTGTCCAGATATAGAGATGTTGATGACAAGTTGTCATTGTTGCATGCATTTACGATGGCACCAATGAAATTGTGGATGTGATAAGCCTCAAATTGGTGTATAAAGTATGTCATCGTTTGGGCTTTTAGACTTATGCAAGAAAATTTATAATATCCCTTAATCGCTAAATACTATGAATAGAGAAAGCAATGGGTAGAACCACAGGGAGGCACTTTGAAAGAATTTTTATCCTAATTCAAATGAATTAATTCAAGAATGAATTAATTTTTGCATTTAATGGGCCTTAATTTTGTTTTGTTTTGTTTTGTAATTAATCAAAATTAAGCAAAAGCTTAATAGTGATCTTAATATTTTTGGTCAAGACACCTAGATAGGATAAATTTGATTCTTGAATCAGATTAATTCAGATTATCAAGATTTAAATCAATCTGATTTATCAACACAATTTTTTATGTATTGAAATTGGAAATTTACAAGAAATAAAGGGGATTTTGAAATTGGGCTAGAAGATGGACAAATTTTTCAATGAAATTTTGGATATAGGTTTTTTATATGTTTAATTGAATTTTCAAACAATAAATTTATAGATCTAGAGAGAGAAAGTGGACGAATCAACCTAGAGAGAAAAAGTAAAAAATTTGGGGTAAAAGAATTAAAGATGAAATTCGACCCTAATTTAAAGATCTAAGATGCAAATTGAGATGAAAATCAATGTATAACTAAGAATTAAGAGTCAGATCTTGATTCAAATTCAAATTGCAATGCTAATCACGGTTAAAGTCATCTCCAAGGGCATGTACATTTTGCCCATGCCTTGACATTTTGAAATCGTTCAAGAAGAAGTTCTAACAGTGAAGAAGAAACTTACAACTTTGATGCTTGAACCAAGATCTGTCGACTTCAGAAGCAGCACCTGTGTCCTTCCTGGCCAAATTCTTGGGGGAGAGCTTCCTCGATGATTTTCCCCTCCTTCCCCACATCTGATTTATAATCCAACTGTATGGATTATAGAGGATGAAAAAGAACCTACCCTCAAAATTCGAGCGCAATCGGACGGCTAGATTTCAAGATATCGCCATTTTACTTGCGATTTATCCTAGTCGTTGGATTTCTTTTATCTCTCCTCCACACAATACAAAATGGTATTTTTTGATTTGCCCATGCCTTTTCCTTGTTTTTTCCACCCTCGGATCGCGCTCTACTACATTTTTGCGTGCATCCAAAGGCTGCAATCATTGCCAAATCATGATGCTTTTTGAGCAGCTAGGAGCATGCCACGTTGCCCGCGTCAGCTTTTTGCTCTTCAATACAAGAATAAAACAAAAGTAGCTTTTTGTTTACGTTTTCTTAAAATCAATGCGCACGGAATCAATTACCGCGTGAAAACAATGCACGCGGCTAATCTATTCCGCATTCATTGATTTTGCGGAATAGTCTTATTTCATAAATGCACAAGGGGATCGATTCTCTGCGTGCATTTATGGCACGAAAAAAAACCAATAAACAAAGACAAAATGTACCTTTTCCTCGCTGCCCGCGCCATGTCCTTTTCAAGATAATGATTTGCTCATTATGGAATCGCGCATTGGGATGCCATAAGAAGCCAATGAAGTCTCATTTTTTGCATCCAATCATTTGCCCAAATTTTCGGGCGAAGGACGTGGATGACACGAAATTCATTAAAAAATCATTTTTAAAATACTAAATAAAATTTAAAACATATTCTTTTAATTCTAAAAATTATTTCTTGGCTATATAATGGTCAAAGAATTATAAAAAAATATGGAAAAATTCCAGAAAACTTAGTAAAACCCTTCAGAACCTCTAGCCAAGTATTTTATGCCCTGTAAAAAATAATTCTTCAATTCACTGAGGTTAAATGTCTTGTAGAAAATACTAAAAAATTAAAAACAATCATAACATCATAGTGCAAGCCATTTATGTCCATTTAATTAGGATAACATGCAAATATAGCTGGTAAAACACATATATGTAATGTAATATTCATCAATTTAACATTATAATTTGTAAGCTATCAGGATGATGATGATTTCATCATAGATGTTTGGTAACTTACTTTGGAACCCATTATGAAAGATGTCATTGTCCTCATCATTTGTCCTATCCAAGAGATGATTAAGCTGATGAGTCTGGATCATTATTGCCACACATTTATGGGTTAGGACAATACAAACGAGTCATCATCATCATCGTGCTTGTGACAGACGACAAAAGTTTCTATTTTTGGTAGATTTACTATGATATTCTTATCACTTACTAGATTATTTATTTCCATGTTTCATTTGTTTATATTTAGGGTTCACACATTTTTACAAATAATTCTATAGTTTTTATTACATATAGAACTTAATCTTCACTCAACCAGTTGCCCAAGTGATGGTTGCTAATTCACAGTCGTTTAAACCCAAATTCAAGTGTCAACAAAAATAAAACACGGCTGGATCAAATTAACGATGAAAACCCAGTAAACCAGAGAGTCGAGGTCGAATCCACATAGAAATAGGAGTTTTTGGGTCAAATCCACATGTACAAGTGATAATTTGAGGAAGTTGAGCAATGATTTGGGTTGAGAAGGGCAAATGTATGGTCAAAACAGGAAGGGAGCCTCGACAGCATATCCAAAATTATGCAAATCGGACCTGAATCAGATGAGAAATCGAGGATTCATAAATTCAGATTCAAAAGTGGGCAAATTTTTAAAAATTAAATCTACATTCAAAATTAAAACACAAAATTAATTATAATTAAGCAGTACATTCAATTAACAAGAGGGAAACTGACTTTGGGGGATCCAAGCTTCCTTTGATAGGATTTATCCTTCTCGTGAAATCCCCGGTCAAGCTCCATGCATGTTGTTGAACACCTTGCTCCCGAGGTCTATCCATGCCTTCCAGCGGTGGATCTCACCCTAGGAACGAGCAAACTCACCATTGATCCACCCTCTAATCTTAAGCGCTTGAGAAAAATGCTCAAAACCTAGAATTATTTTCAAAAAATGAGGGGTTCATTTATGTTTTCCAAAGATTAGGTAAATGCCACCTCTCCCCATCTAAAAGATGAAGGAGAGAGAAAAATCGGCACATCCGATCTGCCATACAGTGGGCATTCTTCTTGTGGAGATAATCCATGATCCATCTAATCGATCGACCGATCCATGATCTTCGTGGAGAGCATCTGATGGAAGAGAAGAGCTTTATCAAGTGAAAAGGTGGACTCAGTCCTAGGGAACGACACGTCTGAGACTTGACGCCCCGGATGTGACAGAACAGATGATAAAACGTGACAGACGGTGATGTGATGAAACTTTCGTCACGTCACCGTCCCGTCACACATCCCAATATATGGAGGAAAAACCATCACGTTACCATCATGGGTCCCTCCGCGATGCGTCCCATCACACCCTTGTCACCTGACGGCATCACCATCACTGGTGACGTGAAAAAAAACCTAAAAAATTATTTTCAATTATTAGGGAAATTTGGAGGACAGAGAATCAGAGGGGTATATCTCCAATTATTTGTAGGCAGCATCCATTTGCGAGCACAAAAAAGGGACTTCTGTGCAAAATGCAAAGAAATCGAAATAGCAACACCACGTGCCAAAATCTCGGCTGTAGGAAAGCTTAAAAAATAATGATTTTAATACATATTTTCTGCTCGTTTTTAATTATTTTAAAAATCCTTCACACCCGTCATATGCGACAGCCATTTTTTCAGGTCCCCATCACAGGTACCTCATCACCGTCACGTCCCCGTCACAGAACCCTAATTCCATCACCGTCATCATCTCAAACCCCTAATTCTGTCATCGTCATCATCACGTCATCCGTCACAGTGACGTGTGACGTGACGGATGACGCCTGTCGATCCCTTCTCGGTCCATTGGATCCAATTGTTATCCTCACTCCATATGACGAAGGTTCACAATTCGGCCACATTGCCTACAAAAGATAGCCGTGACGTTAGTCCCACATGGAAAAATAGAGAAATTTACACATAAAAGATAGAAACATCAATGCCTTTCACAGATCACACACATATTACTCACACACCCCACAAGTGTGTGCCAACTCTGCGCCACCCAGGCGCCCCTTAGCGCCACACTAGGCATCCCGCATGGCAGACCCTGCGCTGTGTCAGCGGCGCATAGGTGCCACATTTGCGATCGAGCTTACGTGGCACCTACCATGTGTCACCAAGAAACAACATTTTTTTAGCTCTTTTCTAATAAAAATATTGATCCAAAATATCATTAAAATCATAAGATAAAGACTTGGAAGTAGAAAAAAGAAATAAAAATAAGTATTATATTTTTTACCATAGTGTTTTATTTAAAATCAATTTTTACAAAATCAGAATATAAGTACTATATTGAACATAATATATGTTCAATATTGTACATGAAATATTACTGCTACCATGTGAAACATTGAAGGTGTCATGCCTCCACTCGAGGAAGCAGAAACACGAACTCAACACATACTATGTTGGAGTACACGACTGCTTGTTTGCCTCCCAAAGCAACCACAAGACAGAAGTGTGCACACCATCAGCTTGGATTCATAATGTGGAGATAAACACAATGGAATGGTTGAATAATTTTACGAAGTCATCACAACTGATGTTCTTCCATTCTCATTGGAGCAAATTAACTTGATTAGGGATAATAAAAAATATTGCAAGCCTTCACCTGACTCTAATTGGCCCCACATCCAAGCCACATGTCTCAATTAGTCATGATGCATACTCTCACCTATGGACAGATCACATCCACAAGAGCTGAAAAAACTTCCTGAAAATGATTGCTAGTATCCAACTCCAGGTTTCTTGTAGCATCTTTAGAAGGTTGCCTTATCATTCCAAGCATACCGCACTGGAAACAGATGGCATGAGTAATGTGGCCTCAATTTCACCAAACATGCTTATGTCTTTACATACATCTTTACTTTAGATTCTACATTTGGTTGTCTCCTAGATTGACCTCAATCCATAGTATTAATTTAGCATCAGCAATTAATAAGTATTTTTATTATTATAAAAAATAGTTAACTGGCCCCAATGTATGTTTCATGCATAAAACACCACTATTAGTTAATCAAGATTAAACTTAATTAATTTCACCACAATCACTAAAAACATTTAGGCAACCATACATTTTGCCTAAATGTACACAATCAAAAAAAATAAGCACAAGGATCTAGAGACAAAGTGGTAGAAAAGATATTTAAAAATTAATGTTACTTATTTCTTCAATCAAAGTAATTTATGTCACTAAAATAGAAAATTTTCAGCAATCATTTTTTTCATGATAAATCTTTCAATTAAATCCTGAGAGATCAATCGAAATTCCATATTTGATATGTATTTAATAATTTTTCTTTAAAAATTAAAAAAAATATTTTATAAGTGATACCCATGTTCATTTGATGCATAAGTAATATATGTCAGGAAGGACTCGTCCCTTATCCTGACCTTCTGAAAAATACATTTATCATTGCGCTGATTTATTTTTAACAAAAAAATCATAATTTTTTAACCTTAAATTTTGAAAGATTCCATAACATCTAGTTTGATATCCAAATTTCATCATAAAATATATGTAAAATGTACATAATTTACTTTATGTTATCCATAAAAAAATTAATCTCAATATTTCTTCATAGAAAAAACTTTAAATAAGACATTTAGTTAAGAAACTATTTTTATTGTACAGATAAAGTATGGGTAATATATTAGATTTCTAGGTTAACCCATACTAATTTCTAGGTTAAAACCACTGGCCTACAATTCAAACATCAATAAATTCATAATCATGGGTATTTTGGGTGATAAATAAGTCTTGTTGATTCTGAAATAACTTATTTATTGACAATATTATATCAGAATATGCTTGAACCAGATTGCACCTTAATCTTCCTATTTTTGGAATTTGATTAATAAATTAGGACTTTATCCAGCATATATTAAAATTTGATGTTCACCAAAATTAGGCATTCTAAATCATGCACTGATTAAATTACCCAATGTATTCTCTTTAATTTAATGATTTCGGGCTCAACTAATGGGAAATGTTATAAAAACAAGATATTAATAATAAAACTTTATAAGTATTTTTACAAAGGGAAATTGACCTGTTGAAATTGTGTTGATGAATAATATCTTGAAGGAGATGAAAAATAAAAACAAAACTTTTTCTCAGACGGTTTTATGTGAATTTAATTGACGTTAAATAATAAGCACCAATAGAATCTTCATCCAATGAATTAAACCACATTTTCTCGGCATATATATTATGAACCAAAATTACAGGATCACTGAACTCATTAGATAATATGATTACTTAATCCTATCATGTTCTTCCTCTTCTTACAAGGTTGAAACTTATTTATTTTATAACCTCAATTTGATTGAATTTATTTGATCCAAACATATATTTATTACCATTATTTTAAGTTTTAATATTTTAAGGCATTAGGCTATACTTATTCAAAAGTCTGGATGCACAGGTCTTTAGGAGCTAATCCACATGGGTAAAATGGAGGGGTCCCATGTTGAAGCAGATGGACCATGCCCATATGCATTTAAATCACTGAGGGATAGAATGTATCCTGAAGTAAAAAGGGAGTTAAATTGGTTATAATTGTGTGCTGCATTACAAGTAGAGTTTCTGACATTTTGTAGCAGGATACCTAGAGACTGAATACTAATTATTTGGAGATAATAAATAAATGATATGATAAATAAATGGGGATAATTATAACAAAAAAATATGAATTTAAGATCATTGTCAAAAATGAAAAATCTTTTCTTTCTTAATGTTCTTGAAAATTTTTTTTATTGATCTATTGAATCTAATAGCTTTTTTCAGGAATTAGATTTTAAAAAATCTTGGAAAAAGGGATTGAATAAATTTAAAAGGTACCTGCAGAAAGGGACGTAAATATCGCCTACCAGTTAGAAATGTTATTTTGAACCTTTCACACAGTTCTCTCAATTTATTTTTCCAGATTGAATTTTATTTATATCTGAAATCAAAACATATGAACCTTTATGCAAACGTGCTCATCAAAATAGGATTATTCCTCTTATGAAACATCTCCTATACTGAATTAATACTAAATCATTGATGATTTAATTATATCATGATATATTCAGAAAAAAATCATTAATAACTTACTTTCACTCGCCATGTTGATACAATTTTATTATGAAAAGTACACTTTATTTTATAACACTACAATTTATATATAAAAAGTATTTGGATAAAATATAAGTATATTATTACCTTATTTTTTTAAAATTTGAAT
>NC_135851.1:1175000-1357500 GCF_029677425.1 Wolffia australiana | reverse complement strand
TCTCTCTCTCTCTCTCCCTCTCCCTCCCTCTCTGTTTCTCCCCCTCCCTCTCTCTCTCCCTCTCTCTCTCTCTCTCTCTCTCCCTCTCCCTCTCCCTCTCCCTCTCTCTCTCTCTCTCTCTCTCTCTCTCTCTCCCTCTCTCTCTCTTTCCCCCTCTTTCTTTCTATCTCCCTGTCTCTCGCTCTCTGTTTCTCCCCTTTGCTTTATCTTTCTATCTAACTCTCGCTTTCTCACTCTCCTCTCTCTTTCTTTCTCTCCCTCTCCCTCTCTCTATTTCTCCCTAGTCTCCCCCTCACTCGTTCTTTCTATACCCTCGCTCTCTCTTTCTCCCCCTCACCGTTTCTTTCTATCTCCCTCTCTCTTTCTCCTAGTACCTCGCTCTCTGTTTCTCCCCCTCACTGTTTCTTTCTATCTCCCTCTCTCTTTCTCCGCTCTCTTACTCTCCGTTCTCTTTCATTCTCTCCCTCTCTCTCTATATATATCTATTTATCTCCCTCAGTTTATATTTCTTTTTCTCTCTATCCCTCTCTCGTTCTCTACCTCTTTCTTTTTCATCCTCTCCCTCTCTCTCTCTTCTTCTCTCGTTCTCTACCTCTTTCTCTTTCATCCTCTCCCTCTCTTTCTCACTCTCTCTTTCTATCCCTTCTCTTTCTTTCTGTTCATCCCTCCCTTTATTGGTTTTTCTCTTCTCTCTCTCTACCTCTCTCTCCGCGCTCTCTCTCTATCCCCCTCCATCCTTCTCTTCCTCTTTCTCTCTCTCTTTATCTTACTCCCTCCCGCTCTATCTTTCTCTCCCTCTTCTTCCTCCTCTCTTTATCTCTTCTCCCTCCCTCTCGTTCTCTATATATATCTCTCTCACTAACACACAGTCTTTTTCTTTCTTTCTCTACCCTTTCTGTATCTTTTTATCTCTCCCTCTCTCTCTCACTAACACACTCTCTTTCTTTCTTTCTTTCTCTACCCCTTCTGTCTCTTTTTAATCTCTCCCTCTCACTTACGCACTCTCTCTCTTTCTTTGTCTTTCTCTCTCCGTTGTTAGAATGCCCATATGATATAACGGTCGCATCCTTTCGCAGTGATCATCATTACGATCAGGGGCAGGAAACTGGAAAGCAACAGATGGCAATAACATTTATTGCTCAGATACTTTGATCAATGATGCCAAAACGCACTAGATTGGCTGTTTTTGCCACCATGTTCAGGCCTTCTTCCGTAACAAGTTATCTTCAACTCGATTTGATTACGCCTGTCTATCACATAAAATGACGTAAATGAATTCTTCTCTTTAAAACTCTCTCTCCCTCTCTCTTAATTTCTCGATCAAACTATTTATCTCCACCTTTATACCTACCTATATAAATCAATGAATCTATCCTACAGTGTCTCCATCTTTCAATCATTGCACTATCTATCTATCTGTCTGTCTGTCTATCTATCTATCTATCTGTCTACCTGTCTATCTGTCTGTCTATCTATCTATCTATCTATCTATCTATCTATCTATCTATCTATATATCTCTATATCTGCATATCATTGTATCATCTGTATAAATATTTATGCATCCAGCTATGTGTCTCCATATTTATCTTTGTAACTTTTGATCTGCTCTGCACATATGTATTTTTATCCTTTATTTATTCTTTCTAGTCTCAATTAGTTTTTTCTTACAGGATTGAGCTCAACTCCGTTCCTCACGTTTTTTATACATAGGTGCAGATCACGGAAAACAAGGGTATATTTATTGAGTAAATTATAAGAAAGATCCAGAAATAGACGCCCAACGTTGTGCAGAGGGAGAAAGACCTTTATTCTTTAGGGTCTTTGATCACAAGTGTATGATATAGACTAGTCCAATGTTCTTCATTGCTTGACTAATAATCCTTAGGACCTCATATATGGTACAATATTATCATTGATAGAAAATGGAATGTGAATGCCTTCTCTTTATGGAACATTTAATCTCTCATTATTCTTGAATTTGGGACACACTATTGAAACAAATCCATCTTCACTGGATTAGACTGAATAAGTCCTTTTCCTTAAAAGCTAAATATGAATCAAAATACAATGAAGTAAAAGTTATCCTTGATCCTGAAAGATACACATGTTCATATTTCGATGAAAGAACTGGAACATTTTCCATTTCAGAATAGAATAACAAAATATTAGTTTCAACATGACATATGCTTTTATTAGAATAGCATAATTTATCCCAATAAAGTTGTGAATAACATTAATGAAATATAGGTTTACTGAAGTTTACTTGTTATTCCTGTTTAACTCATGCACATATTGATAGGTAATGTTTAAAGGGTTGCCACCATTTTTACCCAAATTTAAAGATTCTTGACAATTGGATTTCTTCCTTAATATTTCATGGGAATAGCCCAAGAAATTTAATAATCAATGGGTCCATATCCCAAAAACAACGACAAATTCCTCAAAACATAATTTTGAGTTATTATAATGAATTTTTCTATTAACTTATTAGATTTATTCTGAAACATATAATTCAGCTATTAAAATATGAAGTTTTAAGTTATTATAGATTTGACATGAAATTTTCTCCAGCCCAAAGTCAAAGCAGAAAAATTTTAAACAGTCTAAGGTCTAACATATTCAACAGTTCCAAAGGCATGAGAATAATGAGTCAATCAGAAGGTTTGATGTCATAACGTATAAAATACAAGTGAAGATGAATTAGCTATTTTTGGATATAATTAGATGATGTAAATTATTAAGCTCTGAGTAATTAAAAAAGAATTACATATATTTAATGCCAAGGTATATAGTGAATCCAGGAGGGAAAGAATATGATGATTATGATAGATTTAACTTTCACATTTAAATCATAGAAATATTCCTGGTAATATTAAAGTGAGTGAAATTTAAATTAAAGAGCATACATGTGATTAAAAATGAGCTCAAATCCCTTTTTCCATTCAGTTATACAGTTATCCAACTGGTCATATAATTAAACAACTTTATCTAACGTACATATAAATATGAAATGATTCAACCCAATGGATAGGTTGAATCACCTGCACATGAGGTGCAAGCTACAGCATGAGCTGTTCATGGTACAAAGGTATTATCAACTCTTTCATGGAATCTTTCTATCATTAGATACGTCGCTCACATAATCCAAAAATGAATCAGGCTATGACCAACTATCAAACCCTAATGGCCATCCTAGTTAGACCAACGCATTCGAAAATCATTGTAAAATATTAATTCAATATTTCATGTACCTTGGCCAAGGTCTTGATCATGTTTTATCTCTTGAGTCGGTTTCTTCTTCTATCGAGGGTAGATGATCCCCCCTTAACCACTCAATTACCTTTGTGGACTTATTATTGCATTTGAGCATGTTTGAATCACATGATTAGAGACTCGTATTTCATATCCCATCCATAAGATCCCTTGATGCCTCAAGTATTATGAACACTTACGCAATTGTGACATAAATCACTTTGGTTGACATTTAGACATAAAACTATCAAGTAATTTATACATAACAATTTAGTTAATTCTTTCCCCAAACAACACCCACTATCTATTATTGACATCTCCACATTAGTGATACATGTTGGGTTCTAGAGGCCTTGACATGGATGAATAAATTAAAATATTCCACGGCGGAAGACTTGAACAGAATCCAACGACATCGATAAAATCATTGAATGAAGTACCTTTGCACGGATCGCATCCGTGGTTTCTTGGATCTCGAAGCGAGATGACTCAAGCTGCCCAAGTGTGCAGCCTCTAGACATATCCACGCGATCCTCGACACGTCGAATCTCCTCCTCGTTGACGAGCCCCATTCAATCTCTATCATCATTGTTACATCGTCTTGATCGCATCAAGGTTGGAGAGGGGTGTGGGGAGAAGGGAGAAATGCCCTTGAACAATTATGGTGATAAGCTAAACATAGGGGTAAATTTTATGCAAGTTTAAACCCTTGTCATTGTCAATTTTAGCTTATACAATAAAACTTATAAAAACTCTACTTAAGATGTGTAGTGATAAGTACGAGCGTCGTCCAAGGGAAGCTAGTAAGGAATACAATCGATGTTCTTATTGAATAATTTGAACCTAATTGGGGTTAATTTAATCTTCAAAAGAGATTAAATCACCCTAATTAGATGAGAAATTTGGAAAGGGGGGTAGAAGAGATGAGAAGAGTAGATGAAATAAAGGGGCTCTAAGTTGAATTAATTGATCCAATTGAAAGGATTAAAGAATTCAATTAGAGAGATTAAGGAGAAAACTTAAAAGTGTTTTCGTTGGTTCTTTAGGTTTGACAATTCTGTAATAACTACTCTATTGGATAATGAAATGGAAATTTTAATATCCTAGAATGTTAACCCTTTTTTATAAGTTTTTGATAGTTTTCTTTTATACACACTTGGAATAGCTAGGAAATCTCTCAATTTCTCTTCTAAATCCTAGTCAGGGCTTGTACATTCCACTGAAGCCAAGCGATTAGAAGTTCAGACAGGGATCAAGAAGAAAGATTAAGAAATTCAACTGACAACATCCAAAATATACCAAGAGTTCAAATACAAAGAAGGAAAAAGAACCAAATAGGTTGATCCAAGCTGGAGCTCCTCTATATCTTGCAGCTGTGATAGAGCACCATCAAGAATGACCCCCTCCTCTCGAAATTCGGCTTTTATACTTAGGTTAAATGGTAAAAATTACCATTTTAACCCTAATTAGTAATTAATTTTTATTTATCAATGTAGGCTTGGTCTCAATGATACAACCATATAGATAGAAATAGGGGATCAAGATGAGCAAATCTATAAAAAAATCATCTCAATCGGACTTCTGGATCAAAAGTTATGAATACATGAATTTAAACCAATATTAGCCATTGGATTTAAATCCATTTATTTATAATAATTTTTTTAACCCGCACTCTGAGGTGTCATCCTCTGATTGGCAGGTGACCTTTCAACTTCTCTTGGCGGGCGCGTTCTCGTTGCACCACGTACCCCCTTGGCGAAAATAAAAACAAAGAAAAATTTCAATCGTCGCGATTTGTATGCTTTTTGATACGCACGTACATGTGCGTTCCTTCTTCACTCTTTCCATTCTGAATTTGCCACGTCACAGCCCGTGCACGCGCGTTGTATGTGCCGTGCGGGCGATGAACTTACCTCCCGGCGCTGGTCCTCATCAAGCGCTGTCAGATTCTCATCCGATGGCCACGATGAGGCCACATCCGTCGGTTGAAAACTTCCCTGCGCTTTTGTAAAAAGATCCTTCTTAAAAACTGGAATTGCCGTATGACGCCGCCACAAGTAATTGTGTATATGCCATTTGCGCACTCTCTCTCCGCTGGTTTTTTTTCCTAAAAACATTGAAACAAATATTAAATCATTTTCAATAAAACCCTAGAAAAATTTAAATGACATATTTACGCCTGCAACCACGACCGAGAGCTGTTTTTGAGGGCATCATTGCAACGAAAATTTTTGAAAAGCCCTTCAAAGTTCAAAAATAATCTTAATACTCATTTTTTTCCTTATAAATATATCTTTTTTCTTGATAAAAATGTATTTCTTCCTCAAATAAATCTCAGAAAAATCTAATAAAATCCTAAATAAATTCTAAAAAATTCCATAAAATTCAGTATTTCATCCCCATAATAATTAAGCTTGAAATTAAATTTTAAACATGCCATTCATTTAAAAATAATTATTCCATAAATTCATAAAATTAACAGAAAATTAGGGAAAAATCAGAAATCACTTGGAAACATTAAATTTATGAAATAAAGACCAAAATTAGGGTGTTATCATATGGCATGGCTGGACTTTGTTCAGGGCCTTCCTTTATTTATACTGTGGATATTTTTTAATAAAAACCCCCAAAACTTAAGTATATCTTCCGACGTCCAAATGACCATTTGTGTGTGACCCTCTAGGCCCATGTATCAGTCGAATTAACGATTACAGTGGCCCAATAAACTTTATTGGCCTTCCAAATTAATTAACTATATCATCATATAGATTGATTAATGTCAGATCGATTTAACCTAATTGATAGGTTGAGTCTCCAACACGCAGGGTGCCAAGCTACACCTCGTGTTCTAGAAGATGTAAAGTAGTCTGTATCGACTCACTCATGGAACCTGTTTGTCATCGGTTACCGTGTACATATAATCCCTCATTCACTTGACGCTCCTTGGATGACGGAGGGTATGGTCAACTGTCAAACCCTAATCGGTCATCCGAGTTAGTACTGATGCATTTGAAAATCATCGGAGAACTCTTCTCCGATATTTCACTGCCTTGGCCAAGGACTTCATCGCATCATCTTCCTTGAGCTGTCATCTCTTATACCGAGGGTGGACGATTCCATCTTGACCACTCAATTATCTTCGTGAACTTCTTGATGTACCCAAACTGAGACCGTTTAGAATCCCATGATTAGAGACTCGTTGGCCATAGTCAAAGTACAATCGTCCATCCACAAGATGTCCTTGGTATCTCAGGTCTAAGGACCACTTACACAACATTGATGTGTGTCGACCTGATTGACAGTTTGGTATGATACCATTCAGGGATTTGTTCAGATCAATTCAGTGAACTCTTTCCCCTAAAGAGCACCCACTATCTATTATGTATCTCCACACTAATGGCTACGGGACCGGCCATACTCATCATATGTGTGAGGCTAGATAGTGCTATTCTATCCGAATACTTTGATATCCTCCTCGCGCATCCTTCGAACAAGAATGTTTAGAACACATGCTTAAAGACTAGTGATCTCCGTATTACAATCTCATCATAATTCACAAAGTTTGATCATGTATTCATGGACTTCATTATTAGTATCACACATGCACTGTAATGAATATGTTCTATTAATGAACATGGAGCGAGTTGCTGACTGTGTGATTGCCTTGTCAGCCACATATATTTTCAACAATACATTTATCAACCATAATCATCATATGAACATGAGTACATAGTTTTCCTCTACCGTGATATTTTTATGTCCTTTTCAAATATGCTATTAAGAGGAATATTTTGAATGCATATTTAAAAATAATGATCATTGCATTCTTATCTAATCATAACTTGCAAAAAAAATGTCTGTATTCTTAAACTCGACTATGAGAATTTCAGATGCATTCCAATTAGTATATTTTATATTCATTTATATTGAAAGGAATGTGGAATATTCAATTGGTTTGTATTCCATATACAAGGTTTGATTAGAAAACCTCTCTTATAGTTTTCTTTCCGTTTTATGCATCTCAAACTCCTCTATTTTGTGGCATAAATAGCTTACAAATATCATATTTATAACCCACAGTATTTTAATGATGATGCTGATCCTTGAGTCTTTGTTCTTATTTAATGATCCATTTCCCCTTGAAGATTGCACCTAGTTTAACAAAGGCACTCGAAAGAAAGATGATGAGATCATAGTGGTTTACTAGTAGACATTTTACTTGATGTAACACGACACGACGGGATTATCGGCTCGTGTTACACCGCAGGGAATGGCACAATGAGATGCAATGTATGATGATGCAATCGTTCAAAATCAACTAAAGAGCATGCGAGTTGCTTCCGACTAGGGCCGAGGGACCCGAAAGACAAACACGATGGGTCTAGGGACCGGACAGGCTCTCAATGACCTGATAGATCCACTCAAATACCGATGAAGTGGAAAGGCAATCACTGCCCAAACGTGTCCACAGATTTCATCGATGACATGCCCAATCCCACATCAAGAATGAGATTTCCCTACTCTCGCGATGGTGGCTAACTCGATGACACTAAGTACGCAGGGGAGCATTGAGGACAGCACTGAAGATGATAATTTAGCTAAAAGCAAAAAGGGAGAGGTGAGAAAGAGTGACCTGCAGGCAGGTTTCCGGTCAGCGACAGGGAAAAGGCGAGGTCTGGACATAGATAGATCCGTCGGTAGAATTTATCAATGAGCGGTCGATCTTCGGGGCTGGTGCAGTCAGCGAGGAATATGGATTGACCAACCGCTGGTGGCCACTACTGAGACTCGGAAGGGCACGACTACCCTCGAGAGCAGAGTCCACGTCTACAACAACCGACCTGAAGTCGATGACACCGGGAAGCAGAAGTCGAGCAGTAACGCGGGCTGAAGCCGTGGAAGATCAACAGCCGCAGGGTTGCGGCCAAGGCGCCAGAGTTGCGATAGAAAACTTGACGTGGGGTGGCCGAGATGACCGTATCTATAGTGATGGAGGAGGCAGTTGACCGTGGTAGGCCGAGGTCATGATCTGAATGGCGTCAGTGAGTAGCCATGGCACTGGCTTAGGGTTGGGGAGCGGAAATGCTAGGCACTGGTGAGGAGGCACTACAGGACCAGACGGGTTTAGCGTCGACAACGGGGACGATGGTTGTTCTTTCGACAACAGTGTTTGCTTCACGGCGGTGAACTGGCGGTGGTGGCAGTGGTCGATTGGTATTTGTCGTCCTTGTAACTACGTAAGGAAAGCAGTAAAAATAGTCCCACCAAGAGGGGGGGGGGATGGAACTCCAACGAGAAAAAAAATACTCAATTTTTCCTCAAGCAAAGTTCAAGTTGCCTTAGGGGTCTACCATCCCTTATATAGGTAAGGGTGGTTGCCCTAATGGGCTAAGATAGGGGAATTTTCTAAACAGAGACATTCCCCTAATGGTCCAGATAGAATAAACATAAACATAAAAGGACGAAGAGCCCAAAAACATGAGGTCCCATAAAATTTCATAAAGATATAATGCGAGAAACGAACTGTCGGGACCGGTCATCAAGCCCTCTACTTGAAGCTTGGGTCCTTCGTGTCAGTGCGGGCTCCATGACGCGGTTGTTGGCGAGCTCGGGCTTGGTCCTCTCGATGATCCTCCATCATTACTGAAATAAAAAAAACTAAAAAATAACAAATTAAACTAAAGACCAAGAAAAATGAAAAGTCCAACTCATTAGAAATATAAAACCCTATGCAATACCAGTCCTGAAGAATATAATGTGCATCAAAATATCCTTTCATGGGGGTGAGGATCTAAGTCCAGTTATAGCTTCATTCTTTGTTTCATTAGTTTAAATTGTCAACCTATCTTTGAATCTGAAATACAAATAAAAAATTAAACAATAATGAATGGATCATCCTACCTACTGAGTTTTCTGATGAACTCAAACTATGTATAATTATTATCACTTACGTGATAAACATTACAAACATTTATAAACCCTGACTCATAAAATTATTGGATGTTCTGGAGATGAGCAAGGTTATCTCCAAATGGAAATAAATAGAGATTTAATTTCTTCTTAAATTGTGTCTGGGGATGAGAGGGATATCTATAATTTATGAATATGATGGGATGAAGAGTTGATGGACATTATGTGGCCTTCAAGGCAATCAAACTTCCATGATTTATTTAAGTTTAAGAAAATAAATATTTATTCATTATTATTCTCATACAACGTTATAATGAAGTCCCTGAATGCATGAAATTACATAGTGAATTATGATGATATCATAATACAATGATCAGCAGTCATCAACCATGTATTCAAAATATTCCTAATCATTGGACACTCAATAGGGATATCAATTTATCTAGATAAAAAAACACTGTCTAGCCCTACTGATATGATAAGAATGGCTGATCTTGTGGCAATTAGTGTGGAGACACTAAAGACAGATGGTGGGTGTTCCTTAAAGAAAGACTTCACTGAAGGGATATGGTTGTGTCTATGAGGATGGTTCATTGTCATGCTTGTGTAATCATTTTTTGACCTGAGGCACCAAGCACATCTTGTGCATGGAAGAGCATGTTTTTACAAAGCTGTTTAGGTCCTTAACCATGGGATTCAAACATGTCTCAGCTCAGAGACGACAAGAAATACACAAAGCTAATTGACTAATCTAAAAAGATCTTCCACCCTTGGGATAAGAGGAGAATGACTTGAGAAAGAAGATGCAGAATATCCATGGCTAAGATTGTAGGTATTATAGAGAATTTCTTCTCCAATGATCCTTGATGCATCAATAATAGAAGAATCATGTATTAGGGTTTGATGAGTAACGACTATCTAATTCGTTCACGAGTCTCACACAGATTAAATATTATACATATATTGTACCCAATAATGGTAAAAATTCCATGAGATTTTTTTGTACATGACGTTGTATCTTCAAGAGCGTGAGGCGTAGCTTGGCATCCCAGAGGCTGGAAACTTAACCTATCAATTGGGTTAAATTGGTCCTTGATTATTTAATCTTTATATTGATAAGTTAATTACTAAGGTTGGTCAATAAATATTATCGGGCCTTTAAATTTATTAATTGGATTGATTTATGGGCCTAGAGAGTCACATGAATAAGATTAAAAGACGCTGGAAGATACACTTCATTAATAAGGACTTTTATGAAAAGTTCCATACAAGTATAATTAAGGAGGGCACACATTTTAGATACCCATGACAGCCAGATATGGGCTACCCTATTTTCTTCCCAATTTTCACTCTCCAATAATTCTATTAGAGAAATCTTCAATATGATTTATAGAAGAAGATGATATCCAGTAGTCCCTTGATTACATGGATGCATCTAGAGGCAGTGCACGTGAACAGATTGAAAGTAATCTTCCAAAGTACACAATATTTCCCATGTTTTGAAGATCCATTATGAATTTATTTTTCAGCATCTGCTGCATGTAAATTAGTTTTCCGAGCATCCATTCATTGTCCAGAACACAACTGGACTATGATAATTAAAGATAGTTAAAATAAATAAGTGGGTGCATCTAATGAGAATGTCAAGTAAAATGTAGATGAATGGTATGCATGAGACTGATGATATGGATGCAGATGAATCGACGTGAATGGATGTATGTGAATAAATAAATGATCTAAGAAGCAGAAAATTAAGTTGGCACAAGAATATTAACAACTCCTTACATTATCATCAGATTGAGGTAATTTGTGAAAGTGGGATAGCCCCGCCATTTATCTTTCAGTTTATAACTTTCATTGGAAAAGGCATCATGAATAATTAGTGTATCTCAAAATCATATTATTTCACTATTCTTACTAAACTGTGAGCAATAACATGGTTAGAGTGGTCTTTATAAATCAGATATAGAGGTATAGAAGAGAGAAAGAGAGACACATATATCCTCACAATTTTGGCCCCAAACTCTTTCTATATTGTTAGATGTAAGGATTTCAAGTTGACTCATTCTCAGCTAATGGAATTTACTTTGCTCATTTATCCATGTGTCATAGTATCTGTATGGAAAATAAATTAAAAACCTTAAAGTATATTTTCTTTCATAAATCTTAGAATTACATTTTTCTCAATTTAAAAATTAATATATATTTAAATATAATTTCATAACATTCAAAATTATATATATCTGACTTAGAAATTATTTCTTCATCAAATTAATGTCAAAATTTTTTTAAATCTACAAAACAATTTTCAGTACCAATATAATGTTGTAAAAATCTGCAGAGTGTCAAAATAAAAAATCAGAATATCATTATAACAATAGTTTTAAACATTTTTAAAATGATAAAACATTAATGTTATCATTTAGTACAAATAACCATTGAAATTTATAACAGTACCCAAATAATTAGTGTGCTGTCACTTTCCCTGAAATAGTTTGTTATTTATTTTTGAATCCCCACTTTCTGATTTTTCACAAAACCTCCTGTTCAAATTATTTTCCCTCAAAACTTTTCTTTTGGGCTTTTTCAAAATCAGAGATAGCATGCTAATTATAAGGAAAATTTCATGAAAATTATATCTTTTAATGCATCAAATAATTATACTTGTGTGTTATGAAGCTTAAAAGATTATAATTTATATACTGATATTTAAGATTTTATTTTTATTATTCAGAATATACTTTTTATGATTTGTTGACATTATTCTAAGGGAGACATTTTCTAAGTTGGAATGTTTATCTTCATATTTTTATTACTTCAACCTTAATTACAGAAATTTATTTAAAGTTTCACAGTGTTATTCCACTCCATCAGATATTGCCATTTGGCTTGATTGAATGATGATCAATCACAGTTTTCAAAACTATCATAGATTTATTTTCTAAGATCATAGGGGTGATATGGACGAATAGAAAAAAAAAACTAAGATTTTTACTGTCTTGGATTAAAAATCCCAATCATTAGCTGATCTAGATCATCACCTTTTCTGGTGTGGACTAAAATTGCAATAAATGTAATCATGGAGAATGAGAAAACATATTTTATGCTTTATTCAAAGGTTGAAAAGTAAAAAAATATGGCACACTTACATATGATGCACGATGTCGAACTTTTAATTATTTCCAACATTGTGTGCCTGTTTTTAACACTAAAAGTGACACATGTCCTGTAATATTGGGAAAATTTTCATGATGCATAGACATATCACTTATTGATGTGCCACTCTTTCACACACCCATTCATTGTATTTATTTATCCAATTTCATCTTATTTTGCACAATAAATTTTCATGATTGGATTTGTTTCCAATCATTGAAAGTAATATGTTTGGATTTTTAAGGTGTCAAAATTTTCAACATTCAATGGATAGGCAGCATCAAAGCAGAAACTAGAGAGAAAATATTTTATTAAATGTAAGAGCAAGTTTTCTGAAAATTTAAAGCTTGCAATGTCATGATCCAAAAGACTGATTGAGCTCAAAATTTGAGGGCAGCTTTGCATTTCTCCCTTCTTTTAATCCATGCTCTCGTCTCTATAAATGTCTTTTGATTTATGGTCATTTTGAATTAGTGTAATTTTTAGAGATCCATCAAGCAGGTTTTTGGTGTCTCGGGTGATTGAGGAGAACCAATAGAGAAGTTGAAAAGCTTACCTGTAGCCATAAGTCACCTTATTCCTGGTGGAGCCTAAGGACCTGTGGTGAAACATCTTTCCTTGCACTGTTCCATACTTGTCATCATTATTAGCTTATATCCATATCATCATCAGATCTTATCTTTTCTCCATATAACACTCCATTTTCATCATCACCTTGTGAACCCTTAGGATCATTTCATTTTGGCATCCCATTGTCTCAAATACCCTCCCACATTTATATCTACTTGCATCTCTCTACCCACGTTATCCCACCATCATCTTTTCACTTCTTAGGTCATCTTCCTATTCCATTTAGTCACTCAAACCACCATCTACTATTTTCTGAAATTTATATTAAATACATATTACTGGTTATATTCATTAATCTCCATTTCAATTGTCCCCCTATCTTGTATAATTTAAGTATCTTGTCTCATCTCATTAATCACCACTTAAAGAGTTAAAATTGACTCATCTCATTGCCTATAGACATGGTTGTTCTATTCTGTTCATTTAAAATGAACTAAAAATTTGCACAAAAGAACCGCACAAGGCCTTGTTCTTTGTTCTGCTCTTTTTTTTAAAAACGAACAAAATTTGCACATTCCCACAAAACTAGAACAAAATTTACACAAAGCGAACAAAAGAACTGCACATGGGTCTGTGCGATGTTCTGTCTGTTCAGAAAACCAACAGAACGAACAATTCGCACAAAAAGAACAGAACGACCACGTCTAATTGCCTGCAATGACAATACTGACTCATCATTATCTAGATACATTTCATAAACTAAATTTATTTCTTAATTTTATTAATTAAACTCAAAAGAAAAAAACAAAATATTAAAGGTTTGTCCCTCGATTCTTGCGACTCCTATGACTCGAGCATGTATTTTATACCTATATCATACAATGACCTGTTCAACTTTCTAATTACCAAATAAGATGAATTTTCAATATCTACAATAAGATGATATCCTTTCTGATAATCAGCTTATGAATGGATCCTTTACGATCAGTAATGTCGGCTCATAAAGCATTAAGAAATCTTTTGATCTAGTTTTATAATCATCTTTTTTGTTACTATGATATGGGGTTTTCATCTTATAGTGAACATCATAATTTTTAAGTAGAGACCTGAAATCTGAACTATTGGAATATGATTTACCATCCCTAATTATAGCTCAGTTCACATTATAACCTAAATGAAACAGGAATAATTAAATAAAAAACAAAAAAGGATAATCAGATAAAAGAACCATCCACTAAACAACTGTCTATGACTAGAATATACTTTTTCATCAAGCAGATTCAGCAAAACAGGGTAAAAGACAGTTAATTAGAAAACCAGAATAAAGATAATCCAAGGAAAAATTGAATCTAGATAACACCTGTCTATGGCTTGAATCTATTTTCTTAACAAGAGGATTGATCAAAACAGGGTTAAAGATAATTAAAAAACAAAAAATAATAATAAAAAGATACTCGGCAAAAAAACCTATCCACTAGAGCACCTGTGTATGAAATGAATCTATTTTCTCAACAAGCAGATTCAGCAAAACAGGGTGGAAAAAATATTAAAAATATATACAAAAAGGTAATGGGAGAAAAAACCCAATCACCACAGAACCTATGTATGGCTAACATCTGTTCTATCAACAAGCGGATTCGGCAAAACAGAGGAAAACCGCTGCTTGAGGTTCTTCCCCTGAGGTGACTTCAAGCTTTGGCATATCGACCCTTTTTTTAAGGCCACTCCTGGTTCTACTCAATTAAGGGCTGCAAGAATGTCTCCAGGCTCTCATCATAATTTCAGCACCCCAATGAGAAGCGAGAAGGGGAGATACCTTCCACTTTGTCAATGGAGCAAACCCTAGAAGCTTGGGGATTAATTCATTTATCAAACGGTGGAGTGATAACCTCAGCAAGTGCTTTTGCTGAATCCACTTGTTGAGAAAATAGATTCAATTCATACACAGGTAGACGTGGTCATTCTGTTCTTTTTGTGCGAATTTGAGTGAATTGTTCATTCTGTTCGGTTTTCTTAACAGAACAAAAACGAATTCGAATGGAACATCACACAGTCCCGTGTGCGGTTCTTTTGCACCAAAGATAAGAAATTTCAAAATCTATAGATTAATTTTGTTGCATATAATCTTTCTTCCTAAAATTTTCCATAAATTAGCACTTCAAGTTGTGTCTAAAATTAAACTAGGTTGATAAACTCTGCATTGAAGAACCTTGGAAGTAGTAATTTTTAAAGAAAAATGTCCACCACAAAGATGAATGGAAAATTTCAAAGATATTCCATTTTTATTTTTGGGTACAGATATCCCTAAAATAAAATGTTCTCCTAAGTGAAAAATTCAGGATCTTCCCAAAATTAAGATTAGACCTCTCTCATAAATTTCATTCAATCACGACTGTTACAACCATCTAGGGTTCATCCTACAACCAACTAATTCACTACATGTGCAATACGAGGATTCTCCCCCAGTGCTTAGTCTGACGACGTTATCAAACATCACATTTCTTGATAATTCTTAAACCAAAAAAATCTTATATTCATAAATAAAATTATTTCAACAATAATATCCATATAATTAGCCTATGCTTAGCTTATATATTTACTAATACTTAATATCAGTATGATTAGCTAAAATAGCTATTTTAATGCCAATCAAATATGATCTAGAATATAGAAAAGTAAATAATGTATCAATAACATGAACTTCGATGTTTATTTGCATTATAATCTGTATATGTGTGTTATCAAGCTTATAATGATCAAATATAATATTTAAATTATATTACCAGTTTTATTCTCCCCTCTATATATAAATGGAGCCATTGAAAACTTTAAAATCACATTTGAGCTTACTTCATGCATTTCTATGCTTAGTGAATGAGAGCGAGTGAGATCATTCAAGGCTTTCTTAATGTTCTTTGTTGATTACAGAGAAGAAACAAAGAAGAGAATGATATTCCTTGCATATTCAAGTCACTGTGGTCTTACTGGAACACAAGACCTAAGTTCTGGTGCCTTGCCTTACATCTTTCTCTTCTTTATATACCTTGAAATTTACTAACTCATGACCTGGCCTTTCTGGATTTGACCCTTACCATCAACGAAGGAAAACTTACAAATACTCTTGCATAAACCAGAGCCTTAAAATGACCTATTTAACATAAATTATGGTTTATCAACACCACAAGCACAAAAATTACCCAAAAAAAGAAATCTATTTTTAATAAATCCTACTTCAGAACATTCATATCTCTCTTTTCTAAAAACATCTTGCCTAATAGGATATGCTTTTTGTAATATTCTCTATTTGGCTTGGTATTTGCCTCAATAAAATTTTGACAAATACATATTGATACATGAATTAAGCTGATGTCATAAATTTAGCTATAAAAAGGATACTTGGATCTTTTGAGAATATAAAGTAATTTATCTTTATTTTATAAATATTAAGATTAATAAATCAAATGAAAATCATGAGCTCATCCTAAAATGTATATTTCAAGGTATAAGGTAGTAGTTAAAAATTTACCATAGTTTCAAAATATTGAACACGATTAAAAATATAGGCAAATCATTGGGAAAATCGTATTTAGAAGAGAATACTATGCAATGTTCAGAGTCAATATTTCCAAAATAATCAATTACACACACATCTTAAGATGTTTTTCTCTATGTCAAAACTTTAGTTATTCTAGCTCTTCCCTATCTGTGTTTGCCCTAGTTCTAACCAACAAGGATCTACCGACAATGATATAAGCATTCCTAAGATCCTTGGTCATCTTTCTGTAGGGTTAGATGAAATCAAATGTAAAATGGAAATAATATATTTCACCATGACATCTAACAACTATAGGAATCATACTCCCTATTTCACCCTTTATGAAATGACATCCAAGGCCCCTAAATTTTTCATGGTGAATTTTAAAAATTGAACTATTTTTAGGTAGTTTAATACAATTCTCTAAACATCAAAGAGTACAGAAAAATTTCAAAAATATTCATACGTAATTTTATGATGTATTTAACTATGAAAGCTATATTTTCATCTTGATAAAATGTTGCAAAAGTTTCCCAATATTTAAATTTTAACTCTGATGACATCGAATATGTAGTGATAAATATGTGGTTTTATGATTTATATTACTAATTATATCAGGAGTATGCAAACAAAATATCTCTCATTCATGTTGAAAATGAATTTAGCTCTTAGTTTTGTAATTGGTCCTCACTGATGGGGTTTAACAATTTATGAACTAACCCACTAGATTCATTTTTTCTCATGATTTCCTTGGAGCTTCATTTATAATCGGACTTAGGAAATTGTAATATTGATGGTGGAGTGGAGAAGAGAGGGACCTAAAGCACACTGTGGGACAGGCCCAAACCGGATTGCAAAAGGAGCTTAAACCCAGTCAAAGAAGAGGCTTATTTTTAAGGCAAAATTCAAGTGGGTGGTCACTGTTTCTTTCCTATAAAAGCGAGAACAAAATTGACTGGCCAAATTACTAAATCAAGGCCACATATTCCACGTTTATCACATTGAGAATCTAGGATCCTTATTTAGAGCCCTTTTCTCCCAGGTTTTTATGATCCCAAAATTTATGTCCCAAACTATATTTTGGTAGCCTTGAGTGCAGTAGTGTTTCTTAGATCACTTCGTTTGATTTCCAGGTTGAGTGAAGAAGGGGGTCAGATCATTATGTTTGGATGAAACTCAAGAATAATGCATCCTTGTCCTGAAAGGGTGTGACACCACAGGTTGGTGCATTCTCGAATGTTCTTGCCTTCCACACTCAATTTTTCTAGCTTGCTTATTACATGATGTGCTAGCCAAGAACAGGGATTTCTAATGCCACAAATGGTGCTAAACATTCAGTCCTACAGCTCTATTTATTGCAATTTTATTGAACCAAAAAACCGGAGATCTGCCACACCTTTTTTGGTGCTGCAATATCAAGTCCAGGGTCCTCCTATGGGAAACACTGGCGCCCTCTGTCAAAAATATAATGTAAGCTATTTTAAGTAGTTACTCTTTGATTTATTAACATTTAAATATTGAAATAAAGTCTATCTTTGGAGTTATCATCAATATAATTTAGGTTTTCTTTCATTGGATTTGCTTAAAAAACAAGAACACTATCGCTTCTCTTAGAGTTAGTTTTTATTTTTATCTAAAAAACTAAAAATATATAATGAACTGGAAAAATACTCTAATTCATTCTTGGTTCTCTTTGGTTTGACCATTACTCAAATTTATACTTAGTAAGGAAACATTATAAAATTTTTGTTTAATCTAGGAATTAACGAGAACATATACTCTTTTTCTGGCTTATCAAACTCATGTGTACGGCTACATGATTTTTTCTCACTTAGAACATGACTATCTAGAAAAAAGGAATATCTAGGGGGGGACAACCTGATTCTTGGAAGTTATATCTTATGATGTGATACTTTCTCATCTTCTTCATATCGTTCTAGATTTCTAGGGACATTACCACCATCCGACCTTGCATTTGTTCCATTGACATGTATTGCTTGTCCTAGATGTTCTACATCAACTCATCATAAGAAGGGTTATTATTTTACCGCAAATTAATTTTGATGTGGTGTGAGTGGTAACTACTATGCTTGTGTGGATATAAATTTCTCTCAATGTTAATTCTAGAAAATCCATCATCACTATAAGAATAATCATTTAAACTAGGGGTTCTACTCATGGTGTACCTGTATATTGCCATAACCTGTTCATGCGTAAGATAATATACCTTTGCATGGTCAGGAAGGACAGAATAACCTGTTGCTTCTACGAGTTTGATGAGCGACAATATAATGAATTATTTGTGCATAAAATTAAATTGGAACTATTTACTCTAGTTTTTCAATGTGTGGATCTGATCAAATTGCATTAAATCTATAGTTCTTATTCAACTCAGAGAAATAAAAGAAATATGACAAGATGTTTAAAAACCCAAAAGCATCAATTTATACCAAGATCTCCATGAGCCACATCTGTCGTCATCCTATTTTAATCTCTCAAGACTTTATAAAGAAATGAATAATATTACAGTCTGGTTGATTACCTCAAATTATACAAATAAAATTATAGTTTTATACTTATTTTTAAACACATATTTTTATATTTGCAGTAGAATTATTCACCATTTAAGGATAAAATGAGAAAATTATGATTTATTTTATTAAGCTTTGCTTTTTTATATTTTTTTTTTGAGACTAACCCTGTTTGACTCTTTAGAGTCAATTGGATTTCTCACATCTTCTTGGAGTTGTATTTGATAAATAAGTCTTAGGTAAAGACAATGGTGAATTTGAGATACAAAAGGATTCAACCCTGCTTGACTCTTGCATTACCTGCTCCTTGTGGATTCAACCCTTGCTTATCATATTCTAGAGATTTTTTTTTAATATTGTTGCATAAATCATAGCATTAAAATGACTTATTTAACCCAAATTCTGGTTTATCATTGGCACTGCATGATATGTACATTTCTTTACTAGCAATTTTCAATTTTTCCAAGCTTCATCAAAGAATAATAAGTAGCTTTAAAAATTCTGTACTTGGGCTTCTATAAGATTTTTTTTCCACCATAAAACTTTAAAGTAAAATTGTCATCCTTATAATTTCATGAATTAAAGCTATGAAATCAATATACGAACCAGTTTTGTGATTTAACCTGAAGCCTGAATGGAAGTATCCTCCTTTAAATAATTAAATAATATTATGGTAAAACGTGTGTCATAAATAAAAATCCAATTTTTCTAAATATTTAAAGCATTCTTCTTGAGATAGAGCATGAATATTAGGGAACATCTGAATCTTATAAGGTTCTATATTGAAAAATTATACATTTCCAATAGGGGCATCGACTATTACGAGATATTCAAATCCAAGTGGAGTAAAAGAAACATGAAATCTCCTTCTATTTTGTATTCCTCCTGTTTAACTTATAATATGCTTTCTAGCTTGATCATTCTAATTATCTAATATTTTAAGTTTATTCTATTTCTTCGTCAGTACCATATGCGTCCTATTTCTATGATCTTCCAATATTGATGATGAAATATTGTCACTAGAAAAATCAATAAATCTAAATATTGAAACTCTGATAAAAATTATGCCTTCCCCTGTAACATCCCATGATTTTCTCTCATTTCTCTCGCAGAAGAGATTAATGTAAGAAAGTAAAATCATCACATAAAAAAACCTAATTAGAGACCTTCCCTGGCAATGATACCATATTATAAAATCAATTTTAAGGGTGATTAATAATTCATAATCCAAACAGATCTTCATAAATTCATTAAAATATGAAAATGACTATAAAAATATGAGCATTTAGTATGAGGAAGAGTCTTCTCCACAGGGAACATATATTAATAAACTAATAGATTTTAGCAGTAATGAATAGATTTGATGATGTTTTTTATAGCAGAATAGAAGAAAAGATGTGAGAAGTGGGAAATTGTCAGATGAGAAGGTAATACTTAATATTTATAGAGATTAAAAATAATTACATGAAATGAAGAATCATGGGGGGTCATGATTATGGTGATACATTTTAAGTAAACAATGGAGAATGAAGTATACGAACGATGAAGAATGGAGTGTAGGAATTTATATGTTTATGTATGTACATATGTATGTTTGGATATCCTTAAAAAGTAACTTATCCACCTCTTTGTTGTCTTCTGCCTTATTTGAACTCAAGCATACCAAGAAAATTTACAGAATCTGAAAATCTATGATAGTTTTTACAGCAAAAAGGGCTATTTTTATTTATCTAATGCCATATATGGGTAGAGGAGAGAGGGAATAAGTATCCCTCAATTTTAACCCAAAACTCACCGAGTATCGCACATATCTTGTTTTGAGGTTGGATTATTTTGATAAGTTGGATGATTTGTTGATTTGTCTCCAATCCCATGATCCATTCATTGATTTGTCTAAGAATTTGAGCAAGGATTTCCGAACATACACTGGATTCTATACAAGGGATCTGATATGTGTCCAACAGTCCGACATGTTCCACATCTTATTTATTGTGATTTTAATCCTCAAATTTTATGATGTGACAAAGGATTATCTTCATAAAAAATTCATCGTGTGAGACTTGGGGGCACCTGACTGCTTCCTTAGGATGATATCACATACGTGCGGGGAAACGTAGTTTTAAATCGAAGGAAGTATGCTGTTGACATCTACAAGAGAGAGGAATTCTTGGAGTAAAATCAGAATCTTTTTTCGTGGAGGCTCAACACAACTTTTGGGATGACATGTTGCCTATACTACATTATGCTAACTAATAATATTTTCTAGCCAAACTGATCAATTTAACAATTACTCAGCTAGACATTATCTATATAGTTACATTTATCAGACAATTTATGTTGGAATCTAGTCAGGTCCATTGTTAGAGGGCCCAAAAAATATTCACATATATATAGCAAGCTCATGGTGATAAACACATCTTTACTCATTTTAGTGATCTTCATATAGAAGCACATTCAGGCTACATGTATGCAAGGGCAAAGGAGATAAGAAGTAAAAAACTGGCTACAAAGCTTATGTTGTTGAGAATCTGGTCACCCAGCACTTTAAAAATCAAAAGGTCAATTATTGATTCATTGCTAAAGCTAAATATAGAGCCATGTCTGAGACTGCATGTGAGATGGTTTGGTTGTGTTCCATACTAGAGAAGTTGGACTTTGGCTCACCGGTACCATTGACAACGAACTACAAAAAGTAGGTGACAATCTTTATTGGAGGCATTCCTACATTTCACGCATGTAAAAAATACATTGAGATAGTTTGTAATTTGGTATATGAAAAGACCTTAAAAGGTATCATATCAGGTATCATATCTGCCCCGCATGTCACAAGCTAGCATGTTCAATTTATAAGTATCAGCTTGAGAGAGAGTGTTAGACTCTCTCTCTCTCTCACTCTCTCTCTCTCTCTCTCTCTCTCTCTCTCTCTCTCTCTCTCTCTCTCTCTCTCTCTCTCTCTCTCTCTCTCTCTCTCTCTCTCTCTCTCTCTCTTCACCTCTCCATCGCTCTGTCTCTCTGTCTGTCTCTTCATCTCTCTGTCACTCTGTCTCTCTCTCTCTCTGTCTCTTCATCTCTCTGTCGCTCTCTCTCTCTCTCTTATAAAAGATCATGTGATTCCTCATTTGTGTACAATTAAGTATTTTATCTTTGGTTATTAGTCACCTGATTTCATCACCCTAATCTTTGATGGGAGTTCTCAAAATATTGTAAGGCACCAGTTAATAAAAGGCTCAAGTACCAAGTTCTATCAACTAGTGTCTTATAACATGCAAATTAATATACTTAATTACTGAATTATACATTCTATTTATGTGTTTTAATGGTCATATTTGCATGTTATCATGATAAAATACATTTAAATCAGTTAACATGTCGTTTTTCTATTATTTCATATTTTTTATCATTTTTTACATGGAATTTGACATTGTTTCAGTGAAGAAATATTTTTACATGATTTTATTTGCTTGGTTAGGTCAGTAAATCATCTCCTGATTTTTCTGAATTTTCCCCATATTTTTATGAATTTTTCTGAATTTTTCTGACCATTATTTAGGCAGGAAATGATTTTTATTTAATTAAATAATATATTGATTATTTATTTTGCATTTTAAATGCATTTAAAATGAATATCAACGTCATTTGCCCGAAATTCGGGTGAATGAAGGGATATATTAATTAAATAAGAAAGGAGAAAAGAGAGGAGAGAGATAGGAAAAGTCAAATAGAGTGATTAAAAGAGAGAGAGAGAAAAGCGGAAGAGAGAGGAGAGAGAGTAGAGCGGCTAGAGAGGAGAGAGAAGAAAAGATATTTAATAGGAGGAGACAGATTTGAAAAGTTAAAAAGCAGCGAAAAAGTGCGGCCGACGCGGACAACGAGGGTGCACGTGTCCCGAAACACGGAAAGCGAGAAAATCAAGCCCAGCCAATAGGAAATTCCGATTTTTTAGAGGAAATAAAAGAGATCCAACGGCCCACATTTGATCTCACTAAAACTGCGATATCTTGAGATCTACAACTCCGATTGGGCTGAAATTTTGAGGGCAGGTTCGTCTTTTCCTCCTCTACAATCTGGACGGTTGGATCTTTAAATAGAGGTCAGAAAAAAGGCGAAATTCACTTTTGGAGGCTCTCCCAAGCAATTGGCCAGGAAGGACACAGGAGGCATTCTGGAAGTCGTCAGATCTGGATCTCTTTATCAAATTTGTAAGTTTCTGAATTGTATTTGATCATCTTCTAGAACGATTCGAAAACGCCTTGGCATGGGCGAAATGTACATGCCCTAGATTCATGTTTTGAATGCATCAGCACTTCTTTTTGATTTGGATTCGAGATCTGACTTTTGATAATTAATTCTTAATCATTTTAGGACATTTCTGCTTCATTACATTTTTAATTTAGGGTCGAAATTGGGGCTTTCCCCAATTTCTTCACTTTCTCTCTCTAGGTTAATTTGATTTGTTTCTCTCTCTAGATTTCGGTTTTTATTGTTTAGGAAATTAATTTAATATATAAAAAACCCAAAAATAAAATTTGAACCGAAAATTCGTCCATTTTGAACTCCAATTCAAAAATCACTTTCTTGATTATTAATTTCCCAATTTTAATTCTGAAAATTATTATAAATTTTATTAAATTGGGAAATTAATAATTTATATTTTTATGAGCTTAAAATAATAATGATATTCTTATCTGGAATTATCTGACCGAAATCAAAATTAAGTTTTACTTAATTTTGATTATTTTAAGAATATTATTTAATATTAATTGAATTAAATATTGCAAAATTCAAAATTACTTGACTGGATTCATAAAAATTGTTTGAAAATTCTGAATTGTTGCCTCCTTGCGGATCGACCCCTTGCTTGCTCTATATTCTTATTTAGTAATTAAGGGAATTATAAATTTATTGCATAAGTCTAAAAAGCGCAACGACCACGTAATTTTACGCGATTTTTCGGCTTATCAGTGTCCAGATCCACTCTCCCATAAAAATACATTTTCGCCCATTCTCCCCATCAAATTTGAGCATTCTTGGAAATTCCCATTTCATTGAATCTCCCTATTTAAATATTCGTAATATTACATATTCTCCTTGATTTCCAATTTTAATCTGGGCATTCCTAAAATTATTTTCATGTACTATGAAAATGTCTCATGTGGCATGCCATATTGAACATCTATATTTCTTCTCTCCATTACACTTAATAATTATTTGCCTAATTTTCCATTTTTTTAATCCCAAGTCTTTTATATTCTCACTCCATTTCCCCCTCATAATCTTTTCTGGATTTCTACAATTGTTTTCATGTACCATTTATGTAACAACTATCGTAAAATGCTCCTAAGTCCTAAATATCTCCATTACATATGAACATTCTTGCACATTAATTTGATTAAATATCCATACGTCAAATAGTCCTGAATCTTATATATTCCCACCTAATTTCCAATTTTAATCTTTAGTGAACGTTTCTGCAAATATCTTCGTTTACCATTTAAGAAAAGGTTCTATTACATGCTATATTAATTCTGAAATTTTACATTTACCCAATTTCTCTCCATTACATATGAGAATTCTTCCAATTTCCATTTACTTAAATCTCCATCTATGTTAATTTTTTAAAAAATCTTAAATAATCCTTTTAGGGGCAGTTCTACAGCTGTTTCTACACAATGTTTTCCTATTTTACCTCCATTATATTTGAGCATTCTTCCCATTTAGAATTACTAAATATTGTATATAGTCATACCTCTGTTCATAATGCTAATTTCTTGAGGTGTGTTTCTACAGATATTTATATGTACTATTATGCAAAGCCTGAAATAAAATTTTATTATTTTTTGGATGATTCACCACCATTTTATATAAATATTATATTTTTCCATTTTCCTTGCATTCTATTTGTGAAATCTCCTGCTGCCAAGTATTTATAAACCTTTTATCCTCTCACCTCTTTTCATCATAATAACTTTTTGAGGGGTCTTGACGGAAATATTTTCATGCGCCATATAACAAAATGCTCTCATACCATTTTAGGTCCATTTGTAAATCTTATACTTAACCATTTTTCCCCCATCATATATCAGCACTCTCTCCTTGACAAATATTTTCAAATCGAGTATACCTCTTTTCATTACGTTAGTCCTTTTAGGTGTTTTCTACAAATAATTTCATGAACCAAAAAAAAGAAAGGATATCGTACCATATTATATGAATTCATGAATCATCTATTTACTTCTTCTACCCATCTTATATTTGAGCAATATCCCCATATCAAATATTTTCAATCTTTTATACCCTTTTCATTATACTAATTCTTTGAAGGGTATCTCTACAAAAAATTGATGCACCATGAGAATTCATGAATCTTCCATTTTCCCCTTCCCCCCTCCTCCCATAATATTTTATTTGTGTCCCCATATTATATATTTTCAAATCTTTTGTGCATGTTTCCATAATTATACTGCTTTGAGGGGTCTTTCTAGAAATGTCTTCATGCACCAGTAAGAAAAGGCTATTATACCATACATTACGATTTCATATATTTGGGAAATGTCCCCATGTCAAATATTTGTAAACCTTGTGTACCTTTTGCCATCATACTAATTCTTTGAGGGGATATTTCTACAAATATTTTCGTGCACTATCTAAAAAAGGCTATCAAACCATTTAATATGGATTCATGAATCTTCCATTACATTTAAGCAATGTCCCCATGCCAAATATTTTAAAATCTTTCACACCTCCTTTTATCATAAATTCATTTTGAGAAGGTCTTTCTACAAATATATGCATGCACTATGTAAAAAAGGCTATCATACCATTTAATATGAATTCATGAATCTTCCATTACATTTGAGCAATGTCCCCATGCCAAATATTTTAAAACCTTGCACACCTCTTTTCATCATAAAATCCTTTTGGAGGGTCTTTCTACAAATATGTTCATGCACTATGTAAAAAAAGGGCATTATACTATTTGTTTTGAATTCATGGTTGTTCTATTATATTTGGGCACTGTCCCCATGCCAATTTTTTATAATCTTGCATTCCTCATTTTATCATAAAATCTTTTTGACAGGGTCTTTCTATAAATATGTTCATGAACTATATATAAATAACCCTCAGTGGCAATCTTATATGAAATCTTGTAGGGCAGTGGGTTTACTTCTCAGAACAGGGCGAGAAAGAAGAGAAGGAAAGAAGAAGGAAAATGGAGGGTGGCGACGATGGAGTTATGGACAAGGCGGCGGACTCGAAGGATCTCCAGCAGCAGAGCAAAGCTCTCGATAAACTCACAGACAGAGTGGAGGATCGCCAATTGAACTCCACAAGAGTTCAGGAGGTCTTCTTCCGCCTTTTAATTCCTTGCGCAGAAGCTTATTGTAATCAAAATCTCATTTTTTTTGTTTTTTTCCTATTTTTTTCTTTAATCTTTGGTGTGATTATCGGAAAGAGAGATTGGGTTTTATTTTCTTGTGGAAACTTTAACTGGGCGAATTAAGGGGGCTGCTAATTATTTTTTTTTGTTTTTAGATTAGTAATGTGCGTAGAATTGTAGTTTTTCATCTCCGCCTCCCAATTCATTGCGTTGCCGCTTCCGGCCATAAAATTTATTTTATGTACTTTAATCTTTGTATTATTTTAACACTTGTTGTAATTATCAGAAAGCGAGATTTAGTTGGTTTGAAAGTTTCCTGGATTCTTTCTTTTCCGCTTTCATTCAACCATGAATGTTTTATTTCGCTCCTGGCGCTTCTGGCAGTCAAAGTTCTCTTATTTTTTGTTTATTTCCCTCGTGTTATATTTAATCATGCAACTATTTGTAAGCGAGATTTAGTTGGTCTGAGGATTTCCCATAACCATCGCTTTTTCCCTGAATCATGATCATTTTTATTTCTTTTTTGAAAAATTTCATGATGAGTGTTTTGATATGAATGATAGTTTTTCATTCCTTCACCTTGTTTATGCAGGCAATGGCTGCTCTCGTATCATCATCTGAAGCTGATATGAATGCGATAAGATTGAGGTTTAACTCCTCTCTGAATCATTTTCTTACGAACTTCCTGTAGCTAAACCCAATGCAGTACTCTTAAAATTCGGGTGGTTGATTAGTTCCAAATTATATCTATCGATTCGATTAAAAAATAGAACCTATTTATGGTTTCTTCAGCATCTTCCTGACATTATGCTACCACCATGAAAAAGTGCCAATTTCTCGACGCACTAAAACTTGATTTTTCACTGCTGTTTTTTATTTTTATCATTGAGAGCTTGCTATATGGCTTTTTTTTCGAGGGTTATTCTTGAAAGGAAAAAGTCTTATGGTCACAAAATGATTCATTAACAGTTACAAAAATATTTAGTGCATTGACTCTCAATTGGTTTTTCTTCCACTAACTCGGAAAGATTACATACATCGCATGCAAAAATACATGTTCAAGGGAAAAAAAGAGTTATAATAACTTCATAATGTCTCCGTGAATCATGATGTATTGTTAGATGGTCCAAAAAATTTTCTGTAATTTTTAGGATTCATGATGTATTGTTCACCATCTTGATTCACCTTAAAAGATGGTGAATAGATTCTTATGTCGTCGACCTTGTTAAAAATTCGGAAACTTTCAGACTCTCAATTGATTTTTCTCCCAATTTTTGTCCGAGAAGATACCATGTATAAATTCGCCTAGATGGTTTCTTAAAAAATAAATTAACTCACTTAGGAGGAAAATTCATTGAAGCATCGTCTCTTTTGACAGGTTTCATGTAATTCAATCGTTATTTTATTCAAGCATCTTATTAAAATGTTGGAGCCGATTCTGATTAATTTACTGACAAAGGTTCACACTTGATTAAAAATCTATGCCAAATTTTAAAGGAACCGCTCATTTTTAAAATTTTCTAATACTTATCCTCAAATCTGGCCAATTTTTTGATGAATGATTGAAGAAGTTAGCCCATTGTGATCGGTATCAAGAAACTTGCATAATTGAGATCATCTGATTATTTCTAATTTTGGTCTTGAAGGGTGTCAGACAATCTCAAATAATTAATGCCGAAAAAATCATCATTTTCTTAGTAAAAAATCTTTGTTGCTGACTTTCTTGCTCACTGCCAAATATGCTTCCAGGGAAAAAGAGCTGGCGGCAGTCAAAGTCAATCCTGCTGACGTTGACATCATTGCCAGCGAACTCGAGGTTTGTCACACGTGGAAAAAAAATGAAATAAAGCGCCAAATAATGTTATTTTTGTTTTAAAAAAATTTACTCCTGGTTTGAATATTTATCCAGCTGGACAAGAAGGTGGCCGAGACTACCCTGCGCGAGCACAAGGGCGATGCCATCGCTGCCATCCGCCATCTGCTCCGAACAGAGACATGAACAGAGGCAGGCTCCCTTTCTCTCTCTAGCTTTCGAGGGTTCCTCATATTTCTCTCTCCTCATCAACTAGAGTTTCCAAACTGGGTTTTTTCTCTCCCCTTGGTTTCTGCCCACCAATTTGGATATTGAAGTAATGAAGAAGAAACTCTGAAGAAAACTAGAATCTCACTCTGTGGAGAAGTTTAATGAAGAACATGCTACATTTGGATGAAGAAACTTATCTTTATTCCAAAGTTGGTTATATTTCTCTATTTCTCTCTCTGTCTGCTAGTACTCTTTTAAGTTATGAAATCAAATTTATGGACATAACCTGATAATCTATATCTCTTTCTTTTGGACATGGGTTTCCTTGTTTCTCTCTCCTCCTTCAGCTACTTGGCTTCTAGAAAAACTGCCATTTCTTTTTTTTTGCTACGTTGATTTGGATATTGTCCATGTTTAGGTCTAGAGAGAGATACTACAACTATAGTTGAAATCTTTAACTATGATGACAAAGAAAGCATAGAATGGTGTAATTTTGAATTATCTTTTTTTATGCTAGGAAGAAATTAGCTCATTACCCGGTCCATAGGAGCAAAAGGCAAAGAGCAGTGTGATATTTTCAAAATATACGTTTTTGTAGGGTAAAATGAATACTAATGAAAATCACAAACTAATGAATTTGATAGCACAAAGGGAAACTCGTAACAATAATATGTTTTATTTTGGGAACTTACAACTATGAAACATTTGAAATTTCAAAATACCACTTCTAACAATAGTTGAAAAAGATTTTGGGGATTAAATAGCTGAAAATAGCATATTTTTTAATAACATAATTTTCAGTTTCCAAGGAGAGTTTTAGACAAATTGGTAAGCGTGTCAGCTTCATCATGGAGGTTGGTGTGTCTTAAGAATACAGATGGAGAAATTCAGACGTGAAGTTGCTTTATCTTGTGGTTTAAGGGGAAATATTTACATTAAGGTTTCCAAGACTTAATTGGGCTATATTTTTTATAGATAATGATAAATACTATATACTGAAAAAGGCGTACAGCTGAATTCATACTAGGGAACCTCACTGGTTTTAAAAGTTTTATTACCCATGTTTGTTTATGCATGTGTTTGTGTATATACCCACAAACAAATTACATTTTATGAGGGTAAGAAAGATACTTAGTTTTGAGTTCACTCATTAACCTTACAGTTCAAACCTAGCATATTGATGTTAAGAAAGATCAAGATTCTTGGTTTCTAACTTCATGTCTTCCACTAGTGTTGGCCTTATTTGAGCAAAGGATAGTGACCCACGTTATTTCCAACATATTCCCTAGGTTGTTCACTTGGCCACAAAGAAAAACTTAAAAAACTCATACGAAGTACTAGTATAGATTAATATCATGTTATAAAATCTTCAATATGCGAAAATACTAACTCAAATAGAGCTCTAAGGAATGAAAACACTATTATATAATGAGTCAGATGAAAAAGATTTTTCTTTTTAGAAATTATTATTAATGTCAAATCAGTTTTTTTCAACTTACACGTCAAATTATACTCATTCATTTTTCTTCCACGACATGCAGACTCAAAAATCAAACAGTTAATAGAAAAATTGCACATTTCTGATCATCGATTACTAAGGCCATGAAGGAACAAAAAGAACCCTGGTGTTAAAAGTATGGCTATCTATTTTCCTGCATTGAATAGGTATTAACAAGTATTACGACATCTCATAACATGCAAACTGTCGTAGAAATATCATGCATAATCATAAATATCTACCTCTAAATGTCTGTATTTGCATGTTATCATGCTTTAAACTGATTAAAATTGCCTGTAGTATAAATTTATTGATTTTTCAAGATTTTATGAAATTTATACAGATTTATTTGACTTTATATTCATGAAGAAATTAATTTTAGAAGGCAAAGACAACTTATTTATAATTACTAATGATGTTTCCTAACTTTTATGGACTTTTTTCTACATTTTCTCACATTTTTCAATACCAGATCCGCAGAGAGATTCCTCCCTTCACGCGGAAGGCAAGATGAGCTGGCGACAGCTAGAGGAGAGAGAAAATGAAGAATTCTGATGGCCATGATTCAAGAAAATTAAAACCTTGATATCTTTAGATCTGGCCGTGAGATCAACCTAAAATTTTAATGGTAATTTTTGTGTTTTCCTGCTCTTTCAATTTACTGGAGGGATTTATAAAATAATGTCAGGAAAGGGGGAATTTTACTTCAAAATTTCCCCAACCCTAGTTGGCCAGGAAGGACACAACAAGCTTTTGGAGTCAATTTTTTCTGTAGGTCTTGAGTTAATCTGGAGAGTTTGTTCTTCCCCTCTTATCCCTCTTCTTTTTGTTGCCAAAACACCAATCATGGGAAAAATATTCTTGCTCTAGAAGGAGTTATTGAGGGAAGAGCATCACGTTAGTTCAAGAGTAAAATTTTCATCAAACAAGACTTAAAAAACATCACACACTAAATGTTGCCACAAACACAACAACACACTAATCACTCGCACACAACTAAATGGACCAAAGCACATATAACCCTATAAGCATTTCATAATATATGATTTTATAGGGTAAACATGTGAATGAGTATGACTACACAAAACAAGTGACGATCATAATCTAATGAATTTGACGACGAAAAGGTAGTAATATGTATCATTTTGATGATTTCTAACAGTGCAACATTTTTCAAAATTCATTTAAGGATCTTTGAAAAATAATTGAAAAAGATATTGGGGAAGTAATAACTGAGATGTTAAACCAACATTAATTCAAAGCAGTATTTTATATTTTTGGGTATCTAAGAAGAATCAAACAAAGGATTGTGTTTTTCAAGTTTGTAAATGTATTAAAGGCCTAGGTATCAGTTTCATCATTGATTCAGGAAATCCTGTGAAATCATGTTTCTTAGGAATAGAGATGGAGTGATGGAGCTTGCTGGCCCTGATGGCGGATGTCATCGGAAACGTCGTCCAATCGGGTATCAAGACGATGCTCTGATACCAAAATGATGTCGGGCATCGTCGGGGACGTCATGCGGTCGCGTATCGAGTGATGCTCAGATACCTAGATGTTGTCGGACATCGTCAGCGACGTCGTCCGATGGATAAATTCCCTAAGGAGGATATGTAACTACATGATGACGTGTGACCTAGGCGGATGTACGTGCAGGCCCCGACTCGTGGGGATTCGCCAAATTCCAAGCTCCAGGGTGGGTGACCAGTGAGGGTGACGATGACCTTCTGACCCTCATCGGAGTGATGACAACGACTACGACGCCAAACAGAATATTTTTGTCGGCGCTCGCACGTAATTGACAGGCTCAACCCATACGTAGGAAGACACTTGATTCTTAGTTTTCTCGAAGTAACCTCTCACCTAAACTAACCCGAGCGCGGTGGAGTGCAGTCAAAAGAGATATTGGAAGACATAAATTAACTGACGATCAAGGGAAATGATGTACCTCATCGATGGTGGCATTCATAGTCGAAGTCATCATCGATGCACGTGTCTGTGCAGGCAGGTTAGCAGAGGTGTGTTGTAGACAGGCGTGACTTTGCTCGACAAGCAGCGGATGCGCGGCGCTGGAGCGTAAGGTCGGATGTCAAAGGCAAGGACAACAAGAGTGTCGGACAAGAGAGGGATTGGGATGGAGAAATGCGGTGATGAGGTAAAATGAGCGACTGATCGAAGCTCAATGGACGCAGCAATATCGACGGATCGACGTGACCGGAGCATTTTGGACAACATCGATGTAGCAAGATAGATCGTTGCACTAGATTTGGTATGGGCAGCAACCGCAAAGAAAACAGCGGCAACAGCGGAGCAGGCGGCTCAAGTCTAGGTGTAAGTTGAGGCACACACACACGAGAGGTGCGGCTGCGACAGAGGGATTCTGCTGGCAGAGAGAGTGCAACTCAGTTGAGGGCAGCAGATCTGAACTCGTTCTGCGAGCACCAGAGGGTTGGCGCCGTCTGTTGAACCCGCAGGTCGGTGCAAGCGGGATCAAAATGCTGGCGCGAGCCGCGTTGACCAGGCGGAAGATATTGCAGTGTGATTATCATCCACGGTCGTGCGATAATGAATGCGAGCAGTACATGCGAATCACGGTCAACGCACGGCCTGCATAGGTCAGCAACAATGGGCGTCGTGGGGGTGCCGTCTTTGGTGTGGGCTTCGGCTGGACTTCGAGTGCACGCATTCACCGTGGCTGTCGTCACGTTGACCAACCGTGTTGGTTGCACTGTGTTGGGACCGCGGAGTTGCACCCAATTGGGCAAGGGGCGGGGCTCAATCGATGGGAGCGAGCAATGAGATGTCAACTTCCGTGGGTTGATATGCACACAAGACCACCCAGAGCGACGAGATGAAGAACCCGCGGTGCAGGAATGCGACTCTAGTAACTTGAATAGTGCGGTGTGTCATTGCGCGCGGGGGAGAACAGTGGGGAGTCGACTGCACCAAATGGGCAGGCGACGGTGATTTTTTTTTCTTTCTCTCTTGCTCCTTCTCCTTCTACTTCTCTCCTTCTCCCCTTCTCCTTTCTCTCTTCTTCGTGGTGAGACCTGGACGGTGGTAACTACCAAAACAAAAACTCTAGATCTAGATCTGTTCGGTGCTCATTATGGCCTTATATATGGCCATGATGGGCCCTTACAAAGGGTCCAACAAGGGGTCCAACAAGGGGACCTCTTTTACAACACAAAATAAATATAACTATGCAAATTAAACGACACAAAGATAAAACAAACGGTAAGAAATTTGACGATATGGACGTGATACGACAAACATGGTGAACGCGATGTGACAAATACAAATACATAAAAATAAACAAAATAAAACGGTCAAAGCAATGAACATGATAAGCACGGGCCGCTGAAAGACATAATGTTTGAGTCACGCGGACGTGCTTTACCCAGGATATTTGATCCCGGGAGTCTTTATTGTCGCCTTGGCGTGTCGGTCGGGCTGGACGCGGATCAGTGGGGCAGTTGATGATGACAAGGGTAGCGCCGAACATGTTTCTTGAAGGTCAGGCTGGCACGCTTCATCAAGCCTGTCTTCAGAGCCATCATCATCATCATCGACGGCCCCGTCGACTCATGTCCAGCCTGACTGGCACACCAAGGCAAAGGTGAAAACACCTGGGTTCAAGTACCTCGAGTAAATCATGTCCGCATATTCAACCGTTTTGATTTTCATCGATACATGTTTGTTACATTTGTTGTTTTACTGTTTTTGTGTATTCATGTTAGTACGCGTCCTGTGTCGTGTCTTCCTGTTGTCATGTTTCATGATGTCATGTTTTGTCGTCTCGTATTTTACTTTACATGTATTTTTTTTGTTTTTTTTGTAAGGGATACCGTACTCTTAGTAAGGGCTATCGTGCCTTTCCAAGAGCTATCCTACCCTTTGTAAGGGCCCTTCATGCCCCTATATGGGCATGATGTGTTCCCTATCAATTGGACCTGATTTTTGTTTTTGAAAATAATCATGCCAGTCTAGGTCTTTTGGTAAGAAAGGAGGGGGAAGAAGGGAGGAGGAGAAAGAAGGGAGTACCGTCGGTTGCCGCCAATCACCCCGTCTATAGCTCTGCCGAGCGCCGTTAATCGCCCCAATGGCACCGCCAATCGCCTCGTCGAGCATCGCTGGTTGCACCGCCAGCTGCCGCTAGTAACACCGCCCGTGGTTGAGTGTCGCCAGTTGCACTGCCGAGTGCGCGCGGACCCGCGTCGCCTGTTTGAGCCGACGCTGACGTGCTCGCGACCACCACCCGCCATTTCGAGTTATCCCATGGCGCGTCCCCTCGCGCGCCGACTGCACGATACAGCTCGATCGCCACCCAATGTCACTCATAGTGCACAGTGCGTCGTGTCGCATCGCGCGTCGATCGCGAGCTGCCGTGAGACTACCGCCCAACGTCGCCCGCAGTGTACTGCCGAGTCGCCGTGCGACCACACTATCATGCCGCAGCAGTCAACCACCGCTTGAAAATTGCGTCGCCCGACGCCAGTGCCGATCCGCCCCGTGCCCGTGATGCCCGCGCACTATCTGAGTGCGGCCACGCAACTGTCGCTCAGCGCCACCCATCGTGCTCTGCCAAGCCTCCGCACGATCTCAGAATCGTATTGCGATCGCTGAGCTGCCATCTTCGACATCACCACCCATCGTGCTGCATGCCACCCCTCGACCTCGCGCTCCGCCATCTTGTGGCCCACCGCTGCATGCAACGTTTGCAGTACCAGCAGTGACTCCTGCACCCCTTACTCCACCAGAGACACTGTCGAGTTGCTTGTGCCTTGTAGCACTACCCATCTCTAACAGCCCGCCTGCGCCGTACCATGCCACCTTCCTCCCCCGTGTCGTCCGCATGGACCTGATCCCTCATTCTTGCCTCTCCAGCGTCACATCTCCTGCGTCGCGACCCGCAGCCATTCGAGTGACGCGTTGCCGTCTCTGGCACGCCTCCGCCACACCTGCCCGCACTGGCCGTTGACGAGTACATTGACGATAGGCAACACTACCGACGAGGTATGTCGTTCCCCTTGCTTGTCAGTTACATTATCTTCTACAATATATTTTTCTGCTGCACTCCACTGCACTTTGGTTACAATAGGTGAGAGGAATTATATTCTGAAATTTTACGTCTTGAGTGAATTCTTAGGTATGGGTCAAGCCTGTCCATTACACATGAGCATTTATGGAATTATTACACTTGCACCGTAGTCGCCGTCATCGCTCTGACGAGGGTCACAAGGTCAATGTCACCGTCATCGGTCGTCCGCCCCGGAGCTTGGATCTCAGCGAAACCCCATAAGTCGGGGCCTTCACGTACTTCCATCTAGGACTCTGCATCACACAGTTTCATAACCGTACCCATCAGACGATGTCACCGACGACGTCCGACATCATGGAAAAAATCAGATATTTAAGGTTCCTTTGTCTAATGTGACCAGAGGGGATCCGTTTTGGCTTAAGTTCCTTAGACTTTATTGGCTAATTTTTTGCTAGATAAAGATTAAAGTCTATGATGAAAAGAGCTTACGTTGAAGTAATATTAGGCATAACCAAGTTTTAAAACCTTTATTCTCTCTTTCTCATTAAATCTTTGTTTCCATACCCACTAATTAATTTGCTTTTATTGATGGTAGGATGGATACAATATTTAGTTTATCCATTGACCTTACAATTGATAACGTTTGAATATCAAGATGCAAGGTTTCTAAGTTCATTACTTTCACTATGTTTGGGCTTCTTTCAACAACAGATTGATGGAGCACGCCAGCCCATCCATCAAAGACGTCTTCAGTACCACCATCATCATCATCGACGGCCCGCCGGTTCGCACTCCATCTGACCGGCACGCCATGGCGACGGTGAAGACACCCGGCTTTAACAACTTGGGTGAAAGCATGACCGTTTTGAACTTTTCACCGTCTCGTGCTCGTTTTATTCATCATTTCATTGTATTCGTGTTTTTGTTTTCGTCATGTCGGTATTTTTCGTGTCGCATGTTGTGTCCTCCCGTGTCGTCGACGGACACGTCAAAACATTTCTTTTAGTTTGTTAAACGCGGATCCTATGTATAAGACCCGCCGCCCCCACCCCCAGTAAGGGCACAACTACCCTTAGTAATGGCCATCGTGCCACTATAAAAGGGGGCACGATGGCGCCCTAGAATTTCAAACCAGGATTTGTATTGTTTTTCAGTTCTTGGTCTCACGCAAAGGAGAGAAAGGAGAAGGGAAGGGGGAGGGAAGAGGACAAGAAGAAGAGGGGTGTTGACATCTCCATTCGCTTCTAGGGGCCAGTCGCTGCTACTGGTCACCGTCGCTCGTCAGACGTTTGGTCAAACGGATCCCTCACATTGCACAAGCGCCGCAGTCCATGTTCCCGGGCCGCGCCATGCACCGTGTCGCGTGATGCATGTGCGCGCCATCGCAATGCCAATAGCGTCCACGCGATGCATTGACCGGGTCATGTACACCGCGGCGTCTTCATAGTCCCCCACACGGCGAAGACCCCGTGACTACCCTGAAGGCTATCCATGATTTAAGCAAGGGCCGAAGGCTCCCTGACGGTGCTGGCCGTCATGATCCTGCCCGTGACTACCAGAGCTCCCTTACGCGACCGCACCAATCGTCCAGAGAGCATGTATCTCTCGGCGTGCTCCGCATACGCTACACCGGCATCCGTTGAGTCTCCCATACTTCCCTTGAGGGGTCCATCAAGCCACTCTGCCACGAGTCTTGGTCGCCCAATGGGTCCGCTGGCGGCGCACCAGTGACGTCCAGAACTGTCGTCATCCATGCGTACAACGTGTGCATCACATTGCTCGACATCCGCAAACCCCGACTCGACGTGCAGCCACACATGCCGCTGCTTGAAGCTGACACTGCCGTATTGAACCCATGCTTGTGCCCCTTCGGCGCTTGTATCACCCGCCGCTCAACCGTCTATGCCATTGTGCTGTTTGTTCAATTCGCTCGTGCAACTTCCCTCCTCACCTTTGCCTTCCTCCGACTCCGCGCTCCAGCACCACATCTCCGGCACATCTCTTCCGCACTTACCCGCATCGGCTGCTGCACCGACGAAGACATTTGATGACGAGCTACACTACCGACGAGATGCGTTGTTCCCCTTGCCAATTATATTCGGCTGCACTCCACTGCACTTGAGTTAGTCTAGGTGAGAGACTTTATCTTGAAACTACAACACGAATGGATTCTTAGGTATGGGTCAAGCCCGTCCGTTATGTGCGAGCATCCACAAAAGTATTCCGTTCGACACCATAGTCGCCGTCGTCACTCTGACGAGGGCCAGAAGGTCACCTTCACCGTCACCATCACCGGTCGTCCGCCTCAGAGCTCGAAGCTCGGCAAACCCCACGAGTCGAGGCCTACGAGTATGTTTGCATGGGATTCATCGCATCACATAGTTTCATTTCCCGCTACGAAATTATCCTTCAGACAACGTCAGTGATGACATCCGACAACATCTAGGTATCCGAGCATCGTCTTGATCCCATTGGACGAAATCATTTACGATGTCCGACATCAAATTGGTATCAGATCATCTTCTTGGTGCTGTCGGACAACGTCCCCGACTACGTCCAGCATCAAATTGGTATAAGGGCATCGTCTAGGTACCGTCGGACGATGTCCTTGATGACACTCGGCATCAAATTGGTATCAGAGCATCGTCTCGATACCGTCGGAAGACGTCCCCGATGGCATCCGGTATCACAGATGATGCCCCACATTATTCCCTTCATATTCCCTAGGCTGATTACCTGTTGACGAAGGCTTGACCAGTCTCAAATACTTGGGCAACAAAGAGAAACTTGAGTATTCATAAAAATTACTATTCGATATAATATTATGTCATACGTTTCTTCAATATCGGAAAATATTTACTCACAGAGATTTCTTATGACTCCAACCCTATAACAAATAAATCTAATGAAAAATCATTATCCTTCTGACAGATTAAAAACATATCATTATTTGGGTGTTTTAGTGAGGCATCAAAATTTGATTACAGTTTTCTCATGCACGACAAAGAATCATATTGTAAGATAAGTACAAGCTGATACCTGATTTGATACATATTAACTTAATATAATCATATCTATAAGCATATGACGTTGAATAATTAGGCAGAATGAGGATATTCCCTAATTCTGTCTTGGAAATTCAAATTTATCTGGAGCCATAATATCCTTCAAATATTTGGGCTACCAAGGCCTTATCCCACTAAATAAAGGCAATATAGGACAAAGAAAAACCAAAGTGGTGCCCCTAAAATAGACGTCTTCCCTTGCAAAGGCTTACATGGATTTGGTTGATTTCTACTCTTCCTTCATCAGCATTTTCAAACATTACAATTACAAACTATTTTCCACTTTTAACCCTTATGAAGACTTTTTATGTAAATAATGACACTGATCAATATATTTCCTTCACTGTAGTTTTCTCCCAATTACAACTTGTTATTAAATATCCTCCTACTGTATGAAGACCATTTATTAATTTATACATATTTCAATGTCCTTAATTTTATTTTATCAAATATAAGAGTTCAGCATGCCTCACTGTATAGTTTAATTTTATCCAAAAAAATTGAAGAATAATTTAGATATATATAACATTTAGCCCATATCTCTTTGTCACAATCCAAAACAGTTTTTTTCTGTTCAACCAAACTTTATAAAATATGAACAACCTAATTATCTAAGTTTCAGAATCTTCATGACAATATCAATATCCTAAACCAATTCAAATGATTCATCCCATAATTCTATCTCAATATACTCTTCAAAAAACAAATATTGGAAAGTAGAATATTCTGTGAGTATCTCAATTATAACTATTTTAAAGTTAAAATTTCAGTTTAATTCCTAAATATTCTGAATTTATTTATTTATTTAAATTATCTAAATGTTTATTCAATCTTCAAAAAGAACATGGATAATGACATTGACCCTTTTTCTGCCTTAAATATCATTTGCTTTTCTATTTTTTTGTTTTTACCTAAAAAGCTGAAGCTCCATATGGTACTCCAGTGAACAAGGACTAGCTAAATTTTAATCACTTATGTTTTGATCCAATGGCAAGGACATCAACCAATGATCTCGACTGTTGGCAGTCCATCCTGGCATTGAGAATACTCTTGATTGTGTAATATAATTTCTCTTTTACATATTCAGCTTTTTACAGACATTATCCTACCACCATGAAAAGGGCCTCTTTCTTGATGCAGTAAAACTTGATTTTTTACTGATCTTTTTTTATTTTGTTCATTGAGAGCAAATTATTTAGCCTTTTATGGTTATGCATGTAAAGGAAAAGGTCCTTCATCACAAAATGATTCATAAACATTAATAAAAATGTTGAATGTATTGACTCTCAATTGTTCTTTATTCCAATGTTTTGGCAAAAAAGATATATCACATAATGTACTAATACCGCGTCGCATGTTAAAGTTCTGCAAAATAAAAATTGATCCCAGAAATATTTTTTTTAGAAAATTATGGATAAGGGTCAATGCAATAAATAACAGATTCATTAAACCTTGATAAAATTTCTTCTAAACCAAATTAAATTGCATAAATAATCGCAAGTTCTCCTTGAATGTGACTCCAAAAATGAAACTGATTTCCTTTGTGCTCGTCATGACAAAGAATCATTTCACTCAGTATTTTCTATCAAGAAAATATTTCAATAACTTCCACAATTTGTACCTTTCATACATATGAGCATTGACTTTGTCATTTCATGGGTCAAAACAGCTCTAGCCGATCTAAAATTGTGTCCAATGCTGGAGGACATTCTAAAAGTTGATATATAGGAAGCTTTAGATTCAAAATATATTGATTTGGTTGATCATAATGACAATACTCGTCTTCCTTGATAGGTAGAATGTGCTGAACTATGGATTCTCTGATCGGAATTTAGAGGCAGATCAACCATGGCCCTTGGGATCAAAGGAGGATAGAAGTCTGTTTTTCCTGATCCAGTAATTAGATTCTCTCTTAGTTGACAGTTACATTTTTATAAACCTTGCCAAAATTTCCAGGTCCTAATGGCCATGATAGTCCAAATACAATTTTCTTTGATACTTGGATTCAGGAAAATGTTAAACCTATCTCAGAAATGCAAAATTGAGACATTTACCGGTCCAAGCTTTACACCAATCCGAATTTCAGTCAGTTCTTTTACACCATCCAATCTATATAGACAGAAATTTCCTCTATTCCTTTCCCATCTCTCACTTTTTCCTTGTGATTTTCAAAACACTGTTCTTTGAGATGAACATCTGAAACCCAATTCTCATGTTTTCTTTTATTTCACCATCCAAGTGTTTCCATTGTGTCATCTCTTTTACTATACCCAATGGCTATCTTTACTGTACTTGATATCCAGCAAAGTGAAATACAAAAGACATATTTAGAAGTATTTGATTTTAAATGGCTTTCAAATCGCATAAACTTTTGCAATACTTTGCAGTAAGTCAAAACATCCCTGCCAATAATTCAGTTTATCAAAAAAAAACATCTTACTTTCACACCAACCCCAAGATGATTAATATTCATTGATACACTATCTTCCTCATGTGTTTTATATTTACAGCTTGTCAACAGTTCCAAAAATAGAAAATATGGAGTTCTGAAATAAATATCAGTCACATTTCTGCGCAAGAACAATCTCCCAAGTTGGATCAGACTCCTCTCCAGTTAAGATATTTGTATTTGCAAGAGCCACAAGGAATTTCTCGTTCTCAAGGGTGCAGAGATACATGCCTTGTTCGACCTGAAAGACATTCGTTAGGTTAAAATTCATGGATATCCTTCACAAACCGTCAAATGAAAAGGTCTGATTACTGAGAACAGGATAAAGATTAATGTGAATAAGAGAATAAAAACTAATAAAATAATTTGGCAAAACAAAAATAAAGATCTTCCTAACATGAAGATGCCATAAAAAAACATGGACGTCGTTTTAGGGTAAAAATACTAGAGCAACAACTTCACATGTTATTACAGATACAGTCTTATTCAACATTTATTTCAGTAATTAGTATATTAGTGTTCAGTCCTACTTAACAACAATACATGGCCATTTCAACCTGAAAGACAATCCTTTCGTCGAAAGTCTGATTTTAGACAAGGATAAAATAATTCTAGGGATATAAAACAGTAAACAGTAAGCAATTTAGCACAAGAAAAATTAAGAGTTCTTCCAAACATTAACGTATCCTGAGAAAAATTGGAAAGCTATTTTAAGCTAAAAATAAGTGAGCAACAGCATCTCTAATACTTATTACGGTTACGGTAGAAAAAAATACTTCTTTCATTCTTTTAAATACCATATAATTTTTTGGTTCCTGTTAATATGGAAATGGTTCATCAACCAAGGATGCGTGAAAACCTCTGGCAGTTCAAAAAAGTCATCCGGATAAATTTGCAGCAAATCTGAGGCTGCTTGACCAGAACACCATGCCGAAACAGTTGAACTATCATCTTTGAGAGGAACTTGCAAATGGAAACCACGAACTAGCTCACTATCACAACTAGTACAACATAGGCTACATCTGAGCCCTCCATCAGGAACAGCTTTTGCCAAATGCCCACAAGTAGCATGAAAAAATCTCGAAAAAAGCCTGTTATGATCCATTTCAGCTATTGAAACACAACAAACCTGTAAAAAAGAACCATTAAGACGAGACATTTTAAAATGAAAAAATTGGATTTATATCCTTGTTTTAAGGAAAACTGAACTTGCACGCCATTGCCCTCGCTGGATAGGTTTGAAAGAAGAGTCTGCTTGTGGAGACAAGATGAATTAAGAATCGCCGGCAGACAGCTCAAGTTGATCAGAGATGCATCGGATTCTTTCTCATGCCATGAAACTTCAATCCTGTAGAAGGTACGATGACGAGATCGAAAGAAGATAATGGGAATGAATACTCATGGAAAAACTTATATAAGATCAAGGAATTACTTTGGGCATACTGGCATCTTACAAATTATCGTTGTCCATTGTCACACAGCATAAAATCCCAGAAATGAAAATAGTGTGACCCGCATTCAGTTTTCCAAGAGACCTCAAGAAAAGAAAACAAATTAATTTGTTAGTGTTTTCATTCCCACTTTTCCCAAGAGAATATTTTTAACTGGAACAAAAAACCATGTAAAAAAAAGTGACAAACGCAACCTTAAAAGGAAACGATCATCAATTTTTTGAACACTCGAGAAAAATTTGAGGAATTAAAAAAAAATTATGGGCATGACACATAAGTGAAATTAGACTGAATGACCTTTAAAATGTTCAGGTTTTCTGAGAAAACCTCAAAATGAAAATATGAGACCACACTCCGATTTGAATAACATGTGCGGTCTGATTTTGAAGGTCAATTGGATATCGGATTACAAAAAAATTACACTTGGTTTCTGATACGTTCTTTACAAGAACGTATCATTGGCATTCAAAAGGAAGAAACCCAACAGAGTGCACGTGCAATTGTTTGCACGTGTGAATTAGTTTAAAAAGAGGAACAGCCATCCGCGGCCGGAGGGGAACCCGTCCATCAGGGCAGTCCATTTCTATCTTTCTTTTCATATCTCTCTCTCTCAAGACAGATTCATCAGAACAGTCTTGGACAATTCTTGATTTGTTGGCAATTGAGCTCAATCGTGTTATTCCTGGTTAATTCCTTTTTTGTGATACAAGCTGGATGTATCAGTTTCTTCACACATGGAGGGACCGGCCCAGGGATGGTTCATTTACATGGAAGAAATTTTTTGTTTCAACTGCAAGCTAGTTTTTTGACGGCACTTTGATTGCCGATATAGTGTCTCCACTAAATTCTTATGTCAATAACGGATGAATCTGTGACAAACTGGTTCAGTCTCTGATTATGGTTCACACTTTGAAGATTTGGCTGCTTTCTTATGTCACCTGCCCACAGATTTTCATGAGAGCTTTTATTTAGGCAGGCTAAAGCTGGAAATCCTTGCGGAATCGATCAAGTACAAGCTTTACAGAATCCAAGAGACCATCGACTTGCCTATAGAAGCAGAATCAAAATTTCAGAGTACGGATAATCGAAGGCAGGTAAATGATAAGACTCCAATGTACGAAGAAACAAGAGTCGTAAACTAAGGAGCATCCGAGATTTGACTAGTGGACGTTCACAACTTTAATGTATGAAACAATGTGTAATACTGAGATCTCTTCTTCAGGATTGCAAAAGTCAAAGAGATAGGACAGGTATAGAGAAGAACTGAAGAAAGATAAGAGGACTGGCCAGATCGGACGCAGTTCCTCCTCCTAGCTGGAGGACCTCCCACAACAACAACTCTGCAATATTCTTCTATGTCTAGACCAGTCATCTACTGCTTTATTTAAAGAAACCATACAGAGGCATTAGTTAGGTGTCGCACATAGTGGCTTCCACAGCACGTGTGGAGTCAAAAGTCAGCCAATTTCTCTTCATCCTATCATAGGTCCGAGTAGGGACCCTATCAGTTAAAACCATCATAAAATTACATGAAATGCCAATCCAATTAATTCTGATTTTTGGTAGCTTGTTCAGTAGTCATTTTGGAAAAGAGCTACATTACCATCAAGGAACTCAATAAAAGTTCATCTCATCATACAACCCAGCAACGGATTGTGAAACTGAAGCTACAAACAGTGTTTTTTGAACGTATAACAAACAGGGTGTTCGAATGGTGTATCCGGTGTTTCAAGTTGAAATTCCCAAGAAATGGAAAGATTGGTTACATTGGACTGAATATCATTTAAACACTTCCCGTCCATTGGCACCTTACCATTCAAAGCCGTTTATGAATGTTGTCGTCCATGAGCACAGGTTTCTCCAGCAGATTGATGGAAACCCTAGATGAGAATGTAGCTCCTGTTTGAACAATAGAAAACCCTACACGTTTCACTATTCAAGCCTGGTTTAAATACCAGGTTATAAGATACACGTATTGGGCCGATAGCTAGTCCCATTAGTCTAAAAACGGAAATAACAAATATAGAAAAACATGAGAAAAGGAAATAACAAAGAAGAGTAATAGTAAACAGGGGCAGTCCGGCTGACACCCACCCTCAAACTGGTAGGTAGATATTCTGCATGCCCAGCTTGGAGTATAGCCGCCAGAATATTCCTCCTGCAACTCCTTTCATAAGTAGATCTGCCACTTGATGAGCTGACTGGATGTATTTCATTTGAATCACTTTGGCATCAATCTTTTCCTGAATAAAATGTTGATCTATCTCTACATGCTTGGTTCTGTCATGTTGAATTGGGTTGTGGGCAATATCAATAGATGACTTACTGTCACACCACAAAACTGTGGGGCCTTCTTGTGATATGTTGAGATCATGTAGAATACCTCTGATCCATAGTACCTCACAAATTCCCTTTGCAACACCTCTGAATTCCGCTTCAGCGCTGGATCATGCAACCACTTTTTGTTTTTTGCTTCATCATGTAATCAAAGCAGTTAGTCATACCAATCCTTGACAAAATACAAAGCAGATGTCAAGGATTGGTATGACTAACAGCTTTGTATTTTGTGGTATATACCCACCTGCATCCCACAGCTTTCCATGAGGCAAAGTAGTAATATCCCAAGTGTATTTCTTGAGCAGCGCATTCATCTTCATATCCATAACTTCCTTCCAATGTGGATTCTTCAAGGCCTCTGTTTAGGACCCATTTTCCCGTGTACGTATGAGTGGAAACTTCAGGACGAAATCAACAAAAACAGTGCATTGCCAATCCATAAGGTTCAGCACACTGGGAAGAAATAGAGAGATTCAGCAAGGGGGGAGAGTGACAAGGAGGGGCGCCGAGCCTCAGGGAGAGTCCTTCCGTGCAGCAAGCCCTTCAGTTGTTCCTTCGTCTGGAGGAGGGAAGAGAGACAGGGAGGGGAGAAGAATGGGTTAGGCTTCAAAGGATCCGTCAAGAGAAGAAGGGAAGAGAAAATCGTACCATTCTTTGCCTGCCCTTCTTCTCCTTTGCTCCCCCCTTTTACCGCCGTGCTCATTGTTTCCCGTGACCTCTGCCCTACTGGGCTCGGTTATAGGTCGTGGGCCTAATGGTAGCCCACGGCGCTTCCTCTGGTAGACTCATAGTGGAGTCCTAACAGCCTCTTCCACTGTCTTTGGTGTAGGAATTGCATCAATTCAAGCAAGAAAGGCTTGATATTCTTGGGAAAGATGTGAGTACTGTACAAAGTGTGACATCGGATATAATGGGAATTGTGTACACTTTCTCTTTCCCTTTCTTAATGCAATCGACCAACCCTGATCAGATTCTGGAAGAACTTGACCAGTTTGCGCATTCTGCTCTTCTTCCATGTCTGTGTGTAACAAGGATCTGTCACTATCATTCTCTGTACTTCCTATCAAAGTATTGCCCGCATTTGGCTGCACATATATTGGACTTTCTTCCTCGATTGTCTGCACTTGAACCTCGAGTAGTTCGACGGTAACTTCTCCTTTATCATTAGTATCTGTAGCTGGTGACCACGCCATAGTTAGTAATTCAAGTCTCCTTTCAACTTGTGCTCTGGATCCAGTGATATCACTAGATTTGTCATAGTATTTTTCTAGCTCATTAAATGTAACATCAAACAATATAAACTTTTTCTTTGATGGTGGATGGTAACACTTATACCCTTTCTGTGTCGACGTATGCCCAATGAAGACACACTTAAGGGCCTTTGGACTCAACTTGTTGACAGGATTATGAAGGTGGACGAATACTGTGCACCCGAAGATTCTTGGCTTCAAACCTGTTCTCATCTTGACAGAAGGAAAATTGAGCCATGAGATCTACTGGAATTATATAGCCCAAAACTTCAGATGGTAGAGGATTGGTCAGATATACAGTTGTTTATACAGCTTCTCCCCAAAGAAATTTAGGCACACCTTAATGAATAAGTAAAGCTCTGGTTTTCTCAACGATATGTCCAATCTTCCTCTCCGCTACTCCATTCTACTGTGGAGTATATATGCAGGACAACTCATGAACAATTCCCTGCATCTTGAAAAATATCTACAGCGTTGCATTAAAGTAGTCTTTGGCATTATCAGATAGAAATTTCTTCATCAATACACCATACTGGGTCTTCACCAGAGTGACAAAGTGCTTAATAATTTCTGTTACCTCAGACTTGTTTCTGAGAAGATATACCCATGCGAGGCGCGTACAGTCATCGATAAGTACAAGCAAATATCGAGCATCATTCAGTGACGATATACTACACGGTCCCCATACGTCACTATGCACAGGATCAAACGGATTGATACTCCTCTCGCTCCTGTTTTTAAATGAAGATCTTTTTATGCTTAGTTAACTGACACGCATCACATATAAGTTTGGATAAGTCCACATTACGTGAAAAAGTGGAAACATTCTCCCCAAAAGTTCAAAAGATGGATGTCTGATACGAACCTGCTGGTTCGTATCGGTGAGAAGACAAGGAGGGAGAAGGTGCCGGGATGGTCGTCGGTGTGCCGGGATGGACTACGGCAGGTGGGGCAGGCGGAGTGGACGTCGCCAGAGGGAGCCAGACACATTCTTGTGATACTTCTTGGCTGCCTTCCTCAAGGGGGAGCTGCACAATTTAAAGGGATTACAAAAGTTCCAAATGACCTAAATGCCCCTATTGGGCTAAATGATGAAAAAGGCCTAGATATGTCGGGGTTTCGTATCAATGTCCCAAGCGAGAATGATATAGTTTAATTTGTTCTACTTCGGAAAGATTGTCTTCTTCAGAAGTCCTCCCTCCATTTGCCATCAGCACAGTACCGGCACCATTGTTCACGTTCAGCAATCCACCCTTCTCTTCAATTGGTCCAGTCTTTAGGTTCAGCTTCTTGTCATATACAAAACAACCACAAGAGTCAAAAGTTAGAGTGAGAGGAGCGTCTTTGACCCATTTTTGAAGATAAATTAATTCTGCCTTAAGCAGAGGTACATGCAAGACATTCTTCAGTAACCACAGATTTTTAATTTTGACAGTCTAAATACCAGCAACAGGCAGCTTTTCTCCTCCTGCATCAATACACGACGGTGGCCAAGACATGTAGAATAATCCACAAATTTAGAACAGAAAGGAGTCATGTGATTCGTTGCCTCGGGATCAATTATCCAATCTGAGGGTTGACATGAATCATGGGTAACAAGAAAGGAACACTCACCAGGTGCAGGCCATAGAAGTGCTTGGGGGACACACCATGTTCTTCAACTTTTGCAGCTCCTCCTTGAGTGCATAGAAATCAGTGAGAGTAAGAAGAGAAGCATCATCACCATCTGCAGATGGCTGTTCTCCTGCTGCTATATCATGTGCCTTTGAAACGTGTACTTGGGTCTGTTGAGGTGGACGACCATGCAGATCCCAACAAGCTTCTCTCTTGTGTCCTCACCTTTTGCAGTATGAACATACCACTGGTTCCCGGGTCTGCCAGGTAGACTTCCCTTTTTGCTGATTCTGATTATTCCCTTGACATGGATAAGACTTGGAAAATTGATTCTGATTATTCCTGAAAGTAGCCACAAGTCCAGTACCGATATCCCCCATTGAGACCGTAGACGACTTTATACGGCACTCTTCTTTGAGAACATGCTGTACAGCATGTCCCAAGCTTGGAACTATTTCTCTATTAAGTTGTTGGTGTCGCATAGAGTCATGTTCTGGATTTAATCCCATCAAAAACTTGTACAAACGATCTTTCATTGTATAATGCCGACAAGGACAATCTGCCTCAGCAATAGGCCTGTAAAGCTCCATCTCATCCCAGAGAGCTTGAAGCTCACATACATATTCCTAACTGTTCTGTTGCCTTGTTGAAGGAATGCTTTTGTAACTAGTTCATAGATATGCCAATCATTGTTTGTCTGTAGACAACTCTAATGAATTTTATCCCAGATCTGTTTTGCAGTTGGAATTAGAAGATATTTTGAAATAAGATCCCCATGCATGATGCTGAGAAGCCATGTTTTAACAGTGGCATCTTCTGCTTTCCACAATGCATAGCGAGAACTGGAAGGCGTCACTTCTTCGATCAAATGATGAGCTAGTCTTCTCCCTTCAAGCACCATTTCAACGAACTTGCTCCAATGCAGCAGATTTAATCCTGTATACTTCATGGACACTGGGTTCCATGGTTGAGATTTCTTCACTATCAAGAGGGTAAATTTTGTGGAAAGAAGAAAATCTATGTATATTATTTTTCACAACAACAATACTACACGATGTTCCCCCCTTTTTGGAGACTGCCAATCGACCTTTGGAGGTATATGACTGTTGGACTCAACGGTCATATTCCTCTCTGCTCGGGCCCATTTATAAGACATGGGCCCGGTAATACATGGGTTATTTGGGCCTTATGATCTAACACCCCCCCTCAAGTTGGGTATAGATGTTGATCATGCCCAACTTGGACAATAAGACTTGGAAATGCGGGCCAGGGATCCCCTTGGTGAAGATATCCGCAACCTGCTCCAGAGAAGGAATGTAATGGGGTATAATGAAGCTGGTGTAGCTGGTGGTCGACAATCCAACTTCCCGGTTTCCTTTAACAAATCAAGGATATACTTGTGCTGAGAAAGTACAATCCCTGCCCGAGAATAGGCCACTTCAATTCCCAGGAAATACGTCATTAAACCTAGTGCCTTTATGTCAAAGGAAAGTGAAAGGTGTTTCTCCAGATTCTGAATTTCAGTGTGGTCATCTCCAGTGATGATGATGTCATCCACATACACAATTAAAATTGCAATCTTCCCATCCTTGCCATGCTTTATAAACAATGTGTGATCTCCCTCACTTTGGAAGAACCCCACTGCTAACATTACTGTTGAAAACCTTCCAAACCACGCTCTTGGCGATTGTTTCAGGCCATATAAGGACTTCTTGAGGTGACATACGTCCCCTGAATTTTGACTCAAACAATATCCAGGGGGAGTTGCCATATACACTTCTTCTTTCAATTCTCCATGTAAGAAGGCATTTTTCACATCATATTGATAGAGCTTCCAATTAGATAGTGCGGCGAGCGCTATTAAAACCCGAACTGTGTTTAGCTTTGCAACTGGAGCAAATGTTTCGTTGTAGTCGATGCCGTAGGACTGTGTATATCCTCGTGCCACCAAGCGAGCTTTGTGCCTGGCCACTGACCCATCTGAGTGATATTTTACAGTGAATACCCATCGACTTCCCACTAGTTTCTTTCCGGGTAGGAGTGGGCCCATCTCCCAAGTACCGTTTCTCTTTAGTGCTGCCATTTCTTCTTCCATAGCTGTCTTCCATTCTGCGGATGACATTGCTTCTGTCACATTCTTCGGAATAGATACTGTCATTAGGGCTTGAACCACCTGATTATACTCTGGAGAGAGCCGGGAGTAAGATAGATAATTGTTAACTGGATAGCGTTTAGTCTTCGTGCAGTTACGAATTCCCTTGCTTATGGCAATGGACCAACCATCGTTTCCTGAGTCTTCTCCTCCTGCCGGCATGATTGTTGTACTTGAATTGTCGCATGGTCTATGACGCTCCTCCTCCTCCTCAGGAGGACTTGGAGGAGTACTTATAACCATGTCCTTATCATAGGTTTCTGATGCCGAGGAGAGGCTTTGCTGCATACTATCCTGTTCTTGCTCTGAAGATTCTAAATACTCTTCTGATCGTTCTACAGGAGCATGAAATATTCGGATTTCGTCGAACTTCACATCTGCAGTAATGAAGATCTTCCTGGAGCTTGGATGATAGCACTTATAACCTTTCTGTGTTGAAGAATATCCCAGAAACACACATCTTAGGGCTCGAGGGTCTAACTTTCCTGCATGATGAACTTGAACATATACAACACAGCCAAACACCTTGGCTGGGAGGTTAGTTCTTAAAGATAAACGTGGAAATTCAGCAGATAAAAGATCAATAGGAGCATGATAATTTAATGTTTTTGAGGCTGTCCTATTTATAAGATGAGTAGCTGTTGGCGACTGCTTCAGCCCAATAGTTCTTGGGACAATTCCCTTGAAATAAAAGAGCCCTGGCTGAAGACATTATATGGCCAATTTTTCTTTCAGCAAGTCCGTTTTGCTGAGGGGTATTCACACATGAGGATTGGTGAACTATCCCCTCTTCTTCCATGTAATCAGTTACTTTTCCACAAAAGAATTCTGTTGCATTATCTGATCTAAATATTCGTACTTTCTTTCCAAATTGTGTATTAATCATCTCACAAAATTTGATGATAACAGATGGAACTTCAGTCTTAGATTTCAGTAGATACACCCATGTATACCTAGAGAAATCATCTACAAATAAGATAAACCATTTGTGATGGGATAGTCCCAATGTGGAGCAAGGTCCCCACACATCACTATGGATACAATCAAATGCCGATTGAGTTCTGTGATCTGAAACTGGAAAAGAAGATCGTTTGTGTTTCAAATTGACAACTTTCACAATGCAAATTATCAAAAATAATCCCTTTAAACAAATTGGGATGGGAATGTTTCAAAATGTGGAATGAGGGTGTCCTAGTCTCCTATGCAGAAGATTGATCCGTTCTTCACTCTGGGCAGTATAAGTGGCTTTCTGCTTTTCTTCCTCCTCCAATCCATCTAGCAGGAGAAGACCTCCCCTCCTCTTAACAGATGAAATCTTCCGTCCGGTTTCCTTAAGACATAGGAAACAAGAATCTGAGTCTAAGATAAATCGCCATCCAGTATCATTTACTAACTGAATTAAGGACAATAAATTTGCTTTCAATTCAGGTACATGCAAAACATCTTTTAGTAATTTCCCTTTGATTTCAATTGATCCTCTTCCTGCCACTTCTAATATTCCACCATTAGCAGTAAAAACTCTGAGATGATTAGTTTCTAGTTCATAATTTTTAAATAGCATTTTGTGGGGTGACATATGGTCTGTCGCCCCAGAATCCAATATCCAAGAGACAGTAGTAGGTGTATTATTAGTAACTGTAGTGAAACTAAATTTCTTACCTGACTGTAAGTGAAGTAGAGCCAAACTTCTGAAGAATCTTGTTCACTTCTGACTGAATAAGTTTCTGAATTTCACCTCCGTCTTCCCCTTTCTTTGCAGCAGATAATTCCTCTCCTTCACTTGCTACATAGGCTTTCTTATGCTGCCCTGGATTCCACGTCCCTTTCCTGATCTGCTCTTCCTTCCAGGCTAACTTTCTGCAGTCCCTTTTTAGGTGGCCTGGTTTCCTGCAATAGCCACAAGTAAGTTCTGAGGAATTACCTTCCTGCGGAGTGGACTTCTGGTGCTGAGTAGAAGATGTGGCTGCATTATTTATATTGTGCCTTGGTTCCCCTTTCTTGGCCAAGTGGGCCACTGAGACAGGAGTAGACACCTCTCCATCCTTAGAGTTAAGCTTCTTCCGCCGCTCTGCCCCTTGCAATTCAGAGATAGCCTCTGCTAAGGTGGGGAACCTCTCTCTGCGTAGCAACTGACTTCTAAGATTCTCATATTCCGAATTCAATCCCATCAAAAAGGTGAGGGTTCTGAACTTGGTTTCTCTGAGATAAGATGGTGAGTTTTTGTCGCCGGTAGGCCAGAGAAGGTCCAGCTCCCTCCATATGGCCTTTAATTTTGCAGAGTAGGAAGAAATTGATAGATTTCCCTGTTTCAATGCTTTCTCTTGTTCTCGAAGGTCATAGACAAGGTAATCGCTGTGGGTTTCCGCACATGATTTCTGAATTTCTTGCCATAAGTCTCGTACACAATCAATAAGTAGATAGTCGTCTGCCTGATCTGGTTCCATATTTTTTATCATCCAATTGGTGATAAAAGCTTCTTCAGATTCCCAAATTACTTTTTCAAGTTTGGGAGTGTCTTCCGAAGGAGCATCTTCTGTTAGGTGATTCCCCAGATAGATAGCCTTAAGGGATCTCTGGACCAATGTTATCCACTTCTGCCCATTGATTCCATTATATTTGATATCCAGGTCTGGTAGAAATAACCTTGGCTGAGCAGGTGTTTCAGCCGTTTTGACAATAGCTGAGGGGGTGATCTCGGAATCCCTCTCAGCCATCCTGGACTTTCCCATCTGAAGATAAGTAGACGGGGCACCAAGAGACAGAATACTCCTTAACCAGGAGCTGATAATTTGACGGAGCAAGTCTTCACTGGAGAAGAGCTTCCCCGGAGAGTGAACACTGTTAGACAGTGAGGCCCACTTAGGGCCCATTAAGCCCAGTCAAGATTGCATTGCTTCATGTTGTAAGGGTTGGGCCCATGTGTTATAAATGGGCCCAACCCACTTTCCTTATTTCTCAGTCTATGCCCTAATATGACCGTTGAATCCAACGGTCATATTCTCTTCCTCCGAGCCCTATAAACCCAGAACTGTACATGCTGATTTTTAAGATTTTGATGTTTCTTTGAGTAAAGAGGGATACTTTTGTTCTCATCTTTCTCCACGATAGTCTTTCGATCTATCATGGTATCAGAGCGCGATTGAAGGGTCCGTTCCTTTTTTTTCCCGTTCGAAGTTGAAGATTTCCGGAATCCTTTCCGGAAGGGCAGTTCGCCGATCGACGGCAGTGCAGTTCGTTTTTGTTTCCGTTCGAAGTTGAAGATCTCCGGAATCCGTTCCGGAAGTGCAGTTCGTCGATCATCTCCAAGAAGTTCGCCGGAAATCTTACCGGAAACCGGCAAGTTCCTCTCCGGTCTCCGGAATCTGGTTCTGTGGAAGATTGGGTGTCACTTTCTTCTTCGCGGGGCATCCTTCAAGATTGACTTCAGTTCGATTCTGCTGTCGGCGGGGCTGATCGAAGACCTGTTCGGCGGTTGAGTCTCAAGCACTTCAGAAGGTATTGACTCGCTCAAGGAGTCCCAAGTACTTCAGAAGTACACCGGGTCACTTGTGCCTGGTCTTTACGCATCTACATAGATTGTTTTTTTTGTTGTGGCTTTTGAGGTGTTGAGTCCACATGGGGGGCAAATCTAGATCCAAACAGGTGGAACAGGATCTAAAAAAGGAAGCTGAGCTATCATCCATACTTCAACCCATTGATACTTCGCTCCAAATCAGGCCAGTTTTACCTGATTTGGATATGAAGTACAACGGGATTAACGGACAGAAGTGGATAACTGTGGCTCAGCGAACACTTGTAGCAGCACGATTGGGCAGACATCTGACAGATGATCCTCCCCATGAGGATGAGTTTAAAATGTCTCTATGGATCCCTGAAGAAGCACTAATCGTAAATTGGATGATTAAGAATATGGAAGAAGAGCAGAGAGATGATTACATTCTCATAAGTTGCGTTCGAGATCTATGGGAAGAGATACAGAAGTCATGTGCCGAAACCCATAGTGATTATCGAGTGATGGATTTGCGACCAGGAGCGCACACTGAAGCAGGGCAGTTTAACAATTTCGTCATTTGCAGCTAAGCTCAAGGCCATTTGGCGAGAGCTTGACCTCCTTTGGCCGACAGGAGACAAGACGTCTCCCTCGTACCTACGGGAAGTAAAATTTCGTACTCTGACCTTCTTGATTGGTGTGAATCCTGAATATGAAGGCCTGCGAAGCCAATTGGTACATCGGGAACGATTCCCGACTCTCTCCGAAGCAATTTCAGAACTACAAGGTGCAGAACGTCGGAGGAAGCTGAATGCAAAAGGAGAAGAGCCCACTGCCCCAGTCACAGTCGCACATTTGGTGAAGAAAGGAGAACCTCGGAGCACCCAGAGCCCGGCTGTCACCGCTTCATCACAAAACACCAAGTCTTCCACGGTTCCCAAGGAAGGTAACCCCTCAGAGCCTATGATTTGTGGGTACTGCAGGAAGGAAGGACATATCAAAAGGGATTGTAGAAAGTTAGCCTGGAAGGAGGAGCAAATTCGGAAGGGAACCTGGAATCCGGGGCAGCAGAAGAAAGCCTACATGACTACCGAAGGAGGAGAAGCCACTCCTGCCCCGAAGGAGAATGAGGGCAGTGAACTTCAAAAGTTGATTCACATGCAGTCCGAAATGAACAAACTGATCCAGAAATTCAGCTCTACGGCCCTGGCCAAATCAGGTGAACACTATGCTTTCACAACTTTCTCTAATAATACCTCAATATCAGATCCATGGATCCTAGACTCTGGGGCGACAGACCATATGTCTCCCAAGAGAACCATTTTTAAAACTTATGAATCAAATCTGTACAATCACAAAGTCTTCACTGCTAATGGAGGGATCCTAAAAGTAGCAGGGAAGGGATCAATCAAGTAAAAGGTCAAATTCCAGAAAATGTATTGCATGTCCCTGATCCGAAAGCCAATCTGTTATCTTTGACAAAGCTAGTTAATGATACAGGTTGGCGCTTTATTCTTGACACAGATCTATGTTTTTTGTGTGAAAAGGACACCGGGAGGAGGATTTTATCTGTTAGAAGGGAAGGAGGACTTCTTCTACTAGACAGAAGTGGAGGAAGGGGCCCAGATCATCACTTTCCACACACAGAGTGCAGACAGGGCTGTCCTCCTCCACGAAGACTAGGACATCCATCCTTTCATCTCTTGAAACAAACTCACCCTACGTTGTTTAAGGATTAATGTTGAAACTTTGATTTGTGAATCATGCCAATTTGCTAAGCATAAACGAACTACCTACGCTAGAAATGACCATAGGACTTCCGCTGCGTTCGATTGCATACACAGTGATGTATGGGGGCCATGCTCTACCATGGGACTCCAACATCATAAGTGGTTCATCATCTTTATTGATGATTTCACTAGATATACTTGGGTATATCTATTGAAGTCTAAATCTGAAGTACCGTCAGTAATTTTAGCCTTTTGCGAAATGATTCAGAATCAGTTCAGTAAAGGGATTAAGATTTTAAGGACAGACAATGCAAAAGAATATTTCAGTGGAGAAGTAAATAATTTTCTAGAAAGAAAGGGAATTATACATCAATCCTCCTGTGTACACACCCCTCAGCAAAATGGTCTTGCTGAGAGGAAACTCGGACATATTATGGCTGCTGCCCGAGCTCTGTTATTTCAAGGGAATTGTCCCAAGTTTTATTGGAGTGAAGCAGTAACTACTGCTACACATCTGATAAATCGTACAGCATCTAGGACTCTGAATTATAGTGCACCTATAGATCTCTTGTCTAGGGAATTTCCTAATATCAACTTGAAAACTAACCTGACAGCCAAGGTCTTTGGCTGCCTAGTATATGTTCATGTTTTTAATGCAGGAAAAGTGGAGCCTCGAGCCATCAAATGCATCTTTATTGGGTATTCCTCTACACAGAAGGGGTACCGCTGCTACCATCCCAGCTCAAGGAAGGTGTTCGTCACCGCCGACGCAGTCTTTGATGAAACCAAGACCTTTTACGGTGAAGCCGACAGAATTGAAGGGAATCTGGAAACCATAGCGGAAGCAGGCCAGCTCAGCCAGGAGCCAGGAAACCAGAATATTGGTCTCCTCCCCAGCCTCCACGAACCGCAAGGAAGCGTCCACAATGGACCCGACCTTCAAGAAGATGAAGATCCGTTGGCAACTGCTGAAGAGGAAGACCAACCAAATAGTACAAGTCCTCAGGAAGAAGAAGATGTTTCGGGAACAGCACAGCCGGTGGATAATGATCCACAGAATGCCGTAGCACCAACCAACAATGGTTGGTCCATTGCAGCCAGCAAAGGAACGAGAGAATGCACCAGCAAGAAGCGATATCCAGTAAGCCATTACGTCTCCTATTCTCGGCTCTCCGTCGAATACAGTAAGATTATCTCTGCCTTAATGGCAGTCACTACTCCGAAGAATGTCAAGGAAGCATTGGCATCCCCAGACTGGAAGACAGCCATGGATGAGGAAATGCAGGCCTTAAAAAGAAATAATACCTGGGAAATGGTACATCTACCATCAGGGAAGAAGTTAGTAGGCAGCAGATGGGTTTTCACACCAAAGTACCATTCCGATGGTACGATTGCCAGGCTGAAGGCCAGATTGGTGGCACGAGGGTACACTCAATCCTACGGGATTGACTACACCGAAACATTTGCCCCAGTTGCAAAGTTAAACACCATCAGAGTCTTGATTGCCCTAGCAGCAATACTCGATTGGAAGCTCTACCAGTATGACGTGAAGAATGCTTTTCTACACGGAGAACTGGAGGAGGAAGTCTACATGGCGCCGCCCCCTGGATACTTGGATGACAAGGATGTTAGTCGGGTTTGTCGTCTGAGAAAGTCGATATATGGACTCAAGCAGTCCCCTCGAGCTTGGTTCAGTAAGTTTTCTAACACTATGACTGCAGTAGGGTATAGTCAGAGTGAGGGGGATCATACATTGTTCATTAAGCACAACCCGGATGGAAAAGTCAGCATTCTTCTCGTCTATGTCGATGATATTATCATCACTGGAAATGACACCATGGAAATTCAGAAACTTGAAGTCTATCTGGCCAAGTCCTTTGACATCAAAGCACTCGGACCCCTCACTTATTTCTTGGGCATTGAAGTGGCCTACTCAAAGTCAGGTATAATACTGTCTCAACACAAATACATCCTTGATTTGCTAAGGGACACCGGAAAATCAGATTGTCGTCCAGTTGCCACTCCCGTTGACGTGAATATAAAGCTTCGAGCAGAACAACATGCGCAGGACGCACCCGTGGACAAGCACTCATTTCAACGTCTCATAGGGAGACTTCTCTACTTGAATCATACTCGTCCCGACATTGCCTTTGCAGTCAATTCCTTAAGTCAGTTCATGACTGACCCTCGGGAATCTCATCAGAGGGCAGCTGATCGCGTGTTAGCATATCTTAAGGGTTCTATTGGTCAAGGTCTACTCTTCAAGAAAGGAGGCACTCCCACCGTTGTACTGTATACCGATTCAGACTATGCAGGTTCATTTGAGGACAGTCGGTCAACCTCCGGATATTGCAGTTTTCTTGGGGGAAACCTTGTAACATGGCGCAGTAAGAAGCAAAAGGAAGTCTCGCTATCAAGTGCAGAAGCCGAACTTCGGGCACTAAAAAAGGGCGTATGTGAAGGTATGTGGCTTAAGGGCATTCTCCAAGACTTGCATTTGTTCCCTGGAGAGGGGATGATCTTATACTCAGATAGTAAATCGGCCATTGCGATGGCTAAAAATCCGGTCCAACATGAACGTACTAAGCATGCTCGGGTAGCCAGACACTATATCAAACAAAGCATCGATGAGGGGTACATTGTTCCCCACTATCTTCCGACAACAGAGCAGGTTGCCGATCTCTTCACCAAAGGCATTTCAGGACCACAGTTTCAAGCACTTGTGTCCAAGTTGGGAATGTTTAACATCTACTCCCAACTTGCGGGGGGATGTTAGACAGTGAGGCCCACTTAGGGCCCATTAAGCCCAGTCAAGATTGCATTGCTTCATGTTGTAAGGGTTGGGCCCATGTGTTATAAATGGGCCCAACCCACTTTCCTTATTTCTCAGTCTATGCCCTAATATGACCGTTGAATCCAACGGTCATATTCTCTTCCTCCGAGCCCTATAAACCCAGAACTGTACATGCTGATTTTTAAGATTTTGATGTTTCTTTGAGTAAAGAGGGATACTTTTGTTCTCATCTTTCTCCACGATAGTCTTTCGATCTATCAAACACACCTTTTGATCAGATACTGTCGCCGTGTGCAGATTCAAAGAGGAAAGAACCCAAACAAAGGCCAACTCCTCTCTTCTTCTGCACCAGTCGTAGCTTGCCCCAAGCGTAGAGTTTTTTCTGAGACGCGTGGATCGCGAATCAATAAAAAAACTCCGGAAGTAAATTGTGACAGCTCGCGAAATCAAGATATCGCGAAATCCCAATGTCTGGAATCACCGATATCGTCAAAAATCGCCAATTTCTGGTCGAATGTCGAGAAACGTCGCCAAAGCAGAAATCGTCGCCGAATACTGCAAGATGACGTCCCCGAATCTGCAAGCAGATGCCGCTGAGATCGTCGCCGAAGGGCGCCGAAATCGTCGCCGAAAAATGCCGAAATCGTCGCCGAAGCAAGAGTCGTCGCAGAAATCGTCGCTGGAAGACTCCGCCGAATTTGTAAACAGATGCCGCCAAGATCGTCGCCGAAGGGCGCCGAAATCGTCGCCGAATCAGGAGTCGTTGCAGGACGATGCCACCAACAAATGCTAGAGGAGCTCGTCGCCGAATCGAGAAGAAAAATAGAAACTATTTCGAAGAAGAAACTTGTCGTCTTTGGTGTACCTTTGATAGCTGCTCTGATACCATGAGATTTCTTCACTATCAAGAGGGTAAATTTTGTGGAAAGAAGAAAATCTATGTATATTATTTTTCACAACAACAATACTACACGATGTTCCCCCCTTTTTGGAGACTGCCAATCGACCGTTGGAGGTATATGACCGTTGGACTCAACGGTCATATTCCTCTCTGCTCGGGCCCATTTATAAGACATGGGCCCGGTAATACATGGGTTATTTGGGCCTTATGATCTAACAATGGTTAATCACAGTGGATAAGTCAGATCCCTGTTGATTAGACAGCATATCGTGCAACTCAGACTTCTCTATAGTAATGAGTTCTAGCCTCGCTGACCTAGTGGTAATATGAGACAAAATAGATTGACGACAGTCACACGTGTATCACGTTCACAGCATGTGACCTCCATGACTAGGCCTCCACGACCTTCACAACGTTTGACAACAACCATCCTGGTGTTGTCATCCCACAATAGAAGCGACAGAAGAAAGATTGCTAACCTCGTTTCCAACCGTCAGTACAACGTGGATGGCAAGAAGAGGCTTAGACGCCACAGGACGATCTTCACCAGGACACACACACCTCAGTACGACGATTTCAACTCTGATACCATGTCGTCCATGAGCACAGGTGTCTCCAGCAGATTGATGGAAACCCTAGACAAGAACGTAGCTTCTGTTTGAACAAAAGAAAGCCCTACACTTTTTACTATTCAAGCCTGGTTTAAATTCCAGGTTATAAGATACATGTATTGGGCCCATAGGTAGGAACATTAGTCTAAAAAAAGAAATAACAAATATAAAAAAACATGGGAAAAGGAAATAACAAAGAAGAGTAATAGTAAACAGGGGCAGTCGGCTGGCACCCCCGATCCACCTTCCTTGCTGATATATGGATCACCAAAATCTCATTCTGAGTCCATTGACAAATTCTTAGTTGGAAGGGAAAACATGCTCACAATGTTAGGAACCCGCTAAGCAAAGCACCAGTCCAGAATAAAAGCCCAAACAGACAAGTATCCATGAGATGAAAATTTTCAGGAGGGAAATATGGTTTACTTTTTTTGTAAGAAACGGCTTTAAAATAAAAAAACATACAGAATAAGATCTCAGGCCTGATGTTCTATTGAAAAATTAGAGCACGAATTTCTTGTCCCCTATAGAATTCATAAAAAATTAACAAAGAGGCGTATCGTCTAGAGATTCCTCGTCATATTTCCATCCATCCAGTTTTTCATGCTTCATTACCCAAAAAAGCTTTGGCCAATAACAATTCAGCTAAGCCCATTCCTTCATTTTTGACAGCTGATTGGAAATGGCTGGTGTATCAAGAAGATGTTCTCCAAACAAGGCTAACATCGCAGGGACCTGAAGGACAAGTCAAGTGGACAATCTTACAACTGATGAAGCCACATGGGAACGAGCTGATAGATTACAAATAAGTTTCCCCCCTTCCGACTTGAGAACGAGCAGAATCTGCAAGAGGGGAGTATTGACACATTCTTTATGAGAATGCATCGGGGGAGACTCAAGAGAACGAAGGAACACCTGGAGTCATGTACGAGGAGGGCCGTACGTGCGACCCCTCTTTAAATGGCCACCTACACAGGTAGACATGACCAGACTTTTTTTTTCAGGATTTGGAAGCAGAGAAAATTCAGGAGACAAAGAAGTCAATATGATCCTTGATGTAGGCTCATATCGGGGAAGGGGCCAAGACAACAAGTGTAGATTTTCCTGGGGTTGGGGAGTAGAACAAGAATGATGAGAGGAGAGGTCACCCAATGGCAGGGATCAACCAGAGACAAGCCGCCTGAAGATGTGATAGCGAGGAGAAGATCACAACGGTGAGGATTGTAGAGGGGACAGACAGTACTGAGATGCTGAGGGAGAAAAGATAAGGAACTTGAACTTAGTAATAACTTCCTAGCTGCCCTCCTAGAGGGAGGGCCACCACATTTAAATGGAACACATAGAAGAGAAAAAACGAGGCTGCCCATAGATGGGGATGGGGATCCTGTCAGGAACCAGAGCAGCGGGAGCCACTGCGGCCAGACGAGGAGTCTCTGAAGGAAAGGCAGGAGAGATGAAGCTATTAAAAAAGATAATCTTTTAGGAAAGGATAAAAAAATAATTTGAATGCTTTAGGACAATTTGAAAGGAAAATGAAAACTCATGGGCATGACACATAAGTGGACTGAAAATGAAAACCTTTGGTAAAGTTTGAATCTTTCAGACAATGAATGAAATAATGAAAAAACTTGACGATATGTAAATTAATGAAGAAGTATTATGATAGGACTTTGATTTAGGTACCTGTCTAGGAACGGATAGAAGAGAGATCAATTGGAGACAAGTTGGTTAAAAATCTGGAGTTTGCTGGAGGCAGGGATCACTGGATAGTCAAGGTCTCGTGAACCACGAGAGAAAGTGATACCATGGAGAGGTTGAACCAAAAGGCAACTTCAGCACTTCAATTTTGTCTGCTCTCCCACCAGGAGAGCTACAATAACTAATAGGAAATTTCCCTAAGATAACCAAAATGTCCTGAATACATTAAAGGCCAGAAGATACCCCTGTGATATAGGATCATATCATATAGGAAGGAGGGTGTGACCAACACAAGGCATCTCGAATAGCAATCAACTAAAAATGTATAGAAATCCACATTATCTGAACCACATATCTGTCAAGAAGAGAAGTTGAAAGTACCAGCACGTAGAAAAATGTAGCTTTATTACAACAACTCCAGTAGGATCCTCAAGCATTAAGGAATAGGTGAAATCTGGTGACCCAGTGTCTCGGCGAAGGTCCCTCACAAGCCCATAAAGGCATACCCGGGTCATCTTCCCACGAAGGTCGACAACATACACCTGCACAGACAGCAGAGAAACAAGGGCCTAAATGTCTAGCATGCAAGGAGAACTAATTCTTTGAAAAGAACACTGACTTAGAAAAAAGGGTTTGGCACCCGTCGATACTCCATCAATGGTCAAGGTCATCCACCCTGACAATAGTTGAATTAAAGTGATGTGGATTATTAGCCAGCAAACATCTTATCAACATCCTGTCAACGTTAACCAGCGTAATGGTTATTGAGGGAATGTTTTAGAACTTATTCACTGTTGACTTTGGTGCTGATGCCCATCAACACTGATGGAGTTTACGTGCAATCATCAACTGTTCATCAACATCAATGTCAACATCAATGGTTATTGAGGGAATGTTTTAGAACTGTCCATGACAATGGGATGTGCAGAAACCTATTCAGAAATGCAGGCTTGCCCCTTGTAACTTTTTATGGATTCACCAGTTCAATTCAAGAAAACTCAAAAGAATAAGGCTACTGTATGCTTACTCGATCCTGATAGTTTCTGAAGTCCACAGAACCTTCTGAATCACAGAGTAATGTTACTTGAGAATCTTTAAGATCCTTACTCCAGGCAGCAGCAAAAGGCATACTAGATCTTTGCGACCTAGACTGGGTGGAGGCAATGAAAACCTGGATAGAAGAATCCAACATCATGAGGAATTGAAGAAAATAACTTGATTTTGCGTAGGCCATTGGAAATATTTGTTTTAGATATAACAGCTAAGACACTAGTGGCCTTCTCATGACTATACAAAGTTACCTGCTCTTCAGGTTGAACGAAAGGCACTAGATATAACTGTGTGGCACTTCCAAACTCGACTGTAATGCCCTCATTTTCCCCAAAGCCGCAGTTAATTGGCGTCCCAAGAAAGGGTTTCTCCAAGGCAAGCATACTCCCTACACTGAGTACAAGACAAGAATCAGCAAACCACCAATGGCATTAGGTGATGATAAGAATAGAGAACCCATGAACCTGAGGAGATTTCCGAGAAGAGTTTGGTCGCCCCAGAGTACAAATTCTTGACTGATACCATCACAGTCAACAAGGGTAATACGCCGCCTTTGAACGTAGCCTGGCTTTGCCTGAATTTCACCCTGTTCAATAAACTTAACCCTGAAGAAAAAAGGCTAAAGAAAACATTAGTAACCGAACAACGAAAGGAAATTGTAAATGGTGCACACTTTTCAAACATTAATTATTCACATGAAGCAGAAGAGACAAAGATATCTTTACATAGTTACATTAAGCATAACCATCATTGTGACCACTAAAAATAGCTAAAATAGTTTCAGCTTCACAATGGGCTGGACATTATAATGGCAACGGTCATCTGCTGAAGCGATCATGCATAAAAATATTGGGTGTTTGTAATCCTATAGTGAGTCAAAATTATTACAGTGACACATTTATTGCAAAAATCAACATGAAAAATTGACTGCATAACAGAAGTGGATGATTCACACCCCAGGTTAGAACGGAAACAAAGATGAAGGAACAGTAAGAGAAAAGTAAGAGAACAGGATATCAGTCTGTCTAATAAGACCCCAAACCCCCATTGGCGTATTTCTGTAACTTAACTCAGGATTTTCTTTCTTTCAAAGCATGTCTTCCCCACCCTGCCAACCCATAATGAAGTAGGAAAGAATATGTATTTTGTATTACGAACTAGCGAGCTAATAAAGGAAAAGCAAAGGAAGCGCAAGATGCTGTGGAAAGACTGATCAATACAGTATCCCCTTGAAGAGGGCATATCAGTGCATGAGATGCTTTCTAAACGATACAGGTGCTGATCAAGGACAGCAGCCGCCACTGCTTATCTCATTAACTTTCTATTTTCCTAATCTTTTGTCTAAATTTTTAATTTACTTTTACAATCCAGTTCTCAATAAAGGACCAACTTCAACATTTCTATCAATTACACAATCAGAGATTGGAGGTATCAGTTTTTTGCACTCATCAGTTTTTTCAGCATCGTTTTTCGGTGGTCTTCTTTTTTCTCTTCAAAAAAAAATCAGTGTCTGGATAAAGAAATGCTTAGGAAATACTGAATCAAAAAAATTAATTATGAGAAAAAATTTTATCGACAAGGAAACATCTTACAACTGTAATTATTTAATCACGTCTGAGCTATTGCTTAAAATTGAAACATGCTCACTGACAAATCAACATACATCCCGACTCAAATCCACAATACATTGAACTACCAAGAATGTCAACACTCTGAATCTACTGAACCAGAAACTAGGATCTTTGAATCCACAAGAGTTGCACCTGAATCCACAATCTCTTGGATACAACTCTTCAGACTATAAGCACCACTGAGGAACTCTCACAGCACAAAGAGTACTCAGAGTTGGAGAACAACTCTGAAATTAAGGGGAAAATAGATTGAGAGGGAAAGTGAGCACATTGGGGGCCTTCTATTGGCCTCAAAAAAGAGTGTGACGCACAAAATGTAGAGAGTAAAGAGACAATATATGTGCCAGCTTCTTGTCAGGTATGATAGACAGGTGGTGAAACCAATTTGCCTTCAAAATGACAATAAAACGATTTCTGAGTTGTAGCAAACCTGACGCTAGATTCTGTTACGACTCCCTTGAATATACCACTGTCATAACTAAACGAGAATGTATCAATTGATTGGAGAGTGATGGTGAGTAAGAATCAGAAGGAATCAAGACTGTATAACACCAGATTGTTTGTAAGAATCAAGATTGGAAACAGTGAATTTGAGCAGTGAAGTCTGAAGACACAGAGAGATAAGATGGTGACAATGAGCTGCTCTCTCCCTCGGGGGGTGTTGCAGGGATTGAGCTGAAGAAATTCCACCTGGCTTGGAGAGTCTGGATCAATACTCCCCTCTCTAACAAATCTGAGGATCAGTCAGATTGACTTCTCCACGAGGACAGGAGGATCTCCAGCCCTTTCAAATGACTTCAAGAAATTGATATCCCCTTCCTCCTTCACAATCTGCTTCATTTTTAGTAAACCTCTTCTTTCCTTATTGCATTTGAAATGGCACGGGTGTGTCTTGCACGTAACTAAGCATTACGACTATGTCTCTAACTTTGGGAAGTCCTCGTAAGGACCTTACCAGATTGTGGTAGATATCAGGAGATTCAGTCAAATAGATTGCTGTCTGTTATGCCTCCCCGTTCTTGATAAGAAGATTGCAGCGTGGAGTTGCTGAGAACCAACAATGCTTCCAAGGATTCAATATCAAATGTGCGATAGAGTTGAGAAAGTACAAAAAAGAGACTCAAAAGTAGAACAAGAAGATGGAAGGGAAACTCGAACTAGTGTATCAGATCGATAATCCTCCCTCTGGATCGGGAACCTCCCATTCTCCAGCCCGCTGCTGCTGCAACTAACTTCAAGATCTCCTCCTTTCTAATCTCCTTCCTGCCTTTTATTTATAGGCTCTTATTCCATTGACCGTTCTACCTACATTATCCAGCGACATTTAGATCTCTGATACGTACATGGTAGACTCTTATCACCACTCCCTCCCTCCAAGTCCAAATTGTCCTCAATTTAGGAAGGCAGGGAACTGTTAAGAAATGACACTGACGTCTTCCCATGTCGCTTCAAAATTGGGTAAATTCTTCCGCTTGATGAGATGCTGCACCCCTTTTGTGGAGAAACTTCTTTTAATCACTGCTTCAGGATAGACATGTCATTCCCATTCATTAGAAATGTTAGCAGGGACAGGTAAAATGTTAATATTATCTCCCACAACTTTGCGTAAATTTGATATATGGAAAACTGGGTGAATATTTGCTGTCTCGGGGAGGTCCAGTTTATATGCTACAGGTGCAGTTTTTATTACAATGGTGTAAGGGCCAAATACTTTGGCGCTAATTTTTCCAACATTTGTTCGGCAAAAGATTTCATCATATATGGTCAGATTTTCAAGTATCACCAACCTGAAACTCAATATCATGACGATGTTGATCTGATTTCCTTTTCATAATTGCTTGGGCTTTGGTCTGGTGGCATTGTAATTTGGATAAGATATTGTCTTTTTCTGTAAGGAGTCCAACAAATCTAGAGGACAAGGTAGAGAAACATAGTGGATGATGGGAGGAGGATCTCAACCATAACAGCTTTGAACTGTAATAACTATATTTGTAGTTATAACTTTATGTGTCAACTTTTTAGACGTGTGAAAAGAAGTTTTATAACTATATTCTGTCCATACTAACCATTGTGGCCAATTCTTTGGATATTCAGAAACAAAACAGCGTAGGTAGCATTCCAAGCTTCTATTCATGACCTCTGTTTGTCCGTCACTTTCAGGGTGATAGGATGAAGTGAGTTTGAGCATTGTTCCCTGAATTTTGTGAAGTTCTCTCCAAAAATAGCTAGTAAATGCCTCTGTCTGAAACAACAGAATGGGGAATTCTGTGTAGTCTGACAATTTCCTTAATAAAAATGTTAGCAATATAGGGGGCCATGAACGGGTATTTAACACCCACATAATGGCAATATTTGCTGGACCTGCAAACTACTAGCATTATAGAGTTATATCCCTCAGATTTTGGTAATCCTCCAATGAAATCAATGGACACGTCTTCCCATATATGTTAAGGGATAGGGAGTGGCTGTAGTAACCCTGCGGGAGAGAGTTTTGTTGATTTGCAACACTGACAAATTTGGCAAACGGCGACGTATTCTTTGATTCTCTTTTTCATACCCTTCCAATATAACTGTTGTGCAATAAGTTTATGAGTTTAAAGTACTCCATGTCCACCAATTTTGGCATCGTGAAACTCTTTTAGGACCAGGGGAATAAGATATGAATTTATGGTAGTACCATTTTACCTTTGTAGAAAAGAACATTGTTTTGCAGAGAATAGTTTGGTGTAGTGGGTAAATGAGAAAGAAATGTTTGTTTGACATCGGAGAGTTTGGGATCTTGGTCAATCTCCTTATCCAGAACTGGCCTATCTAACCAATGTGTCACCGAGATGCTGTGGCAATGTGGTTGATTATCTGCCATAGATTGGGATAAAGTGTCTGCCACTATAGTGTGCGTTCCTGCCTTGAACCCGATTTCAAAGTTGAAACCCAACAGTTTGGATACCCACTCGTGATAATGTAGCGGTACTCCTATTCTGGGGTCGAAGGGATCATAGAAAACTTTAAAATGGCATTTGAGATATAAAACTGCATAGAGGTACTCTACATGATCCTGCCCAATATGACCATTCGGATTACATTGACGTGGATCACTTCACATTAGAGAATACAGAACATAATACACAAGCACCGTGGAGATCCAATCACGAGAGGCATACAGATCTGTCAGCCAACACTGCTCTAAAGAGCCAGTTCGAGTATCTCAACCGGATGGAATAAAAGAAAATATTTACGCACCTCATATGTTAAAGAAACCAACATACAATTGAAACTCGGCATCCCATGTATATTTACTTCCTACAGGTGTACTTTCAACTGCTTCATTTATGTAGTATGGACAGCTTATCAGATAAATGTATATATACAACCCGATTATGTAAGGCTCTCAGCCAGTTATCTTTGACGAATAGAAAATAAGAGCTCAGCCATTGATGCGTCACAAAATTGTTGAAGTAAAACATCCTGCTTAAAGATGAAAAGTAGCACTCTTGCTATCAGCAATAGCTCTCCAGTTGTTAGACGCTTGAATCCAACATGGAATCAGAACCAGGTCGCACATTCAAATCACAGAAGCAACATGCTACATGTTTGGGCCAGAAGTAGGCCAGCAGTAGGTGTTGTGGGGAATTGCTGAAGAACAAAATCCTGCTAGAAGATGAAAAGTAGCGACCTTGGTATCAGCTATGGCTTTTAGCAGAGTTGGTAAGTGCCTGAATCTAACGAAAATGTTTAATTTTCATTCATAAAAAGGTGCAAAAAGTATTGAACATTAAATAAATAAAAAAGTAAAAGGAACTTGGAATATATCGTACTATGAACCTAATCATCGCCTGTATTTGGTGAGCATACCAAAGAATATGTTTGCAGAAATAATCAAAAGATAAAATATTCACATAAAATGGGCGAGCAAAGGGTAGCCATGTAAAAATTTCAAATTCAATGATTGAGGGTTTTACATAAAAGGTTATCCCAAAGCTCAACATAAAACATGAGTCATTATTGCAAACACCAAGATATTCTTACCTTGTGTAGAAAGAGTAGGAAGTGCCCTGCTTAAAATCGTTTGCAGAAATTGAAGAAAATGTATCTGAACAGAATTGCGCACCCAGAAGCATCGCATCTTCATCGTTGTCCTGTGAGAAAAAAACATTTACAAAGCTGAGCAATGTCAGAAGTCTCTATCAGGACAGAGAAAATAGGATTTGAAAGATCAATAGGAGAGGAAGAGGAATATCCAAGATCCGCCAGATGCAATAAATTGGGGGTCTAAGACGGATACAGCTTGAGATCCAAAAGCATTTCAGAATTCACCCACTGTCAGCCTAGAATGCATGCTGATTAGAATGGCCTAACGAGCTCCCCAATCACCACTGTTAGCCTGTTTTCCAAGACCTTTGCTATGATAAGGTATTAAGAGTTAGACAGAGAATTAAGAATAATTCACCAACACTCGCATCCCTTTGACACTTTGGCAGCATACCAGATAGGTGTCGTTAATCCTCACCGGAACTCCTTGACGGTGGCTACTATCTATGCCTTAAACAACTCCCAAAATGCCCTAAAAAAGCACATTGGGAAACCACCAGCCCTTTGATGACTTAAAAAGAACACTGGAGTCCATTCCCTGTTCAGATCCTTGCTGGCAACCCAAATCTCTTCCTTTGAGAAAGGTCGCACCAATGGCCCTGATTGCAATTTGCCATGAGACGGAAGAACCTTGTGTTAGCATCCCCCTCCTTCAGCCACGGCTGCCTTGACCTTTGTCTCCAATTCATCTGCACCATATCTTTCTCTGCTATCATCAACATGCACCCGCGCTGCTCATTTTCCTCCTCTTCTGATAGGGTTCTAGAATACTCAAGACCATCCAAATCCTTAATTCCGACTGAGGCATTGATATGCTCCCAGGATGATATTGATGTAGCAATTGACAAAAAGAAACACTACTTTGAAATTCAGAGATTACAAGGAATTTCTAAATTTAGAAATGCTATCCAACAACAGTCACTGATGAGGACAGAACACAAGCAATGTGTGGGAAGAATGCAGTTGGAGAAAAAGAGGTGGAGTGAGGAGAAAAGATCGAGACGACGCAGATGGCTCTTATCTTCCTCTGAGGAGTATCTCCCACTTAGCCCATTGTCGTGACCGCCAATATCCAAGAAGGTGTTCAAATGGTCTCTCTTCCTTATTTACAGGTGGGGTCCTTGCCTATTCATTTCCTCTTTCGTCATTTGACGTGACAATGGTGAGACGACTCCTCTTTGTCATTCTCTCTAAGTATGTCGGAGTGAGATCCGTATCAGGCATCAGATGGCCGTCTATTTCCCACCCCTTATTTTTTTCCAAAACTCCTTTTTTATAGCGTAGGCCTCCAATTTTGTTAGCCAACCTCATCCTTGCTGAACCCTCTCTTGGACCAGATGACCCCTAGCTGATAACCTCCTTGAAATCCGCCTCCTAGGGTCAGGGAGGAGAACAGAAATGATTAGGGAATGACAAAGTATCGCCAAAGCAAGGGTCACTGTTCTACTGAGGAAACCTTCCTCTGCAGCGCGTGGGAGAGAGAAAGGAGTCACAACCAGTGAGAGAGAGAGAGAGTGTGCCAGGCCTCATGACTGGACCCTTGTACTCTGGGATTTCTTCTGCACATAGATCCAACTTCAGAACACATCGTGACCAACCCCTTGTTTGACTTTTCTCATTAAATATAAAAACCCTCATAATCGAAGGCTAAAATAAACAGCATATTTATCAAAAATCCCTGCACGGAAAAAGCACAGGCCTCGCTGCTATCACTCTTGGATTTCTGCCACCGTCTAGCATACTTGCCAGCATAGAGGTTGCTTGTTGATAGGTGTAGTGTCTGGGATGTAACTGCCCTTTGATATCAAGTTTGTCCTGAATCCTTCCACAATTCCTAGTGAAGGTCTAACTGGTTCTGCATAGGGAGTGTGTTCTGAAAGATTACGGTGCTTGTAGAAGTTGTAGAATTTAATCAGCCTCAGCAGATACATTCCTCACGACTCGAAGGCCAACTGTCGTTCTCATTTCCACCACTGCACCAATTCCATCTTTTATGCATGCTCCAGAAAATTCATGAAAGGCGTCAGGGTTATGCACACCAATTCTTTCAAACTCATGCCTGTCATCTAGAGTCATAATCCCATCCATTGGAAAGCACATCTAGAGATTATGGTCTCAATATAATTTCCCTCTGTGGGAAAGTTCAGCCGCTGGAGAGAGTGAGGAAGAAAAGACAAAATAAATGTCTCCATTTTAATATGTAATAATTTAAACATGACTTAAAATTACAAGATGAATCTCACTATACTAATTCCCATTCATAATGCAAGACAGCAAAAACAAGAGACGAAAATACATAAAATAATTAACAGTCCTGGATGTGGGCTACCTCATCCAGCAATATTAGGAGGTACTCTGTGGGCAAAAGCCGCAAATAACCAGATCCTGTTGCACCGGTCCGGAGGCAACATCCAGTAAGAAAGACTTCTCGCCCCTCCTTGAAAATCCCATGCTCGGGATGCACCAAGTTGTAGTATCTGGCATCAAAAATCATTTTCAGACAAGTCGCACCAAATAAAGGATGCCTAATCAAAGCTGATGAACATTTTCATGAGCTGCAGCTTTTGTCATTAGTAAAAAGGATATCTATCAAAGAAAAAGGATGTTCAAGGCATTTCTATAACTCTTCATAGGGTGAATGACCTTCAAACACCATACCTCCGGTGGAGATATAAATCAATCGTACAAGAACTCCAAAAATCTCCTAACTTCAGCATGTAAATGTCCGTTCCTGCCAAACAGGACTAAATAGAATTAAAATGACTATCTGAAAGTAAAAATGATAGAGGTCGTTTTCTCTACTTCTGACATCTTTCTTTCACTGTTCATATTATCATTTCTCGTTTACAATCTTGGTTCGAGGTTAGTGTAGATCTGCACCCAAGATTTTAAGCGAAAGATGTATTTACAAATTTATATAGTCAAGTTATTTGATCAAAGATACAATGCAACAAAGGCAAACGATTCTTATTTCACTAATACAAATGTAAAAGATTTTGTGTGGGGTTCGCCATCCTTAATGATGATGACAACAAGATGATGGTGAGTCTTCATCGTCTCAGTCGCTCATCTCTGACTGGGATAATGATGATAAAATCATCATTGCCAGCTTATCGGAGAAAGATGAGTCATCACTGTCCTTGTCCTTTGTCCATGACAGGATGATGATAACCGAGATGTCATCCTCATCTTAGAGGAGCATGATGACGAGGACAATGATGATGATCCAGATGATGGAAGAGAAACCCACTTGACTTGTCACCGCCGCTTCAGCCTGCTGCTGCCATCGGCCTTCTGGCAGATCGTGCGGTTGATATGCCAGCCATATGACCAGCCTTCTATTGTCTCTCCATTCTGAGCTTCTTGTCATTAGTGAGGACGACGAGACAATGATGATGAGTCGTCATCGCCCTTGTCGTTCGTCTGTGTCAAGATGATGCTGAGGATGATGAAATCGTCATCACCAATAAGGCTTTTGACAATCATGATCATATTTTTGGTTGATGATGATGAGTTCATCCTGGACGGTGAACCCTCCTCTCCATTTTGGGTGTTTATCGTAATGCACTAAAAAATTGAAATAATTAAATTTCATTACCCACTAAAAAACAATGGAATCACTTGGGTCTCAAGGTGATAGGATCCTCAACCTATCTGGGGGTAGTTTCTTCATGTTAGCCCATAGGGGCATTTCAGTCATTTGGCTATTATGTATTTCCTTTAAATAGGGATGCCCTCCGTTTAGGAGGGCAGCCAAGAAGTAGAAGAATGAAGTAGTGTTCTTGTCTTCCCTCTCCTCGTCTACATCTGGTCTCCCTCTCTCCCTCAATGATCCCCGGCCTTCGTGATCGTCTCTACCTCACCGCGTCTTCACACGGCCCGTCCCCGGTCGATCCCTGCCCCATCCGTTCGACCCTTCTTCAGATCATTCCCGTTTCTCCTCTCTACCCCGGGAACTTCTACCCCGCCTCGTCCTCTACCCTCCTTCTGATACGAGCCTAGATCAAGGTTCGTATCACATGGCAGCAGATTTGGATGATGAAAATACCTGGCAGGACATAAACCTTGAGCACGACTGCTTCCAGAATGCTGTTTATTGACAAGAACTCCTTTTCATAAATTGCATCAATGGTAACCGTGTTTGGCAATCTTGTCCGTCTTCGTCGCTTATCCAAGGGAATCATGTGTGCAAGACTCCTTCTAGAAGAATGATACCTCTTTTGCTCATTCCACGCCTACAAGACATTAAACATACAAGTTGTGCCCCAAATAAGAGCAATGGTATGGCAATTATGTCAGGAAGCAGATGAGCTTAACCTCAGAGAAAAAGAATCACGTAGACTTTTCAATAAGATTATGTAAAATGATGTGAAACTTGTTCAAGAGAGAAGAAGGCCTAACAAAATCATGGGGACTTAAATGGATCTCATATCTTTGTTTTTTAACCCCATATTGTATGGTGGATCTTGAAAGATGTGAAAGATCTTCCTCCAAGACGTAGATATAACTCTAATTGAAGACGGCTTTCCACAGCATTCCATATGTTATTCCTAAAGTCGAGTATGGAATTATGTCACTCACTTAAATTGAATATTTGTTTCGCTCATTTTCCTGTTAGGATTGGAAATCCTGTTCTTTGCATATAAAAATCATCAGATCATTGGTTTTGGAAATGGTGTAATGTAAAGTTTTCTTCGAATCATTTCTACTTGAATTTAACCTTTCAGCAAAAGACCGTAGATATTTCAAATCATTTGCTGACATGGAAAAAGTAAGGCAAAACCTTAAAAATGATTTAGATATTGGACGCATAATGGTAAAAAAGTGCATCTCATTAGGACGAAGATCGCAGCCTTCTCTAGTCCCCTCACAATATTTTTCCCTATTGGTTTAGCCTGCTCTAGCCCGTTCATTCGTAGAGCTACTCACTGAAAAAAACCGTGAATTTTGAAAGAACTTCTCGTCAGCCTTTCCCAGATATGAATATATCTGATGCAGAACGGGAAAACTCGCATCAGCATCTCCATTTTAATTAAAACCAAGTTCTGAGAAATAGAAAACCCGGTCAGCCAGAAGTGAAGAACTCGCATCAGCATCTCAATTCCAATAAAAACACGGGTAAAACTAAAATCCAAGTTCTGAGAAATGGAAAACCCGGTCAGCCAGAAGTGAAGAACTCGCATCGGCATCTCAATTCCAATAAAAACACAGGTATAACTAAAATCCAGGTTCTTAGAAATCGAAAACCCGGTCAGCCAGAAGTTAAGAACTCGCATCAGCATCTCAATTCCAATAAAAACACGGGTATAATTAAAATCCAAGTTCTCAAAAATAGAAAACCCGGTCAGCCAGAAGTGAAGAACTCGCATCAATATTGCATTTTCAATCAAAAAAAGGGTCTGATTCACATGCCAAGCTCTGAGAACTAGAAAGCCCGAGTGAGTAACCTGGAAGAGCTCGGAGAGAATGATGGCCGGCGTGACTCCGCTAGAGTAAGCGAGGCAGGTTTTGAGCATGCGAGAGACCACCCAACTCCAAGACGGACTACTCCCCTCATCAATGACTACGCTATCAATCTCGCCAACAACAGATTTCCCTTCCTCCTTCAATGGCGATAGCTCTGAGATCGCGTAATCCACGAATTTGAGAAAAGCGTCGTGACCCATTTGGATTTCGGCCAAGATTTCATCTGGGTCGCTTCTTCCTGGATCTCTGGAGGAGCCCTTCTCCATGATTTCAAGCAATGGCGGGAAGATTCGGACTTTGTTCTTCTTCCTTAGAAAAATAGCAGTTGGCCCAGCATTTATTTAAACTCATAATAGGAAATTATGTTAATTAATTTCATCTCTAATTCTATACTTAATGAAGGCAGAGGATTAGGGAAGGTTATTATGATTCTGTACATAGCACAAATTTGCTCAAAGGAATAACTTTATTATGATTTTGAAATTTTATGTTGCTGATAGAAGAACATTAAAGTGCAAAATATTCAAATAAGCATAATCAAATATCCTGCAGATAAATAACGTTTTTTTAAATATTTACTGGTGTGAAATTATTTTCATATCAATTGGATTCTACCACTACTTAGATAATAATTATAATGTAACTCAAATTTAGGGGCATTATGTTTATATTTTAATAACATTACGTTTAATGTGTGCATGAATGATTTTATAAAATATTTATTAGACACAAATTAAATTTACAATTATTGAATTCCTCCACAACCTACGCAATTATCATAATGTTAGACAAACTTAGGTGCATTGTGTTTTATTTTGTAAGAACTTTAAGTTTATTGTGGGCATGAATTATTTTATAAAATATTTATGAGACAAAACTTAAAATTTCAATGATTGGATTCCACCAATACATACATGATAATTATAATGTTAGTCAAACTTAGGACCATTATGTTTTCTATTTTAAGAACATTGAGTTTAATGAGGGCATGAAGTATTTTATAAAATATTTACGAGTGACAAATTAAATTTAAAAATATTGGATTCCACCACTACCTACATAATAATTATAGTGTTAGTCAAACTTAGGGCATTATGCTAAATATTTAAAGAATAGTAGGTTCAATGTGGGCATGAAGTTTTTATATAGTATTTATGAGAAAAAAATGGAGACAATAGAAATGAATGACAAAATATACCTTTACGAAAATAAAGGTGAAATGCATTCGCACGTCATGATCAATACAAGAAATATTGGTGTTAAAACGTTCAACATGCTGAAGCAAAGAAAAGAGGGTCAGCTAAATGAACCTTCAGGTCCCCGTCATTACCTTTATATTCATTTTCGGTATCATTATTGATGTTGTCATCCCCTCCCCACCAACACTTCAGTGGCATAGGTAGTTCAATGCTCTCTATTGTCAACCTGGATCGATTGTAGTTGATGACGGTAAGATCGATGGAGAAAAATCTCTTTCACGGCACACTTGTCGCCAAGACTGACACAAACTCCTTCGCAACCACAGATAATCATGGGTACAAGTGCTCACATGTAACCTTCCACAAGTGAAATGGTTCTGTCCCCTTAATAAGAGGAGAGCTAATAAAGACATCTAGCTCATGCACGGAATCAGCAAGGGATGCATCTGGCTACCACTCGTCGAGTGGTTCACTTAAAAAAGATGTAGTTATCTAAGCTTGACACAAACATCTAGAAGAAATTAAACTAACCATGCTATGATTAATAGTGACACCATACAAAGTTAAGAAGATATGACTTCATCCTCATAGCCATGGTCAACTAACTATAGCATCATGGATGGATCAATGAGTCCAGCAACACTGAAGGCCTGGTTACAATTGAGGATTGTTGCATATAGTCATATTGGTCTTCATTGCCAAATGAGTGTTGTAGACAGTCATTTGTTATCGTGATGATAAGACACTATCTACTTGAAACATAGTCGTATCTCTGATACCATGCCGAACATTGTCGAGACGTCTCATTATATCTACGATGGTAACAATAGCTTCATTTGTTGTTGGCGACTTTGATAACCATTACAAGGGGCTGCAATATACATGAGAAATCATTGATCATCTTCCAATCCTTGTCAACCAACGCAGGTTTCTTCAACATATTCAATGACATGATTTCAAGAACATCCCTCTTCTCAACATTGGCAACACACATCTCATACATTGAATTCCACCTTATCAGGTAGTCTAAGGGAACCGTTCTCTAGTTTGGTAGCCCACGATGCTTCAGCTTAAACTCTACCAAACCTTGGAGGATGCTTGAACTCATATTTCCCCTAGTGTGGGGGCCTTTCAAATAGCATATGCTAGACACAGGCTCACCTCATTTCTCTGAAGTTTGTGCATCGAATGTCAGTGATGCACATGCAATGTCGGTGAGTTTTCTTTATATGCTCTTCTTCATATACTTGTAAAATGTATGTGAATTTTGTTTGATAGCCCACAATGATAGGATATATTTGTCTACTTGTGCAATATAATGGACAATTCTGATGAAGTATTTATTCCTAATAATTGCCCGCAACAAATTGGAAAGACATGTGAAATGCACCAGTTCTTTTTATCTATACTCTACTGTACGGCAAGTATGATACTGCTTCTAACCACCTGTTGTGTCAAAGTAGTCAGCTATTGACCTATTGCTGGCACTCCTCCCCCCTTGGCCTTCAAGGCAGCATACACTTTATGATGAAACCTCTCTAGATGTCTCAAGAAATGAGTATTGCGTAGATGTTTTCTATGGTCTTCAATGACATCACATAAGTTTCTCTTGAACTGAAGCATGACATCGTGCGAGTGATCCGATTTGCCATCAGCCCATTTGATTTATTGATCTAATATGCAATGCAATCTGTTGACCCAATCCTATAAACTGAATTGATATGGCAAAGTCAATTGATTGATTTACCTAATCAGATCATGATGAAGGTAAACTGTGTGTCAGCTTTTCATGTCATTGCAATTTTAACTTGCCTACAATCAAATAAATTTGATAAAAGTATAAAGCTCACTCAAACGTATAGTTGGAGTAAGGTCGTCTCCACAAGGACTGGCCTTCATAGATTTATTTAATAATTGAGTTATTTGTTAATAAGCAATAATAATACTAAAGGTAATAAGCATGAGAAGAAATAAGTAGTTAATAAGTAGGGGAAATCTTCGGTTAATAAGAGAACTAGATAGTAGACAGGGATAATAATAATGATTATTAAGATTTAAGTGGTTAGAGAAGAGTAATTGTGTTCTTAGTAAGATGTAAGGAGATACTTAATAAGAATAATTATTTTAATAGAATAAAGAAGAAGAATAGAGTAGAAACTTGACATCTAGAGAAGTACTTAGATATACTAAGAATTTAAGAATTAGATGGCTACAGAGAGTAAATGATTATCTAGTTATAATATAATAAAGTAAGTCGCTAGATAGATATAGAGATATTAAGAGCATATATTTTATAGAATGTTATAGAAGTTTAATTTCTTAATTAAAATATGTTCATAAGGTTACTTAGATATAATAACTAGGTATAATAACCAGCTCGGCATCAGGTTACTTAGATATAATAACTAATTAGTTATTATATAATTAATACATTTATTTTATAAGTTATTTATTTATTTATTATATTAGAAAATGGTAGCTAACGGGTAGTTTTGTCGAACGCATCTCATGTGTTCAACAGAATGCACGAGAGAGATTGGGGTGTATATTCATTATATGTTTTAGATTTTTATAACGTTGATAAAAGCAAACTTATATGAATCGATAAAAAAACTCAAATCCACACAAAGTGTTTGTTAAAATGCCTCACAGAGAGTGCGGTGAAGAAAACATGAAGAACATTGATCAATCTCTAACTGTGAATGAAATCAAGCATTAGGATAAGTGAAAACATAGAAATCAACTGAAGAAACCCATAAAAGATCGTGAATATCCCTGATTCGATGAGAAAGGGCGGCGGTGTCGATCACTGCGCCTAGCTTCGGTGTGCAGTCTCATTTGCTCATCTCCTTCGTCCTGGCGCTAATCCAGGCTGCTCCAAACCTTCTCTGATACTTTCTTGAGCTGGTTGAGCCTCTTCGGCGCTATCACCTTCTCCGACTTGGCCAGACGAGCCCGACAAGGGTCTTCTACTGTCTACAATGATTGTGTCAAAAGATGCAAAATTAGGGCCATTAAACCCCCTTGAACAGCTAGGGACAGACTTCCCAGGCCGTCCGATGGAGGGGGACGACCCTAGGGGTCCTCAGGGGCGTTGGATGGCCTGAAGGTCCCCCCCCCCCCACCAGCCAAAAATTGATGTCCGGCAGGCGGGGTCAACGGCTAGGGGTGAGGATGGATGGAGATGCACATGGTCGTCTGATTCCTCTCATCTGGATCTGATAGCTACGATTAAATCACAACTGTGGACCTAGATTAAGTTGGTGTACCTCGTTGGGCCACGTCAGCCACCCTGTCAGCTGCCTCATCATCGTTCCTCCCTCTGATTCATCAGCCAAAGGGTCCCGCGTCCGCGTCATCCGCAACAACCAGTAGGAGCCTTAGAAAAGAAAATAAAAATTGATTAAATAAAACAAGCAGATCTCGTCGTCTGATCTTCTTTAAGAAGATTGGATGGCTGAGATCATATCCGACTATTAAGAAAAAGCCCGACATGACACGCGCTCTAGGTCAGGTTGGCTTGAAGCCCGGTCATGGTTTCTTTTAACATTTCATAAAATCGCGACCCAACGGACTGCAATTGATCTTGCTGTTTTTTGGCCCAGCTCGGCATAAGGTTAAAAAGAACATGGGTATATAATCCCATATTGGATGATTTTGAAAATGAGACGATGTAAAACTTGAGATATATATCCAATATTGAATTAGAACGACTCCATCTCTAAGGGAATATGGTGGTCCTCCATGGGAGCCTCTATGGCACCAGGCTGGGTGTGTGCGGCCAGTTGCCGCCATGCTGGCTATAGGCGGGCTTGAGTGCCTTGCGCTCGACTGCGTGTGGCCGGCTAGGGGCCTGCTTAACCTGGTCAGCCCCTAGCTGGTTGCATTAAATAAACCCCTTATTTATTTATTTATTATACATGTAAATTTTCTTCTTTTTGCTCCTTCTCCCATTTTTTTTTTTTTTTCAACCTTAATTTCACACCTGCAACAACATGAATGACATACTAAAAAGAGCATTAATCATATTAAAAATGATTTAAACATATTTTTTGTTATGAAATTATTGTAAATTTGAAGATAATACATATAAAGTGACCCAAAATGACTTTAAAATATGTATGATTGCACACCACATTTTGGGTCTATCAGATCACACTCAAAGTCATTTAAAAAAATTATTCTTTTGATCTGATTTCGAACAAACAGATCCTATCTGCCCATCAGTAAAACATGGACGAATCGAGAAGAAACTACTGAATTACATCCTTGAAGCATGCCAATTTGATTTTGGGAAAATGAGTAAAAACAAAATAAAAGAAGCAGAGTTTTAAAAAATCAGTTTAGCCTGCAACATTGCTTGTGGTTAAAGGGTCTTATTGAGGAAAGTAAAATGAAAAATGCAAAGAAGTACCTGATCTCTTTCACAATGATATATAGTTTTCAGAACTAGATTAAAGGTATCATTACAAGAAGTTTAGGCCTAGAAAAGACAAAAAAACAGCAAGTTAAAATGGCCCAATCCAATACCACCTTAGCCACAAAACTGAAGAAGGAAATTATTATGCATTCAAAAATAATTCCAAGACCATGTGGTATCTTGACAACATGAACTTCTGATACGAGGTAGCTCACCTCAGAATCAAAAAATGAATAATCTGAACCAATGACATTATCGAATTCAAACCAAATTTCATCAACTTTTGATGTTTGAGCTAATAAATAAAAGGCAATCAAATTATTAGCTAAAACATCAAAAGTCATGTTCACTTCTGAAAGAGTTTGATCAAACTCTGATGAAGTGAACATGACTCTAGTCTGATTATGTTATTTTAGATTTTAATAACGAGTCAAAAGCAAGACAATCAGAAAAAGATTGACTTCTTTCATATAAATGACCTTTATATTTTCAAATCTTGACTCAAGTTTAATTCATATCTAAATCTGATCACATTCTGATTTTATTCAAATGAAGGGCCTAAAACAAGAACATCAAAATTATTAAGTTGACTCTAACTTGAGTATTGAAGGGGCAGTGGAAGTGCTCCAACTCTAGATCAGTCAATCTTCCAGAGAAATCGAATATTGAAGGGGCAGTGGAAGTGCTCAAGAGAAGTGCTTGTGAAAACATAAGTGCTCAAGAGAAGACCCATCAGATTTTGATGTTCAAACACCCAACCAGTTTTTTTCTTCATTTTAATTAAATATTTGGTCAAATTCTCACATTCGCACCAGACAAGGCTTTGTGTGATGTGTGGTGTTATTTACCAGTGGGGTGTTTGATGTGAGGTCCAAAATTTGAACCGCACCATATATCACACTTTTTGCACCGGACGCATAAATGGACTTACCCTGTTGGGGACGGATGACTGTTTTTTATTATTTTTGTCCCTTATTGTCATCAGTCATTTGTCCTAACCTCCGAATGAAAAAAGAACAAAAGCTTGTGTGCCATCTATCCCACTATGTCATTGGGTATTGGATATTAACTCTTGGTTTAGAACCATATGTTACGTCCAACCATATGTCATCCTTTTACTGATGGAACGCTCCCAAACGACATCGACAAAACGTCATCAGAGCCGTCCTCACCATCATCAGCATCATCGCCAGTTCGTGTCCAGCTCGACTGGCACGCCAAAGCATCCATGAAGATGCTCGGGTTTAAATACCCCTGGTAGAGCACGTCCACACACGTGTTTGCTTTTTAATTATCTGTTTTTTTTCATCCAATTTAATGTTTCGTGTTCATCATGACGAGTTCACCGTACTCGTCGTAACACATCCGTATCGTCACGTTTTATCCATCATTTTATTTCAAACTGTTTTAAGTTTTTCCCCTATGTTTTCATTTTTAAGTGTTGTAAAAGGGGTCCCTTATTGGGCCCCTTATGTAAACTTTGTAATGGGCCCATCATGGCCCTATATAAGGCCATGATGGGCACGTTCAGAGACAGATCTGATTATTTTCTAGTGGCAGTTACTTGTGTTGTTCAAAACCAGGTCTCGTTTGAGGAAGAACGGAGAGGAGAAGAGGAAGGAAAGGGGAAAAGAGAGAGTAAGGGAGGAAGAGGTTGTGGGGAAGAGGCATGTCATTACAGTCTACACATACCCGTATCTTGTCGCTGCCGATAGATCACCGATCAGATACCTGCCAACTGCGAACCACCGACCGCTAATCCTTTCCCGCTCGTGGTTGCACCAACGCGTCCATTGCACTCGTCGACACCTGCCTTTTCAAAGATGATTCATCCTTGTGAGGTCTTGCTTGTCATCAAAGTGTCCACGGGAACATCTGCGTTGCACGCCATAGATCGGGGTCTTTCTCCGCACCAGTCAACACCATTGATTTACGCGGTCAGAAGACTGCACCGCGCGCGCACGACATGCCGCTATCCTGCAGTGAAATCTCCACCGACTGCCAGTTCTAGCGCCATGAAATCCGTCGCGCTTCTACAAACGATTTTGCGGATGAGTCTCGCATGCATTCGCGACACCAGAGCAGAAGATTTTGGTCTTGATTGTGCCCGCGACACCAACTGAGTCTCGGTCGTGACTGCAACATTCAGTTGGGTTTCAGTAATGGCCGGTGGAGTCTCGGCCGTGTGGCTGAGTCGCTCATGATTCCTCGAATGGGTACCGATTTGACCCTACTGTGATCCACCCAGCGACCATGCGCGTGCCTGAGTGCGCAGTTGCGGATCAGCTTCATTGCATGCAGAATCCCCTTCGCTTCAACCCCGTTGCTCTGATCAACAAGGGAATGGACAACGTCACCCTTGCTTGTTAAATTGCTGTGGGATCAGTTGTGCGGCCCGTATCCATGGATCAGAGCTTTTGGAACACGCAGAAACCTACGCGCTTCTCCTGCAGCTATGCAGAGTGCACCAGCCCTCCCTTTCCTGCGGCTGACACTACCGTCGTGTGTTCATTGATGTTGTTTGCTGCCAACATCTCGTGCTCCCAATTGCTGTCGTGCCTAAGTTGTACTGCATCCTTGTGTCCTGCACCATCACTACTCGCATTTATTGCCCATCTCCACTTGTGTTCATTCCCCCTTTGGTGAACCTGTCGAGTTCTATCTCTCGCTTGAGCTGAATTGTAGCCATCGTTGTCTCTTCTCATCTTCGACCTCCAAGAACTCACTCCAGCACCGCGTTGTCATCTGCTGTCAAACTCTAAAGTGCCATTACCGGCACACACTCTCTCCGCCACTGCCCACACCAACGATCACAATGACGCAGGTATTGACTACGAGCGTCACCACTGCCAAGTTACACCATTTCCCCTCGTTCACTCGTTACATTACTTTCTTCAGTATAATTTTGACTGCACTCCACCACGCTCGGGTCAGATTAGGTGAGAGAATTTACATCAAGAAAACCAAAAACTGAGTGTTTCCCTATGCACGAGCTGAGCCCGTCTGTTACGTGTGAGCCACTAAGAAATTATTCCGCTCGGTCTCGTAGTCACCGTTGTCGCTCTGACAAGGGTTAGAAGGTCACCTTCATCGTCATCAGTCACCCACTCCGGAGCTCGGAACTCGGTGAATCCCCACAAATTGGACCTGCACATACACTCCATCTAGGTCATTTGCACTCACCTAGTTACATACACCGTTGGGAATTACCTGTCGGACGATGCCTTTGACAACATCTAACATCACTTACTGAAATAAATCATCAGTCTTGACCATGGAGTGAAACATTTGGGCCATCTGTCCCATCCATCATATGGTGCTACGGATTTACTCTTGGTTTTCAACCAAATGTAACATCTAGACCATCAAATAAAAATGAAATGAAAGTGAATACGATATGAGGGATGACTGATTTCGTCATTCTGTTAGGTCCATCCCCAAGCCTTATTTTTACAAGGTTAATAATTATTTTTTAGGGAGTTTCTTGGCCAACTCCATGAAAGCAATTCACCCCCTTATACCTTTTGGAGCCCTTCAAGGATCTTGGTGTCTTAATTATCAATAACTCTAACTCCTGCGATATAGATATGTTTGATGATGAGGTGAAGGTGAGTCATCAGTAGGACAGAGAGATTTCAAATAAAATAAATAAATTTATGAGAATATAAAAAACCTAGACATGAATGGATCATGACCAGTGTGTGAAACAAGGAATTCATGGATGCTTTGTCACACTACCCCCTTAAGCTGGGATATGGATATCAAACATGCCCATCTTGGTGCACTATAAGTTGTATGAGGACTCCCTCGAGCTATTTTTGAAGATGTCGGGGTCATCTTGTTGTACACCTTTGATGAGTGATATGTGACCAATGATAATGTATTTAAAGAAGTTGTCACATACATAATGGCAATCAAGATCAATATGATTTGTGTGCTCAAGGAAGGTAGGACTTCTTGCAATAAAAATAGTCACCATGTTGTCGCAATAAATCTGCACAGTAGTCAAGACAATCATATCATATGCTCTATTAAAACATCATATCTATATCATCTTGCATTTAGTGGTAGCCATAGCTCGACATTTAGCAGCAACACCCAACCACGATGTCAAATATTATTTTGTGTTGCACCAGGTGATGAGGGTTCTCTTCCCCCTAGCAAGCGCAATAATTAGAGGTAGAACTTTGAGCATATCAATCATTATTGTAACCACAATCAGAATAAGTTCTTATCATCAAATTCTCATTATGCCTCTAAAAAAGTTCACATTCTGGAGAATGTTTAAAACATGCCAGAAGCCATAATGCAATAAGCTAGTGTACTTGTTATGGATCATGCATAAATTGACTAAGTAGTGCCAGGGTATTAACAATATCAGGGCGAGGAACAATTAGATAAATTAGCTTCCTGATAAGTCATTAATATTGATGTATATCCTCATAGAGAGGGGTAGTAACCAAACATTATGGTCCAGAGTCAATCATAGGAGTTTTTAGTTTGCACCTTACGATACTAGTCTCTTCTAAAAGATATTGTACATTCTTCTGTTGATTTAACACCATTCACCCATGCTGATATGAATTTTTTACTTCCATCAAGTATTTTGGGTTTCCACAAATCTCAATGGAACTGTAGACACTGCAGATATGTCTTGGCCGAGAGCACTATCACCCCTCCCTATTTCTAGGGATGATCATATCATTCCATATATGAGAATAATAATAATCTTCTCTTTTTTTTTTCAGAGCATTACACCCCCCCCCAATTATAGGGATGATCATATCATTCCATAAATGAGAATAATAATAATCTTCTCTTTTGTATTTTCAAAAAATAATGGGGCACATGTTATATCCCATAAAGCCATGTGTTGTCTTTATGTGGCTGAATTTATTGAACCATAATCTAGGACTTTTGTTTCAAAACATTAATATAACAATTTAGGTGACAGACCTCAGAAGTCTCCTGCAAAGCAACATTCCCCAAAAGATGTTCCTAATGCTTTGTCAGGGATCAAATGGAAATACATTAGACATGTCCAGATGATGAAGTTGCCAATCATAATTGATGGCCAAGGTTACTAGCAAATATTTTTATGACTCAAAATATTTTCAAGATTGTACTTTTGAGTAAAGACACATTTACAAGTAACAACATTGGCCCAAAATTAATGAGAGAGTAACAAAGTCCAACTTATGGAAATCAAAAAGGGTGTTGTATTCCAAATCCATCGCAACCTACCATAAAGATTTATGCATAGCTTCATGATAACATGCACATAAGCATGATAATTCATGTTTATTTCATGCATTTCACAGTGTAAATAAGCTAATTTTATGCATATTATCATGAATTTTATGTAATTTTCACCAAAAATACATATGTCCATTAAATAATTATTCTTGCGTTAAAGCCAGTATATTTTGATGTTTATAATGATTTAAATGGATAGTATATTAAAAAGGAAATAATTTGATGAAAACTTCATCCAAAAAGTAGTTACAGATAAAGAGATATTTAATTTTGAATTTTAGAGAAATTTCTGGATTATATTTGATATTTTCCAAGTATTTTTTTTAGGTTATAAAATGGGAAAATCAAGGCCCACTAAGGGGGGATGATGTGGAACAACTAGTGGCTCTCTTTTCTTGTGGAACAAGTCAATTTCGTGCCGTACAAGAGGGATGATGCGGAACAATTAGTGGCTCTCTTTTGTTGTGGAACAAGTCAAATTCATGCCCTACAAGGATGGATGATGCAGCATGCTATGGTAGCTCCCTATTTTGGTGGAACTACTCAAAAAAGAAAATGAATGTCTAGAAATAATCAAAATTCATATGGCCATAACTGCTGATCCCATGGGTAGTTTTGGCTGAGATTTTGGGGGAGATCCACCTCTTATTTCTCTTTCCATAACCTACGTCTGAGCCTACAAATCGATCCTGAAATTAGTTTCTTCTTGTACTCTTTTTGTCTTCCTCCATTTAGGAGATTTTGTGAAACAAAGGTTTTGGCATACCAATTTATGGTTTTTCTTCTTTCTAAAGTGAGTTTCTTCCCTCTCTTGATCTATCTTCATGTTTATTGCAACACGCCAAGGCACCGGGCGGAATATATGGGTCCATGAAGGGAGATTAATGCTTGGGAGCATCACCAAAGGAAGAGCTAAGTCCTAAACACTTAATTAAGATTTTTATTCCATTTCCCCATCTTTCTATCCGTTCCACATTCTCATATCACTTCTATCTATATTATAAGTTATTAAGCCCTATGAGTAGGGATTAGTAGCTTATACCCTAATTAGTGGTTTTCATAGGAAACCCCTAATTAGGGCTTTTTTCATCACATTCATTCATTCTTATCATCGTATCCTCATTCCACAATTTTAATACCATCCTAATCTCTGTTATAAGTTCATAATTCTTAAGAGTAAGAATTATGAATTTGTACGTATAAAATTATTATTTAAATTAAACGATCATATAACATTAATTATCGCTTCTTTCACACTCTTTACACCTAATCTACTTTCTCAACTATTAATTTTATTTAAAATCAATCTTAATCACCCAGTCTTCTCTGTGGCTTGACCCCTTACTCATCCATTTACATTAGTAATAATTGAATTAAGGTTAAGTATAAATTTTATTGCATAAGCCTTGAAATTACATATTGACTAGGTTAACCACCTAAATTTCAACTTATAATTGCCAATATGCCTTGGAAATTAATTTATAGGCTCAGAGTAAGATAAAATCAAATAAAAAGGCTAAATATAATCGTAAAATAAACTAATAAAAGATGAGACAAGAATGTGCAAGTGCATTTACCTTTACGATGGTCAGCGAGAAGATGATAGTTGCTTCCAGGTGTCATGTTGGTGAGGACGGAGTAGAAGATGAAGTAGATTAATTTGTCTAGTGATCTCACATTTTTGACAACACTCTTTAATTGAATAACTCACAACTTTTATCATTCGTCTCTTTTTCATCTGCGTTTACCTCTTATAATCCCTTTTCCAACTACACAATCATCACAATTCCCCTCTCTTTTTGCTCATGTGCTGAAAAAACCATGGCTATTTGTCTCCATTTTCCAGTAAAACTTTATGATGATTTTGTCAAATTGTCTGCATGTGTCATTCAAGAAAGGAAACACATCTAAAGACAAGAGGAGAAAGTAAAAGGTCTCATAACCTAGATGGAGATGATGAAGGGAACTTCACAACTTGAAAGAGAGTAAGAAATGAAATAAAAAAGTTAGGCATATTTAATAAGAGTGTGACTCCACAGGTGATGAGGAATGCCCATTTCAAAGATAGGATTCTAGAAATGTCGATCAATTGATGATGGTTGTGTTTTATCACATCATTTTACTTAGACGTGTGAGGATGATTCAATTGATGGATAATGCCATGGGAATAACACTGGTCTGATAACATTTATTGAACATAATCTCTTCACATAGAAGAGATAACCCTCCAAGAAGTAATAGTCTCGGTCCTCGGACCTTGGTTCGTCATGGATAGCTTTGATTATCTTCCCAAAATTAGGACAATCATCATATTCCTCTCTGAGTTTCTCGAATCCCAGAACTTGCGTCCTCATCATGTAGAGGATGAGCGACCCTTGACTCAGTGCGTAAGCGACGACGTTATCTTTTCCCTTCTTGTGTCAGATAACAAATGTGAAATCTTGTCGATAAGCAATCCAACGAGCATGTCAGTCGCTGACTGTAAGTGCCTGAGTGCACTATGATCTGAATAGATAGATAATTATCAATATAAAACTGGAAAAGGTAAATTCAAGAAAGTTCTGGATGATGAGTGGAGATACCATGATCTCCAAGCCAACAATGACAAAGGAAAGATGATTTTTCATACTAACCAATGAGATAATACTGGTGGGTAGACAATACTAAATAAGTTAAAATTTGCGCAATCATTTTCACGTCCCAAAACAATTTTCTTCGATATCTTCATGTCCTCAAAGGCATAATGAAAATGGTAAAATTTAAGAAAATAAGGTATGTGCTATGTCACTTATGGAAATAAGATTCAATAGGCAATATGTGTTGGATCTTTATCAGCTAAGTTTAATTTTAATGATTTATCAACATTTCTAATTTAATGAGTAATTAATCCTTCTTGATGCAGGTTATTAGAGTAAATAAAAGAATAATAATATTTGATTTTATAAATAATAAAATTTTATCAATGAAAATTGGCTTAAAAATATTAAATATATATGTAGATTTTATAAATAATAAAATTTTATCAAGACCTCTCAAGAGTTTGTATTAAAAAGGAGGGCCTTTAACCATTCCTCCTACTTTGTCTTTTTGATATAAAAGAAACAATTATATATATAATACCTTTTTCAGCCCATTAGGGTAAAAGGACTATAAAAGCACCTTTTTTGGAAAACGTGCTCACTTTTTGGGTGCCCACTCTCTCTCCAAAAGTTTGTGCTCACCTTGAGATCTGAGATCTGAGATCTGTTCTTGCTGGAGGGCTTCAAGCTTCAAGAAATTGGGGCTTTATTGGTGGTTTGATGCAACATTCATTCTTGGGAATCTGCATTCATAAAGACTGGTGAGATCTTTTCATACTAAGTGCTCTTGATTTTTTTTATTCAATCCTGATAATCTTCTTGAGAATATAATAATACTTCCAACTTGTGATCTATATCTTGGATCAAAATTCTGATATTAGTAATTCAGATTAGTCATCACTCATTTATAATTCTTGATTCTTCAATCTTTAGTTCAAAATTGAATATTCAAATAGATTTTCCTATTCCGAAATCTGAAATTAGGCAATTCTAATTTGACTCTTGATTCTTTAATCTGCAATTCAGAAGTGGGTATTTGAATTTTTGGTGGATCACTAATCTAAAATTTGAAATTGATATTTTCTATTTTTAACCCAGAAACCTTATAATTGAAAGTAGAAATTGATTTCCTAATTCGATTCAACAATTCTTAATTCAATATTTTGACGACTGAGTTGATTATACATATTTAATGATCGGTTATCTTTGCTGAAATACATCCTTGTTAAATCAACTTTGTAATAATCGATTGGTTATTAATCATTCATCTTATCCATATCGAATTTGCATGCCTGCATCAAGTTAGTGCATTCATATAATTTGATCATAACACATAATTTGATTTGGTATTACCTATTAGTTGAATTTAATCATTTCATATCAATTCGATTAATCTGGTTGTGACTGTACTCTTCAACTGATTTTATTTGTACTTGTTAATCCAGTTTAATCATAAATTTGATTAAAAAATTGATCATATTTGTTTGGTCATTGATTTGATAATACTTCATCTCATCTGGTGTACCTAATTTTGATTTGATCACATCTGATTAATTGATTAATACATAAATCATAACCTTGATTGGCATCAACCAACATTATTTTTTTCTCATAAAGTAAATTGAAATCGATTACATCTATTACTCTAAATTGATCTCATTTAATTCTAAAGATTGATTTCAATTGATAATAGTGGATGTTAAGCTTTGATTTAATCATAGCTGATCATATCCAATATATCTAGTTGGTTTGATCACTTTGTGATCAAAATTTGATCAATCAGTAAAATCGACTTGACTTTGACTTTCTCAATTACTTTTGATTATTCATAACTGATCGAATACGATTAACACAACTGAAGTAAATTGAGATTGTTATTTGATTTTGTTTGATCACACTGAGCTTAGAAGCTTTGACTTGTATTTTGTTTTTGTTTGATCACATTGAATTGAATTTGAATTTCAATCAGATTTCATTCTACTATTCCGATTTGATTGAAATTGATTATTCAGATTCAATATTTGATCCATATTACATTAGATAATATCAAATTGAACTTGATTTTAAGTGACTTATCATTCTGCTACTCTCAAGTTGATAGTATAGTGTCTTTTGATAAATCTAGTTAGGAAATATATTTGGACTGAAATTGGTGAACATTGGAAGTTAGTGTGTTGACCAAGGGTCAACTAGGGAAGCTAGGTCTTTGTTCTATTGCAGGTAGGTGGTCACCGAGGCTGAGAAGTTTAGCTTGGGTCAGGACAAGGAGGGTTGACGTTAGGAGCTCCGTGGTGGTGTGGAGTAGACGTCTCTAGTTTTTCTTATTCTTAACTTAAGTGTAATTGTAAGGCGAGAGTGACGCTCACCCCGCATATAGTGAATTGCGGTTTTTTATAGGACTTTCACTGGGCCTTTGAGCCTGTGACTGTCCTGAGATCTAGACGATCTCCCGCGGCTGCATTATGGGCACTTATGCCCCCAAGCAGGGTAAAATATTGTGTTAAGGTGAGAAGAGTGGTTGAGAGACAATATTAAACAAGGAATCTTAAAAAGAAAATTAGATAACATAAATACAAAAGTAGACTAATTCACCCCCCTCTTAGTCTTCAATATGAACATAAATATACCATCAAGGAGTGGTAGAGAGGAAGTGGGAGTTGCCATACAAGTTATTCTGATTGGACAAGAGTAACCATTCATAACATTCACGATGATTTTTAGGTAAATGAAAAAGTGGGTAAGATGGTCGAACATATTCTACACGAGTATGTCTCATCTCCAAGTCAACAATCCAAGTAGGAACAAATGATATCAATACAACAGCTCCTAAGGAGCAAGTGGAGGAAAAGCCACCGAGGTGGTGAATGATGTATCTATCTAAAACTGTAGCTAGGAATCATGGTCCTCGGTTGATGGGGGACCATCTAGCTTCGAAGACCCGGTATCAACCACTTCGTCGAGTGAGGGTTGACGCACGAAATCCAGCCTTCAAAGTACTTGGCCTTGTTTACGGGCCCCAAAGGTTTGACGTTATCTTTCACTTATTTTTCCTTGCTTAGTAGGCCTTGTATGTTGGCTGCTAATGTGTTTGCATTTGTTTGTTTGGACTTATTTGGTCCGCTTTATGAACCTACATGTTTGTGCATGTGTGAGCCCATGTGTGGGTGTGTTAGTGGGTCTTTCTTCTATTAGGGGGCCTCTAGGACCCTTTAATTGGGCCTTCTCCCCTTTATTTCTAATGGGGAAGGACATATTTAACCCCTATAAGAACGGGGGGCACTAATAAGAAGAGGGAGAAGAAGAATTTTGAAAAAAATGTAACTTTTTTGGGTTCTTTCCTTTGAGTTTTAGGTTATTTAGTTTTTTAGTTTTTCCACTTATTTACAGAAATGCCACTGCAAGTATGAGTTTGAAAATAATCTTTGAACCCTAAGTTTCACCGTCGTCGCCGCCGGAGCTCTGACCTCTGACGCGGCCGGCCCTCCCGCCCACGATCGCCGCTCCCGACACCGTCTGCACCGCCGCAGCTGACCGAGCCACCGTCGCGGCCTCTTGGCCGCCAACCACGGCTGCAGCTACACCCGCTAGCCACGACCGCAACTACACCCACTAGCCACGACTGCATCTGCCACCCGTGACCGCAACTGCCAGACTTGGCCATAGCCGCACCCGTGGCCGCACTCGCAACCGCAACCGCCGGACCGCCAGCCATGGCCAACCTTGCTGCCACGCCCTACGGCCGCAGCGCCCACCATTGTGCCCTACTGCCACCGTATCTGTCGCAGTGCCCATTGACATGCCTCACCACGGATCCCGCCGTCATGCCCGTCGTCGCACCAACTCACGCCACCACACTATCGCAGCACTGCGACTATCCGTGCCACCGTCACGCCTACTTGTTGCTCGCCTCCCACTATATTCAAGTCATGCATTGTCATGCGCTGCCATAGTTGCACCCGCTGGTGCGCTTGCCACTGCTCCTACGGCCATGCCTGTTGCCACGCCTCACTGCGGTGCCGCCGCGTCCGCTACCACTCAGGCCGTCGTATCACCACTGCCGTGCCCACAGACGCCGGTTGTCCTCACCCTGCCACTCACCCAGTCACCCGCCAGCCTTAGAATTGCTAATACAGATGTCAGAGCTGTAATGACTCGAGTACACCCACACTTCTTACCCTTCAACGCGCTTAGTACCTCCCGAGTGTGTCTCCACCGGCGAGGTTAGGTTAGAGATAGATAGGATCCACATTCCAGGGATTAGGATTTCAATCAGTATGTCCTTGGTTGTGACCGTCGAGGGCGTGCACACTAGCTGCAGTAGTCGTGCTCACACTGTCGGCCTTCAACCCAACGTCTGGATCATCAGAAGCCTAGTGGCATTCCCAGGTCCTACTTACCGTGACTCAGTGTTCCTTGGTGTTTGTCGACGCCAGGTTTCATACTTCTCATCGATTTTATCGTCGAGTTATCATGTGCATTACACCTGCATTATTCATCACTACTGCATAACGTGATGTTCACACCCTCCCTGTGGTGTAACATGAACCATCCGATCCCGACATCATTCATGTTACATCATCTATGATATCACGGATGTGGGAAAATTGACTAGAGATACTAGTAGGTGATGGAACATGATTATTGGTAATATTGAAGGGTTTGCATGTGGGGCACTAATATGTGGTGTATGAAAATTATACGTGTATTTGTTATTTCTTTGTGACTTAATTTTCCTAAATCACATAAAATCTCTAATTATGTAAGCTCGCTCAAATATGTGTATAGTGGGTCTGAGGTAGTCTCCACAAGAACTGGCCTTTAGAGGCGAATCTAATCATTGAGTTAGGGTTAAGGATAATAAGATGATGAAATGAATATTTAGATTAATTAAGTATATGATAAGATAATATAAGAGATGAGTTTAAAATAATAATATAATGAGAGTAAGAGGATAGAAGATAAGGGATTAGTTAGTCGGATGAAGTAATTAAAAGAAGAGAGAATTTAAGAAAAATTTAATAATAAGTAATAGTAGATTGTGGTAGGGGGAAGGAAAATGATAATATCAGATATTTTTCCTATTACTATTTCAGCTAATATTTTTGATAAATATTAGAGATAGTAAGGGAGTAGGATGTTGAAATGAATTTATGGTATTATATTTAAGGATGGCATCATGAAGAGAGATAAAAATGTCTAATATTGAAGAAGAGTCATCATGAAGGGAGTTAGTCAATAGAAGTATTTATTATAGTGAAATGTAAGATGAAGAAGAAAGGGTATGAAAATATAAGTGATAATAATAAGGATACTATTTAATTATGTATATATTAATTGGATGAGGTGATTACAGATATAGAGAGAAGTGTAAGAGATAAGGATATAATATTAAAATAGTTTTGTTTAATTTAAGACGGCTTAAAATTTTGGTTCGAAAAAGAGAGAACAAGAGAAGATAAAAGGGACTGATAGGATTACTTAAGAAGTATGTATTTTTGTTATTTTATGGTAATAAGTAGTTAATAGTGTAAAATATGAATTATATAGGCATTTATATCTAATAAGTATCTTTTAAAATAATTTTCTTAGATAAAGTTGAAGAAAAAATAGATAAATTTGGGAAATTATTGAATGTATGGTACATGTTTGATAGAATGCCTCAAAAGAGGTCGGTCAATGAAATCTCTATGAATTCCAACTCGATACATGATTCAATCTAAACTTGAGTAATCTAATATGTTCCTCATACGCGTTATCATTCTGATCGAGTCAAGGGGTACCAGATCTGCCCTGATTCAAGCAAGAAGGGGTAGGGGTTTTGATTGTTGCTCCCTAACTTTGGTATGAGTCCCTGCTCATCTTCCTCAGTGCTGGTGTAGATCTTGGTCTTCCTCTACTCTCTTTGGTACTGTCCTGAGCGTTTGGAGCCGTTGGAGAAGCGTCATGGGCCTCGTTTTGCGCCCTCAGCCACCAAAAGGGAGGGTCTCCCATCACCATTGTGTGTCTAGCTCAAAAGATCCCAAATTAGAGTAAAAAACTTCTCTTTAAGCTAACAGTGGCCTCCTCGTCAGTTGTAGATAAAGTGTGCCAGCTGTAAGGGTTCTTTAGAGGCTGTTGGATCACCTTTAGCGGTCCCCTATGTGTGGAAACTGTCGTCTGACCAACAGATTGGATGGTCAGGGACGGAGATGGACAGCTTTGCACTTGGCTGTTTTGATCTCCTTCATAGGGAGTCCAACATCTCCAATTAAGTCATAGGCATGGACCCTGTTAGTTCTGGTGCACCCGTGAGCCATGTCAGTCGCCACACTATCAGCCTCGTCAACCGTTTTCTCCTTTCTAATTTGTTTATTGAAGGGCTCCACTGTCATCGTCAGCCTTCATCACTAATTAGAGGCCTAAGAAAATAGATAAGATAAAATAGGAGTCAAATATAATATAGAACATATGATCCTCCAAATGAAGATCAGACGGATGCAATGAAAACTCCACTTATGATTCATCATGTTATGACCTAGGCTTCAGGTTGGGTTAGCTTGAAGCCCGGTAGTGAGATAATTCTTGTTTTCTTCAGATCGTTGCTGGTTGAGCCACGATCCTACTCCTCCACTATCGACCCAACCCCATGCAAAGCTAAAATAGACTAATGGTGGCAATCCCATATGGAAAAAAATAGAAATCTTGGTTTCTGAATAAATCCCATCCAAACATGGTAATTGAATTAAAGTACTGTGTCCCATGCATGCATGTGCAGGCTATCGCTATGTGAGGCCTTGTATACGGGCTCTCTGGTGGGCTTGCTCAAGACTGACCTTGTGTGTGTGCCCTTAATGGGCGCTGATACTTGCTCCTTAGCTACTTGCTGCTTGCGAGTGGGCTTGGTTGCCTTGTGTTCGCCTGCCCACGTCTGGCTTGAGCGCTGATGCGCCTAGCTCAACCACCTAGTGCTTTATAAAACCATGTTTTTCTTTTTCCTCTCCATTTTATTATTTCTTTCTTAAATTCTGACTTCATCTCCGAAAAACATAAACTAACATACTTGAGAGAAGAATTAAACTTGTTAACTTTAATAATATTTTAAGCATAGTTTTAATTAAAATTTGTGGGCCTGTTAATTATGTAGAGATTACATTAAAAAGTGTTGTTTTAACACAATGGCCCACTTAATGGATGAAATAAATATCCATATAAAAATGAAGATTATATCAGTAAAAGAGACTTGAGCAAAGGGGGATAAAGAGACAGCGAGAAATTGAAAGAAACTGGGAGGGGTAGAGAGAGAAATTGAGAGAGGGAAAGGGATAGAGAGATATAAAAAATAGGGTGGAGAGATATTAAGAGAGACTGAGAGGAGGGGATAGAGAAAGATTGAGAGAGGGAGAGGGATAGAGAAGAGATTATGAGGAGGATGGAGAGATACTGAGAGTAACTGAGAGGAGGTAGATATAAAGAGAGACAGAGAGAGTGAGAGGGATAGAGAGATTGAGAGGAGGATAGAGAGAGATTAAGAGGATGATGAGATATTGAGAGGAGGGAATATATATATATATACATATATATATACATATATATATACATATATATATATATATACATATATATATACATATATATATATATATATATATATATAGAGAGAGAGAGAGAGAGAGAGAGAGAGAGAGAGAGAGACTGAGAGAGTATGAGAGGAGGGGAGTAAGGATATATTGAGAGAGGGAGAGGAATAGAGAGATTGAAATGAGGATGGAGAGATATTGAGAGAGATTGAAGTGAGGATGGAGAAATTTTAAGAGACTGAGAGGAGGGGAATATATATATAGAGAGAGAAAGAGAGAAAGGGAGAGAGAAACATAGGGGAGAGGGATAGAGAAAGAGAAAAAGAGAAAGTGAGAAAGAGAGGGAGAGAGAGAGAGAGGGAGAGAGAGAGAGAGGGGGAGAGAGAGGGAGAGAGGGAGAGAGGGAAAGAGAGAGTGACAGAGAGGGAGAGAGAAAGAGAGGGAGAGAGAGATAGGGAGAGAGAGAGGGAGAGAGAGAAATAGAGAGGAAGAGAGAAATAGAGTGTCAGATAAGAAAAAATAGAGAGAGAGAGAGAGAGAAATAGAGAGGAAGAGAGAAATAGAGTGTTAGATAAGGAAAAATAGAGAGAGAGAGAGAGAGAAAGAGAGAGTGTGAGGGAGAGAGAGAGAGAAAAATAGAGTGTGAGGTAGCCAGATAGGGAGAAAGAGAGAGAGAAAGAGAAAGTGCGAGGGAGAGGGAGAGAGGGAGAGAAATAGAGAGGAAGAGAGTGTGAGATAAGGAAAAATAGAGAGAGAAAGAGAGAGTGCGAGGGAGAGGGAGAGAGAGAGTGTGTGTGAAGGAGAGAGAGAAAGAGAAAGTGCGAGGGAGAGGGAGAGAGGGAGAGAAATAGAGAGGAAGAGAGTGTGAGATAAGGAAAAATAGAGAGAGAAAGAGAGAGAGCGAGGGAGAGGGAGAGAGAGAGTGTGTGTGAAGGAGAGAGAGAAAGAGAGAGTGAGAGGGAGAGAGAGAGAAAAATAGAGTGTGAGATAACCAGATAGGGAGAAATAGAGAGAGAAAGAGAAAGTGCGAGGGAGAGGGAGAGAGAGAAAGAGAGTGTGTGAGGGAGAGAGAGAAAGAGAGAGGGAGAGAGAGAGAAAAATAGAGTGTGAGATAGCCAGATAGGGAGAAATAGAGAGAGAAAGAGAAAGTGCGAGGGAGAGGGAGAGAGAGAAATAGAGCGGAAGAGAGTGTGAGATAAGGAAAAATAGAGAGAGAAAGAGAGAGTGCGAGGGAGAGGGAGAGAGAGAGAAATAGAGAGGAAGAGAGTGTGAGATAAGGAAAAATAGAGAGAGAAAGAAAGAGAGAGTGCGAGGGAGAGGGAGAGAGAGAGAGTGTGTGTGTGAGATTGTGAGGAAGTGAGAAGAGGAGAGAGCGAAAGTGCGAGGAATAGAGAGAGAAGGTGAGAGGGAGAAAGAGAGAGAGAGAGAGCAAGAAAGAGAGAGAGATTTATGGAGATGGAGATAGAGAGAGAAAGAGAGCTTTAAACTTAATAAAGACACTCTACCTTAGACCAATTTTTCAAAAAAAAACAAGCAAATTTATTGCTGACGGCAGTGATTGACTTATTCGGGCCCAGATTCAAACTATTTTGTTTTCTTTAAATATCTGGGTATTACGGATTTGGCAGCAAAAGAAGGATTTTTTTCGCTTTCTGCAGCGTTGAAAGGGCGAAGAGGGCGTTCAGAGCGATCCAATTTTCTCAGAGGATGACCACCAAATTGGGAGGCGTTGGACCCGCCTTGTCGGGGGCTGAAAACTCGCTTGAGATCGACCAACTGGGTCGCTTCGCCGTCGAGGAATTCAACAAACATGAAGTGGGTTCATCTCTTTTCCCCCAATTTTCCATTTTTTTACGGTGGAATTTTGTTCGATGTTTGTTAGGGAGGCATCTCTGGGTCTTTTTTTCATTCTTAGATGATCGCGATATGGTGTTTCTGATGATGTGTTTGACGCTGATCTCCTGATATGCTTCGTCTGCCAGTCAACCAATTCTAGAATTTTGTATCAAACTACCCATTTTTCCGTTTTTGTTGTAGTTCTCAACGTCTATCTGTTTCAAATTGAAGAAAATTACGCCAGGATTTTGGTCGATAATTTTTACGTCAAATTATGTGTTTGACGAGGCTCTACTAAATTGCTTCATCCGCCATCATATAACCGTGGAATTTATTATTCATGTTTTTGTTAGCTGCATATTTGATATCTGATCTTTAATTTGCAGTCCTGTCCTCCAAAGTAAATAGAAATTTCAATTTCTTTCACGATTACTTATAGTTGCAACTAGATTCTGGATAATTTTCTTATTGAGGAACAGCGGCGTAAAAATTATCGCTGTCGCACTTTTATAATTCGTCTTCCTGATTGATTATCGGTGTTTGTGAAGGAAAGGGTTCGATTTCCTTTATCTATGAATAAACTTTTCCATTTTCTGTTTCCACTTTCCGCAGTTTTCTGTTCATAATTGATCTATGGGGCTACTGATGATGTGTTTGAAGCCGTTCTTCGGATTTTTGTGTATGCCATTTATCTAACCCCGGAATTAGTTCCTCACGTTCTTATCATCTGTAAAATCAACGACTGATCTGTAATTTCCAGTCCTATGCATGAACGTATCTAGAAAATCCGATTTCTAGCACGATTACTTCAATTAATATTCAATTTCTCCGTTGAGATCCATGTGCCGGATCAATTTGCTGTCAAGTAGAACTAACATGAGGTCGGCCATCTGTTTTCCTCAGTTTTCTTTTTATACGGTAGGATTATGGTCGATGTATTTCGGAGCGATTTCGGGGTTTCTTCAGTGCAGATGGGATTTGCTTCATACGCATTTATATATCCTTGGAATTTTTGATTCATTTTCATGTCAAATGTCCATTCGATCGCTGGTCCGCAATTTCCAATCCAGAATACAAACAAGTTCAAAAACATATTTTGACAGAACAAAACACGTCCAATTATTCAATTTCTAGCACAATTTCTTCTTCCTGCTTCTATTTTTGTCAAATTATCTAACTTAAACAATATACTTCTTGATTGATTATGGATGTCTGCAAAAGAGAGGAGTTCAATTTCCCTAAGTTGGGGGTCTTCTTTTGCACAGAACGGCCTTCTTGAGTTCTCTCGAGTGGTGACAGCGAGGAAGCAGGTGGTTTCTGGAATCATGCACCATCTCTCCATTGAGGTGAAAGAAGGCTCAGAGAAGAAGCTGTATGATGCGAAGATCCTGGTTCAGGAATGGCTCAACTTGAAGAAGCTCCACGAGTTCAAGCCATCTGGTAGTTGTTTTTCTATTTCAGAGCACATGTTTATCTTTTCATCCTTCAAAGCTAACGATTTTCAATCTAAAAAATGCTCCTCAGATCTTGTTTCCATACCTTGTAGATTAGTGAATTTTTATCTTAAAAATTCTCCTGAGAACTTCAAAGTTAAATCCTGTGTTTATTATAAAACATGTCTCTTGTTTCATCCCTTTAAAATTAATGATTTTTTGTCTCAAAAATTATCCTGAAAACTTAAGAGTTAAACTCCTGTGTTTATAGAACTTGTCTCTTGTTTTCATGCCTTTCAAATTAATGGTTTTTTACTTGAAAATTTCTACTGGGAACTTGAGAGTCGACTCATGTGTTATTGTAGAGTATGTCTCTGGTTTACATCCCTTTAAAATTAATGGTTTTATAACTCAAGATTTTCTCCTGAGAACTTGAGAGTCAACTCGTGTGTTTATTATAGAACATGTCCCTTGTTAACATTTCCCTTTAAAATTAATGATTTTTTCATCTCAAAATTTCTTGGGGAGCTTCTGATTCAGCACATGCATTCATAGAGTGCGTCTCTTTTTCATTGTCCCTTCGAAGCTAATGTTTTTTTTATTCCAAAAATGCTTTTGAGACCTCAGAATTAGCTCATGAATTCATAAAACATGAATCTTGTTTCTTATTCTTTCAAAGTTTTTGTTTATTTTTAATCCCAAAAATGTTTCAAAGAACTTCAGAATCAGCAATGTGTCTCTCATTTCATCCCTTCAAGGCTAATGTTAACTTTTAAGCCCAAAATTAAACGGAGAACCTCAGAATCAGTTCATGTGCTCATAGGATTTTTATGTTGATTCATCCCTTCAAATCTTATGATCATTTTGTATGCCAAATTATTTTCTGAGAACCTCAGAGTCAAGTCATGATTTTGGAAAACATTTATTTCGCCGAAACTTCATCGTAGTATCCAACATTCTCATGACTGGGGACATTCTTTTTCATTAGGATTTGTTTGATGAATTTGTGTTTTGAAATTTCAATCATGCCTAAAATCCCATGGCACATCATTTAATATTGATGCTCTTGGGGTTTGAAAAAAAGTGCATTTTCCCTATTAAATGTGAATAGACCCTGAGATTAACTTGATATTTTTTTCATTCTTTTAGCAGCTGCATGAATGCTGGTGAGCAGAAATTGGCATATTCTCTCTCATCATGATAGTGGGAGAAGAATAAACCATACTGTGAGTATATACCACATGAATGTCAGACTTCATATTGCAGGATACTATGTAAAATAAGTTGGAATCGTCAACAAACAACTGTAAGTCAGTAATTCAGCATCACCAACAGGTCAGTCACAGAATCCATTGGCGTTGCATCTTTTTCAACATAATTCAGAATCTGTCTTGCTTCTCCTGGTGTGTTGGGGATAATGATTAATAAATACCTTATTCACCTTGCTCTTCAGTCATAACATAGGAAAAAAACCAACAATGATATGGAAATGTAGCATCCTAAAGAAATGAATTTGAGACTTGCAAAAAGTCTACCAGGAAGTGGTTTTTGAAGAGTCATGATGGATTAAGGTTGTGTATACATAATTGTAGATAGGTTTTAACCCATCAGTAATCTTTTCAAACTCACATTTAAATCAGGAAAAGATATTTTTTTCCTAATGGTGAGTCTGATATCAAACACAGGGTGATTGGCAAAATTTGATTCATTTTATAAAGGTAAGTGTTCTAAGAGGTTTCGAGGGTGGTATCAAACCATAAAAGAAAATTCCTATGATCTAAATTTTTGGTCGCTTGCAAGGTGGGATGCGACAATCACAACATATGGAAATATTTTCAATTAATTCAATATAATTATCAGTTTTTTAAAAAAAATCGTAATTTCAAATTTATTGTACATGAGTAAGAGAGAATAATTAAAATGGTTAGTACAAAAAATCATGATAATATTGTCACTGAAACAAGGTAGTCTTCAACAATGATAATATTGTCTATCATTTGCGTACTTGATTAGACCATCTTATAGTTATTTGCACTGAATTACTTGATTCATTCAACACAGATTTTTAATATCACCGAGAAAAATAGATGGATACTAAATCATGTATTTTTGTGCTGGGAAGTGGAGTTTTATGAAAAAAACAATCTTGAAAAAATAGTATTTTCAAGACAACATATTCATGCACTTGAGTATAATCTTTCTTTCTAATGTGAATTGACTTTATGAAATTATCTTTCTTTCCCATGTGAAGTGAGTTTCAGGAAAGTATTTAAAAGTCTAATGTAGGTGAGAGAAGTCTGCAGGTGATCCAAAGATATAAAAAAACAGAACCATTAAAAAGGAGAAGGTATTGGGGCGGTACTTCAAAATTTAGGACTTCCATATGCCATAAATGTCTTACTTAAGTCATATAATTATTAATCAATCACGAATTATTTCCAATTTTTTAAAAAAAATTATTGAAAAATATTAACTGTCTTTTTTAAAATCAATTGAAAATATGTGTAAATTAAATTGTCATTTTTATTGTGCAAGCTGAAATCAATCTGTTTGACACGTCTTACAATATTCTACAAGCATTTGGGGTTGTCTGGAAGGATTATTTAGGGGAGTAACCTGAGGAGTCTTTTATGGGTTTTTATGAAGAAATCCCATTTAATGTAATATGTGAAGGCCCTGCACGACATTCGCTTGAGCCAGAATTTTTTTGGGCCCTCCCCTTCTTCTCCCTTCTCCCCTTTGGCTCCTCTCCACACCAATGCGATTGGGACGAGATAATGCGGACGGTGGAGTGTGAAGGGGGCTCGGTAAGGTGAATGAGGACATTCGACATGACAATGATAGTATTGGTCCATCTGGAGGATGAACACTTGAGCGGCTCAACACATCTCCTTTGAAGAATCAAGAAATCATTGATTTAATTCATGCAGATGTTATTTGATCAATAGTTTTTTATAGTGCTTCAATTCTGTTATCAGTCTTCTGCTGCAGTAATCACATTAGTTAAACCCAGATGTTATTTGCATTGCAGTAATCAGTCTTCTGCTGCTAATTTTATTTGATTACTTTTATTTTTAGTTATATTTATAAATCCTGAAAAATATATGAATAAACTAAAATTTTATTTATTCCAAAACTTTCTCCCTATGGATCAAAACCTGAATCAATATTTTATTTAATGGAAAATTAAAAATATTTCAGCATGAATCAAATATTTTGATGATGTATGCACCTTGTATAAATTTTTTATCATCCACTTGTACTGATTTGTTGTATGCACCTTGTACATATCCTTTCATTAGCTAGGTAGCCCATGGTGATGGTGACATATGAAAGTCTATCTCTAGAATTTCATGTGTGTTAACGTGTATGTGACGACAAAGAACCGTAAGGATGATCTATATTGTTTGCCTTTTAATTAAGATTACATTCCATTTATTAATTCGACAACTATATTTTCCTGTTTATTTTTTCAAATTACTTTCATAAATTATAGAATAAATAAGACCCCAAAATTTAATTAAATTACATGTGTCATAATGTTTGACCTTTCTAGGACAAAAAATTTTGTCTGATTATTTTTGGAAGGTTATTTTGGTTTTGCTTAATTATTTTGAAGAAATTAAATAAGGGACTCACTCTCTTGGCCCATGAAAATATTTTAACGGATTTATGGGTTCCCCCAAAAAGAGAGATCTAGTAACTTTAGGCCTGTGAAAATCCTACCTTACAGAGTGCTCAAGGGCCGCTACATAAAGGACACCGTCCTTACCTAAATTAGGGCCCACCCATAAGAAGTGATAATATTAAGGATGGACCTGTTTGATTGTGTGTGCGCACGGAGAACTAGACTTAACTTTTTTCAAATAAAATTTGATGTAGCACAATGGGGACAAACTACAGTAGAAGAAAGTAGGAGCATGACCTAAGCAACCGCAAATTAGATGGAAATAAAGAGAAAATAAATGGTGGGGGTTTGAGCTTGATAGAAATATATGTGACCAGAAAACCAATCTCACATTACATATCTTGTTCAATGTTCATTAATATAATCTATTTATTATAGGGCAGGTGTTATGCGTATAAAGAATTCCATGAATACATGATCAGACTTAGTGAATTATGATGAGATTGTAATATAGAGATCACTAGTCTTTAAGCATGTGTTCTAAAATTCATATTCAAAGGATACTTGAGAAGGACATCAAAGTATCCAGATAGAATAATACTATATAGCCTTACTCATATGATGAGTATGACCAGTCATGTAGCCACTAGTGTGGAGACATTAACGATAAATACTGGGTGAACTTTAGTGGAAGAGTTCACTAAATTGATCTGCACGAATCCCTGAATGGTATTATACCAAATTGTCAATCAGGTTGATTCACATCATGGTTGTGTAAGTGGTCCTTAGACATGAGACACCAAAGATGTCTTGTGGACGGACATTGACTAGAATGATATGTGGCCTTAGAGGGTTGCACACAAATGGTCTTTGGACGTTAGAAGATATGCTTAAGTTTTTGGGGTTTTATTAAAAATACCCACTTAGTATAAATAAGGGAAGGCCCTGAAAGAAATTGACACAGGCCAGAATTGTACAAGGGCCTTCCCCTTCTTCTCCCTTCTCCCATGACTCGTCTCCATTCCTGATACTATCAGGACAGTGTAATGATGGCGGCAAAGATTGAACGGGGATCATCAATGAGGAGGAGATTCAACATGCTGAGGATTGCGTGGATATGTCTAGAGAAATCACAGATGCGATCCGTGCATAGGAGCTTCATTTCATGTTTTTGTTGATTCCATTATGATTCTGTTTAAGCCTTCCGCAGCATGGAATCCTTATGTTCATCCAGATCCAGGCCTCTAGAACCCAACAAAGTCAAACCATCCTAAGGCTTACGTCTAGGGAGCTACTTTAAGAATGATATTTTTATCTCAAACATCTATTCTTCTTAAGGGAGATTGGACAGGGAGATCAAAAGCTCCAATTTTAGCTGATTTTCTCTTTTTTAGGTTGACATGGATGATAAAAATTAAGAATCAAAATGTAAAAAGTGGCAGTAGTGGATGATGATGATTGAGGGCCACACATTTAAATAGAGTGCAGATCTATGACCACGAACCTTATTAATAGAAATTAAATTCCCTTTTTATGCCCATCCATTTCTTTGTATGTTCATTTCCCCTTTCATGTCAAATGATGCATTAGGAAATGAAGAGGAGTGGTCCATTCTGCCATAAAAGGTTGAGGATTATCTCCCTTCCATTCTTCTTTAATCTTTTACATTTGAAGGGGTGACAGCCCATTGGACCATGAAGAGGAAAGACTTTGAGTGAGAAGGACAGAAGAGAATCATAGAAGGAACTAAAGGAGGATGTTGTCCAAAGAATGAGATCTGAAGCTGGTGATGACCCCCACACAAAGGAGAAATAATGTCACAATGGAATCAGTTTTGCAAGTTACAAAATAATTGTTTTGAACTATCACTGGAAATTTTTTAATTTTCCCCTTATTTTTCTCAAAATTTACAACAACTAATTAATTGTGAAATTAACCTTTTAGGTTTAAATAATATTACTTAATTTATTTTAAAATTTAATACATTTTCATAGTCTACCTGTCATTCCACCACGATTTAATAAATGATTTAATTTTTACTGTAATCAATGAATGGGATAACTAATCAATGCACACCATGTCATTTTGACCTTGCAATGTGTGAAGTCAAAACTACCAATTAAAATCTAATCATCAGTTCTCTTTAAATTTGTTAGGGATACGTGGTGGAGAGAGACTTAAATGCACCTCTCTGTACTAAATGCACTCAATTGGGTGGAAGATGGGACACGTGGTGTACTTTCAGTAGCTGAAATGAGATATTATTTAATGGTCTGGAATTTCTTTTAAAACTTTTAGAAGACACATATACAGATGAATTCATGTATTAGACCAAGGAATACACAATTGTTTCACACCAATCATGGTGAAAACATTTGCGCGAATGGCATGCATGGAAACCAGGATGTGCAAGCAAGAGAAATCAGACGTCAGGGATGATCCTTCATTGAGTCCTAAGCATTAATGTTTTCCAGAAGGTCTAGGTCGGCTTGAATATCCTCTACCATCTCACACCCTATTTTATCTCTCGAGGTTCATTCACTCTTGTGGATCATCTCTTGGTACAAAATTTATATTTACCAAAATCATAAATTACATTTCATATTTTACTTGTGGATAAATTCCTGTGGATAAACAAAAGTTTGATAATATTAATTTTGAGTTAAAGTTTTTAATTTATTATCAAGTGGATTGATAAAGATGTAGGCTTCGTTTCTTATTTGTCTCAAACCAACTCAAGTCTATCTTAACTCGTCTTTGGTCCCGTTAATATTTAGATTAATTAATATTTCTCCAATCTGACAAGAGTGAATTTAATGAGGAGATAAATCGATATATGGCAATGAAATATATTTAAAAAAACTTATATTTTGAATGTGTAAATAACTCAATCGCCAAAAGGCATCATACAGCCAAATTTTACTTTTGTATCATCGCGATAACTTCATTTATATTAATGTTATATCATTTAAGATAACTAGAAACTAATATCAGTTTATAATTTTAGATTCTATGGGTAAACCCCTTTTTCTATTTACTATATTAGAAACTAATGTATGGTATTTCAAGATTTATATCTGAATCAAAATTTTCATTTAAACAAAAATTAAGGCACTTATCCAGACAAGATTCAGTTATCTATTGCAGATATTTTAAAACCAAGTATAAGAAAATATGATATATAATTAGATACTGAAAGTAATTAAAGGATCACTCTTATTTTTATTTTGTGCAACATTTCTAACTAAAATGTCTATGTGCAATCAGCGAGTAGAAGGTGCTTCCCCTATAAAATTTTATCAATCACTATGATCATCATGAGAATACCAGAACTTTCCGGGAACAGTATGGTAAAATTCAAGAAAAAATGTATAATAATTTTTTTAGAGAATATCAAAAGGGTACACTACTATACCTTACATAAGTACCATATTAGTTTTTAAAAATTATGCATTATAATTAAGCAGAAGTTTAGTAGCTACAATTAGATCACTATTTACTGAATGGTGAGATTAATTAATAAAATAGAAAACCTATATAAAAGCTAAAAATATCATCGCAAAGTTTCACATTGACAGATATTAAGATTTTAATAATATTTTAGTTACTGCCCTGAGTGCTTGTTTAAATATGCTTAAATTATTATCGCTGACTTGAATGAAATTCCATGTAACATGTGTAAGATATATTGAGATATGGTAATCAAATTAATTAAAATTAATTTAAAATTTTAAATAAAAAATAAATAAATAAAATTCTCTAATCATGGTATAAATTATTAGAGAGATACCACATATAATACTGCTATGCCAAAGATTAGTAGAGGGCGAATGTATGGTCAGACTTCTTTAAAAATATAAAAGTGTCCTTATGGACCTACCTGAAGGTGAAAAGTTAATGCCGATATTTGACATTATTTCTCAAATATTTAACTGTACATGAATATTTGAATCAAATTCTATATTTTTATTTTTACATGTATTTAAATACAAAGACAAATTTTCAGATGAATTTTATTTAGCTTTACTCAAGTGTGATCTAAAAACCTTTAACCTTTATTTTCTATATTACAGTAATTTTAATATTCTCTTTTTGACTTTTTCCACTACTTTAGGAGGGCTTGTGCATGTCTCTAAGGGATATCCATAAATATGGTACATTATGTGGGGTATCCTCACCCTAAATACAATATATTTAATCTAAGAAAGAGCTTAAATGTTTATAAAATTTACCCTTCGCATTTCTATGCTCTTAAGTTCAATAATAGTTCATCCAATTCTTGGTTTTCTCAACATATGTCCAAGAGTTTTTGTTGTGTCATAAATCAGAGGATTATTTCTGCAAAGTAGATTCTTCGATATTTCAATTTTATTATGAATAAATTGTTGATTTGTCCATCTTTTGGGTGGGGGGGGGCTACGTGTATTTATATTGGATTCACACACATATTAAATATGAAAATGGCCCTAAAAGAGGCTAAGGATCACATCACCCATATCAATCATACATTTATGGTATGCACCATATTAATCATACCTACTAATCAGGTACTCTTTGAGGCACTTGGGTGAATAGTACTATATATACAGCACTGATATTTTCACACCTTTGAGCATTGAGACACCGAGGCGGATCATGTTGTTTTTTTTTTTCACAGTTTAACATTATTGAGTATTATTGTATAGACTTGGTGTGGTGTACATCCATCTTTGTTACAAGGAAGAGGGATCAGACCCAATGAACTTAAATTACTTCATTTTAGCCTATTTTTACTAAAATTAAGATATTTTTACAGTTTAAAAGTCAATTGATTCATACCAATCTTATATCCTCATTCTACCTGACAAGAGTCCACCCAATTTCAATGTTCTGATAATTTTAGTAGATAAAAACAGAGTAAATATGCATCAAGGCATTTTGAGAATTTTTTGCTGATGTTTCAAGGTATTTATTTTTCAGCTCCTAATCCAATGTGGAATGAAAAACACAGCTTAATTATTTAAACATCTGGAATTAATAATTTTTGGTATTTGTGGACATTTTAATATTTTATTCTGGACCTTTTAGGTGTCAGAAGATAAGGGCCTTTCGATTAATCTTCTTATTAATATGCTAAACATGCGTCATGCTTCAGATCAAGCCAATCATTACTGAGACACAATTTTTTCATAAAATTCATCATTTAATCTTTGTTACGAGTGATTCCCAATCCGAAAATAACACCAACCAAATACTTTTTATCGCATGCAGCAGTTTAATCGTATCCACAAATCAGGAACTCTATGTGTCAGTTCCTGGATGCATAGTCTCTAAGACCATCTTTGGTGCTCTTAATCTAAGCATTATTGAAGTGCATTTTATATCATATCACTTTTCGGTGTAAGTTACTCTAACATAAGTTTAGTCTAGATGTATGATGTCCCTAGTTTTCCAATGCCAAGTATTTTCATAATTTTCCCCAAATTTAATGATGTTATTTGCCATTGCTTTAATCCTGTATAATTGAATTGGATTCTTACACTGTTTTCAGGAGAAGCAATAAGAAAATTTCTGAATAAATTCTACTTAAAAAATCATAATGAAGCTATTCAATTGTACTGGATCAAAGCAAGGGCAAGTAGCATCAGAAAACACAGGGAAAATCATGAAAATACTTGGCATTTGATAACTAAGAACATCAGACATCTAGACCAAGCTTATGTTAGAGTAGGCCTCAGTTAATATCCAAGAACTATTTTATTCATATTATCTGATTTGGTATAGAATAAGGTCATTAATAATATAATTAATTTAAACCATCAGAAATTATAACTCCCCCATTTTGAGATGATAGCATGATAATAATGATGAAGTTAATGCATAAATAAAATATTAATTTAGGATTTTACAAGTTCTTTCCTCCAAAATATGCCCCACTTAATAGTCATGCACTTTCCATGTGTAAAGTCAGCAATCTAAGATGGCAGCAACAAATTGACTAGAGTGGTGAAGCCCATGTAATCAAACTATGACATCTAGAAGATTGTCTCAGGGTATGTGGCAAAATATTCACTTTTATTCTGGCAAATATCTCTTGAAGCCCAAGTTTCCAAAATAATGGCAAAATTTCATGGGAACGTTATTCATATTCCAAAAATAAGTTCCATCTAAAACCTCAACAAAAATTGTGGATCCAACTAATATTACATCAAATGACATCAACAAAATTGAAGGGTTAGACATGCCAAGCTGGTGACAAAGCTTCTATAATACAGGCACTTAATTTTCATTTGAAATTAGATTTCCGAGGGTGAAAGAAAATTGTGTCTGGAGAAATGTGTTGGATATAAAAACACGAAAAGTGGGAGGAGAATTTATCCAATGAGTTATGCAAGAAACAAATGAGACATTCATCATGATGTGTTGAATCATCTCCTATTATAATGCAACAGAGAAACGAGAATGATAAGAACCCAAAGTTCTTATCGGAGATGATAGGGTAGAACACCTGAAAGAGCATCAACAGAGGGAGGTCAGCAGTGGGAAGAACATCACCGGAGAAGGATATATGTGAACCAACAACTTCTATTTACTCCTTGGATGCCCCCCCTTAAGGGAGGGCTGCTCTATTTAAAGAGGAATACGTGCAGAGTGGAAATGACAAAAAATAGCCCTAGCTGATGATACGAACCTTGATCTTGGCTCGTATCGGAACGAGGGTAGGACGAGGCGAGGTAGAAGTTCCCGGGGTAGAGAGGAGAACAGGAATGGTCGGGGGAAGGCCGAGCTGAGGGGGTAGGGATCGGCCGGAGATGAGCCGCCTGAAGACCCCGTGAAGTAGAGACGATCACGAAGAACGGGGATCGTAAAGGGAGAGAGAGAGACCAGACCTAGACGAGGAGAGGGGAGACAAGAAGACCTTACTTCAATCTACTTCTTCTTGGCTGCCCTCCTAAAGGTAAGGCACGAATGAAATGATAGCTGAATGACTGAAATGCCCCTGTGAACTAACATGATGAAACTACCCCTAGATAGGTTGAGGATCCTATCAAGGATCCTATCAGCTGATAAAACGGGGATTGTATCATTTCAACAGGTGTTTTCCGCATATAGCTAACATCAGCAAACACCACCAGAAGATAGTCTATACATCAAAACGAAAATGATTAGAAAGGTAATTGTAAATTGTCACACTTGGAAGAGTGAGATGATATCAATGGAACAAGCCAGAGATATTTATGAAGACGGATACCTCAATAACAATCACACGGTTTCTTCATTTTGGTATCATTGGAAAGATCATGTGCATGGGTTACTGCAGGTTTAGTTACACATTTGTATCACACATCTTAATTTTGAAGAAAGCATTTAAGAATAGACAGGAGCTCCTGAACGTGATCTCCTTCTCTCGAAGAAAATTATTTTTTTGAAGAAATCAAAGAATTTTTTTTAAAAAAAATAGGGAAGATCGCCTGAGAATGGGGATCAATCTGCTAAGAAAACTAGTATTAATGAAACCAAATAATCTGTACCAAAAATGGCTGTAGAACAGTAAAAAATCAGAGAAATCAACAAAAATTCGAATTAAGGATCTTTGGGGTTTATGGTACAGATTATTCCAAAACCTGGTTCCAGTGATGGCGGAAGAAGAAAAGAAATGGTAAATTTGGGGTCCTCTTATTTGATTCTGTAGACGCCATCAGGCCTACAAGGCTGATTTCAAAGAAAATAATAAACCAGAACCCTAAGAAATGGATGAACAAGATACCCCCTGCTCAGAGATGATCGCATACAGCCTTGGTAAAGTCACTGGTGGAGGCAGTTCCACCAAGGTCGCCAGTTCTGTACTTGCCCTCCGAAATGGTCTCCATTACAGCGCTCTGAATCCTTTCAGCTTTATCGTTCAAGTTCAGATGCCGCAGCATCATGACAGAGCTCAGCAATAAAGCAGTTGGGTTGGCCAGGTTCTGTATCAAAACACAACAAAGATGGCAACTCAGATAATGGCCCGTGACTTATTAATTCGACATTAATTAGAAGCCCGAATTTATGAACAACTCCAGGTTAACAATGATGATACATCAGGAAGGCCATCCAAGGCATTCAAATATGTGGGCCGGTGGTTTTTACTGGGTTGGAATAGCTAAATTGATTTGGACAGCCAATTATAGATGCATCATCAATAAAACTTCTATGCAATGTTACGAACGGATTTTTCAAAATTAGAGCTATTAAAATATATAAAAATAAACATTTCCATATGACTCACTTTCCCAGAAATATCCGGGGCTGAACCATGAACAGCCTCCGCTAGAGCAATGCCTCCCTCTCCAATGTTGCAACTGAGCCATGCAAGGTTCAAGCTCCATGAATAAGTTATCATCAACCAAAATGGCACAGTAGTAAAGGAAACAATTTTTTTTTTGAAGAAAAAAAAGGAAACATAATTGCATAAAACGTTAATTGATGCAACGACCATAATTGCATATGAAATATAGATATTAGTACCTCGGAGTGAGGCCTAATCCTCCAATTAATCCCGCACAGAGGTCACTGATGATGTCCCCGTACAAGTTTGGCATCACAAGCACATCAAAGACACTCGGGTCCTTAACTAGCTGAATCAAAATGCACAGTTATTAGTCAAGAAGGAAATCAAATTGAAGAATTAAATAAAGTTGTAAAATGTTGTTAGGATCCTTGCTGGATCCTATTGTCTTTTGCATTCACACCTGGTGTCTAGTGTTCTTGAAAAAACCACAAACATTAACTTGTGGGACCCTTATAAATACAGTTTACTTCGCTTATGGGCCAGGCCCATTAACTAACAGGCCTTACAAATACAAGAGAACGGAAATATATAAAGAGAAAATAGAAAGGAAATAGAAAGTAAATGTAAGGAAAGAGAAAGAAAATAGAAAGTAAATATAAGGAAATAGAGAGAAATATGAGGACGAGGCACTGGCTAACAAACGTTATTAAAGTTTAAAACTTAATATGCAAGAAGATGAATCCACATCATTGTATCATACCATCATGCAGCAGTTGTCAATGATGACCTCTTCGTACTTGATCTCTGGGTACTTCTCTGCAACTTCCCGGCAACACTGAATGGAAGAATTAAGAAACCCATAGGATAATCAGACAAATAGAATCATCAGAGAAGTTCACAGGCGGATTAATAGAGGGTAAAAAACCTTCAGAAAGAGACCGTCCGTTTTCCTCATGATGTTGGCTTTGTGTATGGCAGAAACCTTTTGCCTGCAGTGTGCCTTGGCATAATGGAAAGCATACTCTGCTACCCTCAGACTTGCCTGACGGGTAATAACTTTCAGGCTCTCAACAACACCCCGCACCACCTAAACCAGCCATGGCAAACGTGAATACAAAAATAAAATTAAGAGCTCAGAATATAAGATTGAAAAATAAGTACTTATTGATAGCATTAAGATAGAGAAATTGGGTGGACCTCGATCAAGAGAAAACAGAGGGAAGGAGAGAACGGTAAAAGAAAACATAGAAATATAGATATGGTTACACGCCATTCAACTGAGTTATTGGGGGAGGGATAAGAATATTTAAAGGGAACTAAAATAAAGCCATCGTGATAGAGACCTTAGGTATGTCTCCATGGGAGAAATGTTCACCAAAGGGGTAGTAGAGAGATAGCAATAGAGAGAAAGAAGTAACTTTTTCAAAAGAAAAAGAGAAAGAAGTAACAATGATTACAGGTCTGGATTGGAGCCAGGACCCCCTCGAGATGGTATCCCAGCTGATACAATTAAAACTTCTAGACGTGCTTCTTAGGAAGAGAGCTAGGAACATATAAAGAGAACTGCAATAGAGACAAAAGACAAATACCCCTAGAAGGGTTTGGGAATTGCATCACATTCACAAGCACATCAGCAGAATAAAGGATAACAACAAACAATACATAAGTAAAAGAAGATTCACCAACATAGGGAGGGCAAACGTATGTTAAGGGAAATACACTATAGCCAAATGACAAAAATACCCCATGACTTTGGTTTGTATTGTAGGAGTTGGGGATTGTATCACACAAAAAAATAGGAATGGCAGTAGATACACGGTGACAATGCTACAAACCTTGACCTAGGTTTGTGTTGTGGAAGGGGGAAGAAGAGAAGGGTAAATGTTCACGGGGTTGGAGAGTAGAACAGGAATGATCCAAGGAGAAGACGAACAGAGGAGGTGTGGATTGGCCAGAGACGAGCCTCCTGAAGATGCGGTGAAGTAGAGACAATCATGAGATATGAGGATCGTAGAGGGAGAGACTTAGACGTTGATGGCTAAGAGCCAAGGGACTTCGACTTCGCGATACTTCTTGGCTGCCCTCCTAAAGGAGAGATGCTCAATCTGGGGGTAAATACATGTAAAGGGAAAATTACAGGAATGCCCCTTGTTGGCCGAACACTACAATGTCTCAAAGTGGGGAAGATTTCCACAGATACTCTTTGGGTGTAGGATCTTTTCAGATAACAACAAGCAGCACAATAATAAAAGACGGTTCACCAACTTAGGGAAGGGCAAACATAATTAAAAGGGAACTACAGTAAAGACATAAAGACTAAAATACGCTCAGCAAGGGCTGGCATAGAGTCACACTGAGACAGGCACATCAGTCGATACACAGGAGAAAAACAAGCATAAAAGTATTTACAAAAAGATGAAAATATCTCTAGTAGGGATGAGGTTTGTATCACAATGACAAGCATATCAGCAGATACACAGGATACCAATAAGTAATCAAGATAATCGCCATACCTGGTGTTCGAGGCCACTGTACTCGCCTTCAGTGTTTTCACGGATCGTTATGAGATCTACATTGTCGTATCGGGTTTTGTAGCCTGGAAGGCTGTAGCAGGGCCTGACATTGGCATACAGACCAAGTTCTTTCCGTAGGGTTAGATTTAGGGACCTGTGACCCTTTCCAATTGGAGTAGCCATGGGACCCTTTAAGCCCACGAGATTTTGGCGCACTGACTCCAAACTTTCCCATGTGAGGAAGCTTTCAGTTCTAGGATCGACCTTCTCACCAACAAAATGTTCCTCCCACTCGATAGGGACCTCAGCAGCATTAAAGATCTGAGTGGCATTAAATAAAGTTTTTAGGCAACGTTACTCATCGTTTCAGGAAAATGGTTAACTAGTTAATTTGATCTGTAAATCGCCAATTATAAAATATGGGAACATCTGAAAATCGAAACATGTAATCCATGAGTGTCTAAGATTATTGAATGTTCATCCTAATACTCTTGTTGAATATTTATAACTGAAAATGTTACAAATCACCATTGAAGTTAGATTGCAAGTTACAGAAGTGAGAGATGAAGCTATATTTCAAGGTACCAGATCCATAATTAGGATTCATTCAACATCTACGAAAATAATACTAACAGTGGGACAAAGTTTGATAATTTTTTTATCCACTATTGGTAGAAAAACTGTTATGCGTTGCTGCAATGGAAAAAACCTTGAAACCTGTCTATCATGGTAATCAACGTAATGGAAAAGATTCTCTACCTATAAATTCATTCATAACAAAGGCATTGGATATCTATGATCCTAATGGAACAATTTTAATAGATCAGGCTTTCTGCACATTACAGAAGCCAAGATACGAGAATCCTCTTTCTATTTGGAGAAATATTCCAAAAGCTTATCAAAATTAATGTGCTTTTGTTTGCTTCCCAAGGTCCACCGTCCCAGAATAAATCGGAAGTATCTTAAAATATAGCGTCAAGACAACTCGGTTCCTATAAAAATATGAATAGGCACAATAAAATGAAAAAACTTTTTAAATTTTCCTAAAACAATATGGAGAAAAAATCCTTCTCAAAATCAGGTTGGTTTGCCAAGAAAAAAAGGGAGCAGCTCGGGTTACACAGGAAAAATGAACATAGAAGTTTAAAAGAACAGATTTTGCGCAACCCAAAATAGAAAACGGCTTATTTCAACATCAAATTGAGTGAAAATTCATCAAAATTTCCCCACATGATCGTCAGGACCAGATATTTATCTACGAATGATCCTATAGATCAAAATGCTACGAGTGAACGAGCTTATTTGATCTGCATTACATAAGAATTGAAAGAAGATAGATTCAAAGGTTATAATGTAGCAATATTTTCGAACAAGTCCGCAGTTTTAACAGCCGAACGAAATCAAATTTTCAAACCCTCGTTTACACACTAGACATTATTCCAAATAACAAACGCAACTAAGAACATGAAAGTGACAAGGTCAACGGGAACGTAAAAAAAGCATCAAATGCTTCAAGAACAACAACCTGCTTCACAGATTCGGCGATTTCCGGGCCTATGCCATCTCCAGGGAAAAGGGTCGCCCTAATCGGGGTTGTAGACGTCGACGACAGAAATCTGGACGAAACAGGGCCGAGAAAACCGCCAGAAGCGCCGATCGCCGGCTTCGGATTCCCTCCAAGAGAAGATGAATAGGAGATCGTTCCAGCCCGCTCTCCGCTGCAAAGAAGACGCCGAACGACGCGCGAAGCCATCGCTGGCGGGGAATCGAAGACCGACGGAGGATCTCAGCAGAGTTTCAGAGAGGAAAAGAACGAACTTTCTTTTTTTTTCTTCTATTTGACAACTCTCTTTCTTAAACCAAAGTCAATTTATAGGGTATAAATGGGCTGTAAAACCTTGGCAAAAGAGCCCAAATTAGCCCACTATTAGATAATTTTCCACTAACTACAAAGTATATATCTCGACCCATGTCTTGCCATCTTCTTAGTGAAGGGATTTTTTTTTTGGGTTAATAGCACGGTACATCCCAAACTTTTTCAAAAATCTGAGATATAACCCAAACTTTTTTTTTGGCACGGTACATCCCAAACTCCCTAAGCGGACGCGGGCATATCCTCGTTATGACGTGGAATCCACCGTGGCTGCCAGGTGGATTTCTGGCGGAATCCACCTGGCAGCCACGGTGGATTCCACGTCATAACCTGGATTAACCCTTTTCTCTCTCTATCCTCGATCAAAATTAGTTGAGAGAGAGAGAGAGCGAGAGAGAGAGGCATTCTAGAGAGAGAGAGAGATGTTCTAGAGAGAGAGAGAGGCGTTCATTGTCGATATGTGTTTTCCGATAAGAGAGAGAGGCGTTCTAGAGAGAGAGCGAGAGAGAGAGGCGTTCATTGTCGATATTTGTTTTCCGATAAGAGAGAGAGGCGTTCTAGAGAGAGAGAGAATGTCTCTCTCTAAAACGTCTCTCTCTCTCAAGAACACCTCTCTCTCTCGCTCTCTCTCTTGAACGCCTCTCTCTCTTATCGGAAAACATATATCGACAATGAATGCCTCTCTCTCTAGAATGTCTCTCTCTCTATAGAATGCCTCTCTCTCTAGAACGTCTCTCTCTCTCTCTCTAGAATGCCTCTCTCTTTCGCTCTCTCTCTCAACTAATTTTGATCGAGGATAGAGAGAGAAAAGGGTTAATCCCGGTTATGACGTGGAATCCACCGTGGCTGCCAGGTGGATTCCGCCTAGGTGGATTCTGCTAGAAATCCACCTAGCAGCCACGGTGGATTCCACGTCATAACCAGGATATGCCGGCGTCCGCTTAGGGAGTTTGCGATGTACCGTGCCAAAAAAAAAGTTTGGGTTATATCTCAGATTTTTGAAAAAGTTTAGGACGTACCGTGCTATTAACCCTTTTTTTAAAAAAACAATTCTTAGTGAAGGGATTATATGGCCGAGAGGGCGAACTGAGAGGGCAAGCCGAGAGGGCGAGACGAGAGGGCGAGCCGAGAGGGCGAGCCGAGAGGGCGAGCCGAGAGGGCGAGCCGAGAGGGCGAGCCGAGAGGGCGAGCCGAGAGGGCAAGCCGAGAGGGCGAGCCGAGAGGGGAGCCGAGAGGGCGAGCCGAGAGGGAAAGCCGAGCAGGAGCTGAGCAGATTTTCTCTCAGATGTTTAACTTCGGATTAATTAGGGTGACATACTTTCACCATCCGGAACGTCGGACGAGGTGAGGATGTCTGAGCCGGGATGGTCTCTGGAGGGAACGTTCCCTGCTTGAAAAGATTCGAGATGGGACATTTCCAGCTTGAAAAGATGGGAGATGGGATGGTTCAGACGAGCCTCAAACAAATGTGATGCAGGATGAGACGATAATCGGCTTGAACCATCTTGCATCACCATCTGTCCCCTTCCCTGACAACGGTGCACTTTTTTCTGTTCTTAACCCAAAGTCAATTTATAGAGTATAAATGGGCTATAAAACCTTGGCAAAAGAGCCCAAAATAGCCCACAATCAGATAATTTTCCTCTAACAACAAAGTATATATCTTGACCCATGTCTTGCACTCTTATTAGTGATGGGATTATTTGGCCGAGAAGGTGAGCCGAGAGGGCGAGACGAGAGGGCGAGCCGCGGATTTTTTTTTTTTTGAAAACAATTCTTAGTGAAGGGATTAAATGGCCTAGAGGGCGAGCCAGGAGGGAAAGCCGCGGGGGAGACAAGGAGGAGCCAGGAGTTTTCACTCAGAAGTCTGACTTCAGATTAATAAGGGTGACATACGTTTGCTGTTCAGAACATCAGATGGGACGAGGATGTGTCAGTCAGGATGGTTCATGGGCAGGACATTTCTTTGACGAGGGGACGGGATGGATTAGGGGCACGACAAAAAGTTATCCAGGAACCTCCAAAAAAATGGGATGTGGAGGGGGCAAAATCATTTTCAACCATCATGGGTCCCCATCTTCTACAGTGGTACACCCTGTCTCTTCTTAAACCTAAGTCAATTTATAGGATTTAAATGGGCCAAATTCTCAGCAAAAGAGTCCAGATATTCCACCATAAATAATTTCCCCCAACAAAGCATTTAGCTTGACTCATGTCTTGCACTCTTCTTAATGATGGAATTTTATAGCCTACAAGATAATTACAAATTTATGTCTAGTTCACAGTCATTATGACAAGTCGTAAATGCTTTCTGTATCAAAGTTTCTATCTTGACCTTTGTCTTGCGCTCTTGGTTATGGAATTATATGGCCTACAAGCTAATCACACATTCGTGTTTAATTTGCATTCATTAATGCAAATTATCAAAAAAATTTGCTTCAAAGCATCTATATTGACCCATGTATTGTTCTTTTTGGTGATGGAATTGTACAGCCTACATCCTAGCCGCACATTTGTGTCTCTTTTACATTCATTAATACAAATCATATTCATCATGTGCATGTATGATGTTAATAATGAAGTCTAAATAAATGTTCATTATTGTTTATGTGTGATGTTTATTTTGAAGTCCAATGATATTTTCAACGAGAAGTGAATTATGATGCGTACATATTCCGGGTGATCACAAATATTTAAACATGTACTGTAAAACATTTATATTTATAGGATATTTAAGAAGGTAATAAAAATATGTGGATATAACAGCATTATTTGCACAGGTACACATGACAAGGATGGATGATCCCCAAAAAATCTATTGGAGTCATTAAGGAGAAATAGTGGGTCCTCTTTAGGAGAATCGTTCATTAAATCAAGTCATATGAATTCTTCAGTAGTTTTATACCTAACTGTCAATGAGATCAAGTAATGTCACCATTATGTAAGTCATCCTTACACAGAAAACACCAAGGATGTCACGAGGACAGACAGTGGGGGTTTGACTATGACCTAAGAGTCCATAATCGCAGGACTCCAATTAGTCTTACCGATTATGGAATAACAATTTTACAAAGGTGTGTATGGCCAAGGTGGAATTTCTGGCTTTAATGTAAGAGGAGGAAAATAAAGAAAGATGATGCAGTGAGGTCCTTGGTAAAGATATATTAAAAATGAGTTTTTTTATGACTTCCTAATACATGAATTTTAACTAGGGTGACTGGTTATACCATTAGTCATTCAAGAAGTATCTTTCAAATAAGTGAGTGTACCTTCCTCATAAATGATGACAAACATATATCGTGAAATGATCAATTAAACCTTGTGTGCCTTTTAAAACATGTAGTCTAGCTAAGCACCTCATATGTTCACTACTTGACCTATCAATAAGATCATATCATAATTTAATATATATGTTAGATATAGTTAACTAATTGCCAGGTCCTTGTCTTGGTGGTAACTTTTGCATTCATAAGGACTTTTTTGTACATCCAATAACTATCCAAGAAAGTTTTTTAGAAAAATGAATGGATAAATATTCCTAATTTTTGCATCCAAAGGGTAAAAAAACACCTTAAATTTTTGCTTCCTTTCCTTTATAATTTCACAAGGCACTTGCTCCATTTTTAGCCTTATCAAAACTCTATTCTAAAATCTCCCTTCCTTGGCGCCTCACTTACTATTTGGCCTACGAATATTTATGGACATTTAGGTCATATATATGATGAAACGGACACTAATAAATCAATAATTTAAGCATAAATATTACACATATAGTGGATATTCAATATGTTCTCTTCAGCCACTTAGGCGCACATAACTTGGTGATTATCACCATTTCTTATCATTCCAGAGATTTTTGTCTTGGATAAACCATTTTTGAATATTTTTTTAATGTTCTTCTCATGGAAATCCAGTCATTATCTCCCGCTTCTCACTTTTAACAATATAAGTTAACACAAGTTATTGGATATGTTATCCAATTCTAATCAGGACAAACTAATTAATGATTTCACTCAGGATAAATAATAATTCCAATAAAGGAATATGTCCTTAGTGTTCCAAGTTCTCGTAGTTTACTTAAACACATATTGATTGCGTCTTAAACAGTATTTAAGATAGCCTGATTCACTTTAATATTCTACCAGCACTTTAAAATATTCAACATATTTCTTTATCCATTTATCTCCAATTCTACAGCTCAAAATTTTCATCAAGAACTTTATTCCCATATGAATGAGTTCAACTGAGTTTATTTGTACAGATAAACCTCTGGTTCAGTAATAATTTCTCATCTTTTTTAACTTCAAATACAATAACAATATTTTGATATCAATTTAAACCCTTCGTGGAATATCCTTAAATATTCCATTCACTTAGCTGAAACTATCAGCGTAAACCTATAACTTTCTCAACTATTAGTCACCTATGTTTGCAACTCCTCTTCAGTTCTTTCAACTAAGATCTAACTAGCATGCAGATTAAGCTACCATTCAAAAATATCTTCCAAGGAATAGATTTCCTGAAAGTCTTCTAAAATTCAAAGTATTTATCCATTAAATTCAAAGTATGAAAACATTACACCTTAATTGACGTTGAATCCTAAAATCAAAGTGTTTTTTCTTTAAATATTCTTAACGTCTATGGGGTTGATAAAGTTCACCGCAATCAAATTAACACTCATAAGTTAATCCATTAAAAGCATAACAATTATATGTATAATTTGTATTTTTACAGAATTCTTTTGTTGTATTGAAAAAATTGTATTGCTGTTAACGTGACATTTTCTTTCGTATATTTCTTGATCTGGTTTGTACGATTTTTGTGTCACAACGTTTTTTCAGTTTGTGTCCCTCTGAAGTTCCAGGATAAGAACAGTTTCACAAATACTTTTCTATTTTCAGTAAAGCTTTCTCAATTAACTTTCAGAGAATGCTAAACAAAAGTATATATTATAATAGATGTCAACTATTCACTAGTTGCATATTTTATTCAAATCCAAACATAAATAACTTGATCAGAAATAAGACCAACAACTTGGGCCCTGTCAGAAACATTCATAATTAGCAATGTAATTCAAATCTTTACCAATGTTTATCAGTGTAGCATGACCAATATTCACTACGTTAACAGCATAAAAAATATACCCATTCATAAAAAATATAACTTAGCTGTTGGTCAAATCTACTGCACTCTCCCTCTATATAGTCAATTTAAAATATATTTCCAACCATAAATATGTTTTCATAACCTAAGAAAGAAAAATTCTGAGTTAAATCATCAAAAATCTGAGCACGAATTTACTTAGAGCATAATTACGACCTAAATTATGTACTTCTCTCCGTAAATAAAACATTAAAGGGAGCAATTAAGAGTTAAATAATGAAGGATCTACCTCTCTCTATCAATGAAGTCTCAAAACTAAAAAAGAGAACAACAAAGTGTCAAATTATAAAGAATTTCCTCAAAAGGACCTCCAGTTCTCCATCAATAAAACATAAAAAGATAACAATTATAAGTTAAACTACAAAGAACTGCCTTCAGAAGGAAGGAATTAATCATAAATAATAAAGAGCTACCTCAAAAAGTATCTACCTCTCCGTCAATTAAATCTCTAAGCCAAAGAAAAGACCAAATGATGGGTTAAATTATTAAGGGATACCTCAAAAAGGATTTACATTTCTCCGTTGATAAAACTCAAAAAGAGATTAATTATAAGTTAAATTACAAAGAACTACCTCAAGAAGAACAGAAAGAAGCTATAGCCTGCAACTCTTCCTGCAAGATCAGAGCATTGATGAACTCTGTTAGGCCCTCCCCTTGCAGTACCTCTTGAATAGAGTGGAGAGTGATGCCCACCCGGTGGTCAGTCACCCTCCCTTGAGGAAAGTTAAAAGTCCTGATTCTCTCAGACCTATCTCCACTTCCAATCTACAAACAAAACCCCACCACAAATCAACCCAGGATCTAACAGTGAAACAAAAAAGAATAAACAAATAAAAAAAGGGAAAAAAACACGGAATAGGATGAAAGTAGAGCAGGATCACAAAGTATATATGAACTGGAGTGGCATTGCATAACCCAGCCTAGGATCAAATAGAAATGTTAAAGAAATGAGAATAGGACAGTAAGTTGTTAGGGAAGGTGATCATGAAGTATATAAAAAGATCTAAAGAGAAATTGCATAACTGGCCAAGATCAAACAAGAAAAAATATGATAACAAAAAAAGAGAATTGGACAAGAGATTGTGAGAGAGGAGATCGTGAAATACGTATGAAGATCTAGAGAGAAATTTCATGACATAGCCCAGGATCAAACCAAAAAAAGGATAAATATATTGAACAGAAGATGTATGTTCTGCAGGAAAGAGAATAGGACAAAAAAAGAGATTGAAAAAAGATAAAAAAAGAGAAATTACATACTTTATGAAATTCTAAGTTTTTATTGCATAACACAGCCCAGGATAAAAAAAGGAATATATATACATATATATTGAAAAAAATAAGAGGACTAGTAATTATTCGATAAAGGAAGCATAAAGTATTCTAGGACGATTAAAAGTGAAATTGCATAACGCATCACAGGATAAAAAAGAAGAATATACTGAAGAAAAATATAATTGCACCAAAAAATATTAAAAAGAGGGAAGGTAGAGTATATATGAAGCTCTAAAGTGAAATTGCATATAAAGCACATGATAATATATATGTATATATTAAAAATGCGACCCAAAATGAAATTTTACAAGACCCAGGGCCCCGATGAAGAGTTACCTGCTGGGCACGAAGCTTGGACCGGAAACTGTGCTGTTTAGATCTCTCCAGTTCATATAATCTGGCGTACAAAACCTTCAATGCCTTGGCTTTGTTCTGAAAATAATTCAAAAAGGCCAAATCCAATTGGCTACTTTATGAAAGTCTAGGTTGTTGTAATCGTATTGATAAATTTATTTTAGGCTTTTCAAAGATGAAACAGAATCTGAGATGATTTATGGATAAAATGTTTACCATGTGCTGAGACCTTTCATTCTGTATAGACACAGTCAGGCCTGTCGCCAAATGCGTAATTCTAACAGCACTATTGGTTGTATTAGCATGTTGGCCTCCAGATCCGCCTGATCGGTACGTGTCAATCCTTAAATCTTCATTTCTCACTTGAATATCGACCTGAAAATAGCAGAAATCAGTTAAACAATAAATAACAATCTGGAAGGAGAATTTTTATTCTTTTGAAAGAATGGTTGGAGAATTTATCCATAAAACATTGCAGTTAGAAAAGAACTACATCTTGCTTCAAGCAAAGAAGTTTAAACCTTTTGATTGTCACCATCACTGATATTTTGACTTCTTAACGTGTCTCGACAACAATATAGTTGATGTCCCCACGCACAGATCTTTCTATAACAAGTAAAGTAGTGTTTTTCTAAAACCTTGCAAAAATTACGTATATAAATTCAATAATGCAGTTAAATTAGGAAAACGTTTCTCACATTTCCTAGACAAAAATAAAAATATTTATTTTACTTTTTTTTTGAAGAAAAAATTTTGTAAACATTTCATCATACAATAATTATTCTATGATTACCAAAAAAACTCGACAACCGTGAATTCAAACAATAACAGTTACCTCACTTGCTTGTGGGAGTATAGCAACTGAAACGGCACTGGTATGAACACGCCCAGATTTCTCAGTCAACGGAATACGCTGAAACAATAGTTTTCCAGGCCCCAATTAATCCATAAAAAAATATTTTTAAAAATATATAATTAAAAGGAAAATCATGAGGAATTCAAAATCCTCTCTCATACCTGAACTCTGTGAACACCACTCTCAAATTTTAGTAGACCAAACGCGCCTGGCCCAGAAATTGTTGCACTGGCCTCCTACAACCCGTAGTTTTTCGTTTCAAGGAAAAATATTATGAAAATAAATGCAAAAGAAAAGCATCAATAATTATCTGGTATTTTAACTAAAAGCTCTTAGTGTTTCAGTGATGGGATAAGTTGAAGGGTGCGAAAAGATTCATACCTTGTAACCTTTCATGTCAGACACCATGATGTCAATGACATCAAATTGCCATCCTTTCTTCTGAGCAAATCGTTCATACCTGGTATGTGATATCGCATCCCATTATAGTGAGAGACTGACTCAATGATAATGGAGTGATCCTAAAATTTGTTTCATCAAAAGAATTAAGATAAAACTGTCAATGAGGACTAAGGCTTGCGGATTATGTTATCATCATGTGATGAAATTTTAGACCCAATTTTGCCCCAGGAGTACATGATGAGACAATTATTCCGTCTTGGTATGAACCATCATCCTTTCCCACTGTTCCAGACGCAGGACTGGACGAAGTGGACCCCACCCAGTTCATCCCGAGATGCAAGACTGCTTGGGACGACCCCAAACGGCATGGCTCTAGGACGGGATGAAAATCCTGAGAGGCGAGTATTATGGTAGTCCCATCTCATCCCGTTGCCTACCCCAGGATGTCGAGAATATTAGCAAGGAAGAAACAATAAAATATTAAAAAGAATACATTTTAAAAATATCCAAGGCGAACAGAGATGCCTCCTCCCCACCAGTTCCTGTCAAATGTTCTCAATATGTCATAACAAAGAATAATGCGACTTTTTTTGAAAATACATAGAATCATGAGATTTATATGAAGAAACCTGCTCTCACTTCCAGAATACAGTCCTTTTCATCCGCATCGTCCCTCGGCAACAGCGACTTGAGCAGAAGTAGCTGTAGCCTTTTCTCTTCCTCTGCGGCCTTACATACCTCTTCACCAGCCATATGTTGCATCTCTTTATCTTGAGGACATTCAACTATCAATGAATTCAAGCTCTCGATTTCCTATGTCAAGGTATTGGCGTCAAAATCTATCCCATGGAGATGAGCAGGTAAAATGAATTAGTAGATTTTAACAAATAAAAATTTGTGGGATAAGTTTAAGTAAAACAAGAAAGGTAGATTCCTGGGTTGGATAAGGAAATACGGACTGTTTGACAGCATGGTATGTTTTGCGCTCGATTTCCTATGTCAAGGTATTGGCGTCAAAAGCTATCCCATGGAGATGAGCAGGTAAAATGAATTAGTAGCTCTTAACAAATAAAAATTTGTGGGATAAGTTTAAGAAACAGATCAAAATTAAAACAAGAAAGGTAGATTCCTGGGTTGGATAAGGAAATACGGACTGTTTGACAGCATGGCATGTTTTTCATATTTTTTTACTTCTAAAGATAAAACTCTGTTTCACAATATAGTATTTCTTGAAACACCTGTCTTTCTATATTTGAAAATGTCTTAACGGGAGGGATCCACCAATAGGAGCCACCTAAAACAACTCTTATATACAGGGTGTTGTCGAGATAGTAAACAACTCTTTTTCTGGCATAATCCTAGATCACTTGTGCGAAAGCCACGGAGAGGCGGACAGTACGCAGCTACAGGCAAGAATTCTGAGAAAGATAAAAGAAAAACACTGGGCTGTGCAACAGCTAACTATATAGTAGATACTGTTGACATTATTGTCTCCTTTCCTTTTTCTTTTCTTCTTTCTATTATTAGCTCCTTTCTATTATTAGCCCATTAAGGGCCCTTTCTATTATTAGCCCATTAAGGGCCCTTTCTATTATTAGCCCATTAAGGGCCCTTTCTATTATTAGCCCATTAGGGCTCCCTATAAAACCCCTTGTAATCTCTTTGTTTGGGTATCAAGAATTGTTCTTTCTTCTTGTCTTCATGGTATCAGAGCCCTAACCCTAACCCTAATCCGGGTTCCTGGGCTCGACCGTAGCTCCGATCTCTGGCGTTTCTACATTCGCCATGATCTTGAGCTCCTTCTCCTTCCGGTTGGCTACCTGCTCCTGGCGGCGCAGCTTCTTTCCGGCCACATTTCCGGCTTCCCACACCGCGCTCCCTCCTCGGCTGTGCTTCTCTCTCGGCAGCGTACGCTTCCCTCTCGACCGCGCGCTCTCCTCGGTCGCGGCGCGCTCCTCGACTCTTCAGCCGCGCATGCAGCCAATAGCCGCGGGCGTTCCTGCAGCCGTGTGCTCCTCGTGCGACACTTCATTCTGTGATCAAGATGAAGGAGCCTGTATCGGTTTCCGGTGTGACGCCAGCATCGATGCCAGCATCGACGCCACCCAGTGTGGGTCAAACGTCAAATGCTTCGGAGGCACCTCTTGAGTCGGGGAATTGGTCGGCTTCACCTGGACCGTTTTCTCTGCCTCGGATGCCTCCAGATGGGATGTTCACCGGCTTTAACCTTCTTCAGTCGCAGCAATATGTCCAGATTACTCTCAAGGGACGACTGATGCGTCATTTACTTGAAGAAGGGCCTTCCAAGACGGACTCCAAGTACTATGACTGGCCAGACGTTGAAGGGGTGGTCCATCGATGGCTTTTGGATAGTATTTCACAGAGTATCAAGGGTGAATTTCTGTCTCTTGAGTCTGCCCGGGCCGTGTGGGAAGCGGCCCTTGACAGCCACTCCAAGAAAAATAATATTGCCACACTGTATGAGCTAGTGCATCGGGCCGCCAATCTGCGTCAAAGAGACAGGACGATCATGGAGTACAGCACAGAACTCATTTCTCTGTGGAATGAGATTGATCACTACATGCCTCCGGACCCTCACTCGGTGGATTGCAAGTACACTCTTCAACTTCGGGTTTTTCAGTTCCTTATAGGACTTAACCCGGAATATGAAGCGGTACGGGCTCAACTTATACACCGGGAGAAAGAGCTTTCCTTCAAGGATGCACTTCGCAGCGCGAGAATTGAAGAATCTCGCTTTCAGCAGTCCCAGACCCCGGCTTCTGCACTTGTAGCACATTCGTCTTCCTCCACGCGCTCCTCGGTGACGACCACATCGACTGGAGCAGGAGCTTCGTCTCGTGGTCCATCTACTCGGACTGAGGAATCCTCCAAAGGTGATCCTTCCCTTTTCTGCAATTACTGCAAAAAGCGGGGTCACTCCAAGGAGACGTGCTTTAAGCTTCAACGGAAGCGAACACAACAGAGCAATCTCGCTACGGTTGCACCTTCTGTCAACAAGTACCGATGCCTGGTCAAGTGCCTCTGTCCTATGGTCTTCTTCCAAGTGGAGCGTCTTCGGCGAGTGCTTCTCTTCCGGGCTTTACACCTGAAGAAGTGGAACGTCTTCGGCGATTACTTGACCCTCCAGTCGTGGGCTCATGCTCTCTAGCTAACGCGGGTATGTCCACCATTCCTTCTCCCCCGCCTTCACCATCTCCATCGTCATCATCATCCACTTGGCTTCTTGACTCTAGTGCCACTGCCCACATGACACCCAATCCTAGAGCTTTTGTGACCTATGAACCCGTTTCCGGCTCCTCCAAAGTTAAAACAGCTTCCGGTGATCTTCTCACTGTGGCTGGGATTGGTCGTGTGTCTCTCTCTCCTTCGATGAACCTCACTAAAGTCCTTCATGTTCCACGGCTTGCTCATCATCTTCTTTCTTTATCCCGCCTTGTTCGTGATCTGAACCAAGATCTTACATTCACTCCTAATACCTGTTTTTATCGTGATAAGGTGTCGGGGAGGACGATTTCCATTGCTGAGGAGCATGAGGGTCTCTATCTTGTTCGATCTCCCTTGTCTCCCCTCGCTGTTGCTGCCGCTGCAGTTCCCCTTTCGACGTCTCATGAGCGTTTGTGGCTTCTCCATCGACGCCTCGGCCATCCATCCTTTGCTACTCTTTATCGTTTATTTCCAAAACTTTTCTAAGGCCACTCTGTGGACCGCTTTGTTTGTGATGCTTGTCGAATTGCTAAACATCATCGTACTACGTATCCTATTTCTTCTTCCCATTTGACGACTCCTTTTGCTCTCGTTCACACCGACGTGTGGGGACCCTCCCCTGTTCATAGCACGTCCGGTGCTCGGTGGTTATGTATATTCATTGATGACGCTACTCGTTTCACGTGGGCCTATCTCTTGAAAAATAAATCAGAGATCTCCCTTGTTATTCCTCAGTTCTACTCTCTCATTCAAACTCAATTCTGCACTTCTATTCGTTGCTTCCGCTCCGACAATGCCCGAGACTATGTCAATTCCACGTTAAGTACTTTCTTCCAAGAAAAAGGCATCATCCATGAAACCACATGTCCTTACACCCCCCCGCAAAATGGAGTTGCAGAACGAAAATTTCGTCACATTTTTGAAATGGCTCGGAGCCTCTTATTTCACATGCATGTGCCAAAGTATTTTTGGGCTGAAGCTGTCCAAACTGCCATTCATCTTCTCAACCGTCTTCCGTCTCGCGTACTTAACTACTCTACTCCCATTGATTGTCTCCAGCATTCCTTCCCCAACATTTCTCTCCGAACCAATCTTACCCCTCGTGTCTTTGGATACGTTTGCTTTGCTCCTAACCACCATCTTGGTCGTGACAAGCTTGATCCTCGGGCCATCTAATGTGTCTTCGTCGGCTATGCTTCTACTCAAAAGGGTTATCGATGTTATCATCCACCCTCTCGTCGATTTATTGTCACCAAGGATGCTACCTTTAACGAATTTACTCCGTATTACCCCTCGTCTTCTCCACCTTCTCCTTCTTTACCACCTCAATCAGATCCCCTTGAATTTCTTATTCTTCCTAACTCATCTCCCTCGTCACCTGTCCCAAGTCCTTCCTTGCTTGTTCCTCTCGAAGAGCCTCCATCTGATATTCCCATGAACACCTTGTCCTCTGATCCTCTGCCTGCACCAATCCCAAATCCACCTGTCCTTACTAAAGATCCATCCTCTGCTTCATCGAACCCTCCTGCAGAGTCCCCATCGGATCCCTCTATCCCACTATGTTGTGCCCCTTTACCTATACGCCGTTGCCCGCCAGAAAAACGCTATGGTATCACTCTTGCTCGTCACAAGCCTCGTGTTCCTCCTACCCCTGAAGTTCCCTCATCCTCCTCATCCACTCCTCTTGAAAATCCTTCATTAGCACTTGTGTCTTGCCCTCATCCTTCTCCATTGTATCCATTAGCCGCATCCATCTCATCTCATCGTCTTTCCCCATCCTACCACGCTCTTCTCACCTCCCTTGACACTATCTCCCTTCCAAAGACGGTGGACGTAGCCCTCTCTCTTCCTCATTGGCGTCGGGCAATGGAGGAGGAGCTACAAGCACTTGCCCTAAATGACACATGGGATCTGGTTCCACTACCGCCGGGCAAGCACTTGGTTGGCAGTCGTTGGGTTTATGCTGTAAAGCACAATTCCGACGGCTCTATTGAAAGGCACAAGGCACGTGTTGTGGCGCAAGGGTTCACCCAACAGTATGGCATTGATTATCAGGAAACGTTTGCCCATGTGGCCAAGATGAACACTGTTCGGATTCTCTTGGCTCTTGCCGCCGATCTGGGCTGGATATTGCAGCAATATGATGTCAAGAATGCTTTTCTTCATGGTGATTTGACTGAGGAGATCTATATGGCCTTACCTCTTGGATATACCTCCTTAGTGCCGTCTACTCCGAGTTCAGTTGTTTGTCGCCTGAAGAAAGCGCTGTACGGTTTGAAGCAATCTCCTCGTGCTTGGTTTGGCCGTTTCACCATGGCCATGAAGAACCGGGGATACCGGCAGTGTAATGGAGATCCCGCGCTTTTCTACCGTCATTCCACATCCGGGGGAGTGGCTATTCTTCTCGTGTACGTGGATGACATTATCATCACGGGTGATGATACGGAGTCCATTACTCAGCTGGCTATGTATCTGTCGTCGGACTTTGCCATACGTCATCTTGGCCCATTACGATATTTTCTTGGTATTGAGGTGGCTTATTCTTCGAGTGGGATTTTCATCTGCCAGCGGAAATATACAGTGGATCTTCTTTGCGAGCTGGGAAAGGAAGACTCCAAGCCTATTTCGACACCGATTGATGTGAGTCATCGACTTGGTGCGGATGAGAATGAAGATCCGGCTGAGCCCGGACAATATCGAAGACTTGTGGGCAAACTGCTCTATCTCACCCACACCCGTCCCGACATTGCATATACAGTGGGTGTTCTAAGTCAGTTTATGCAAAACCCTCGAATGAGTCATCTTCATGCTGCCCATCGCCTCCTCCGTTTCTTGAAGGGCACCATTGGCCGTAGATTAATGTTTCGTCGTCACAGTGGTCTGCGTCTAGAAGTCTACACTGATGCCGATTATGCAGGATCTGTGGTTGATCGTCGGTCGACCTCTGGGTACTGCACCTTCTTGGGAGGCAATCTTATTACTTGGAGGAGTAAGAAACAGAAAGTGGTCTCTCGATCAAGTGCTGAAGCGGAGTTCCGTGCCCTTGCGCATAGTCTTTGTGAAGCACTTTGGATTACCCAACTGCTTCGTGAACTAAGGTGTCCGGTTTCTTCCCCTGTTCAGCTGTTCTGTGACAACAAATCGGCTATCAGCATTGCTCATGATCCCGTCCAGCATGATCGTACAAAACACATTGAGATCGATCGAAATTTCATTAAAGAGAAGCTTGAGTCGGGAAATTTCTGCACGCCATATGTTCCGTTAGCTGAACAGCTTGCAGACATCTTCACCAAAGGGCTTCATGCCCCTCGGTTTGAGGAGCTCTGTTCCAAGCTGGGTGTGGAAAACATCCACGCTCCAGCTTGAGGGGGAGTGTTGACATTATTGTCTCCTTTCCTTTTTCTTTTCTTCTTTCTATTATTAGCTCCTTTCTATTATTAGCCCATTAAGGGCCCTTTCTATTATTAGCCCATTAGGGCTCCCTATAAAACCCCTTGTAATCTCTTTGTTTGGGTATCAAGAATTGTTCTTTCTTCTTGTCTTCAGATGCTAAAGTCAGAAATAGTTGCACATCGATAAAAATGAACAGCTAAACTTTCTGATGAAGATTAGAATTTTTTTTAAAAAAAATTCAAACAAACATGCCAGAACAAAGCTAGTCCATGTCAATGTGCATTTTCATCAAAGAGAAACTGGGCTTTCTTCATGTCCTGGGTTTGATCATATGATAAATATGCTGATATCTCCTAAAAAAGCTTAGTTGGAATGAAGCGTACTTCTCAGCTTGAACGGAGAAGTAACAAGATAAACAGTGTCAAAATTACATGAACCTTGCTCTCATTGGATCCAGGATATCGGGTCTTCCAGTTAACCTACCCCCCAGAACAAGTAAACATAAGTTGAAACTACCCAGAAATGGTAATAAACACTTTTGTTTCTTTTCTAATATGCAAGTTGTTCGACGACACGGTGAGAATCCCCGATAACCTTTTTGCAGGTTCTTATGGAATTTTGTTGTCACCAATATGTCTATTTAAGGTAGATAGAGTGGAATGAAATACAAAGCATTTTAACCCAAACTCATGTTCTAGGGTGGCTAACTTTTCTCACAACTCCATTCAATCTCTCGAAAGCTGGCACAAGTCTCTCTCTCTCTCTCTCAATCCTGCCCATTGCAGAAGCACATCCAAAAAAAGCAATCTGTCACACTCGGCCTACTTATAAATTTTTGATATAACGCACATATAGGCCCAAAGAGTCCTAGAAAATATAATGCCACATAGCTGAACCAAACAAGAATTGAAAACAACACTTTTACCCTCCATACAAGTTTAAATAGAACACATATATTCTTCAAAAGATAAACAGAACACGTGTAAGCCTAGAAGGAGACGTTACACCAGATGTTCAATGATGGTACATCGGTTGCTTTCAAACTAAAATGAATCCCTTGCCTCACCTTTTGTTTGGCCCTCAGATCGTTGATTAGTTCCATTGAACACTTGAGCTGCTGAAGCTCTCGATTTGCCGTTGAATACTCAGCAGTCGAGATTTCTGGCTGGCTTCAGACAACCCAGAAAGAAAATAAATTCAACTTTGAACAGATTAAGACAGATTCATAGAGCTTCGATGGAAATTATGGTTAAATTGGAACATTTAAATTACCGGACGATAAATAACAACATACTTCAATAAAGCAAGTAAAGCAACGCATAATGCAGACTTAGAGATCAAGACATGGACATTTGGTCATTCAAAAAAGCACATCATTAACATTGGTGGTTGGCATCCAGGAGTATGATAACGAGTGGATTATGATGAGTCGTCGTCATCCTCGCCATGGGAGAACAGCAAGGAAGATGATATGATGATGGGCGACGATTATAATGTATATAAATAAAATTTCCCCCTAAAGATGACTCTCTCTATGCTGCACACGCCGTCATCATCCTTCTCTTTGGTCTGCGGTGAGAATGACAATGATGTTGACGAAATAATAGCATAGTAAATCGTCTGCATCATCGTCATCGTCACCGCAGACGTATGATAAGGACGATGACGGCCCGTGAATCATAGAGAGAGCCACCGTTAGGAGGAAAGTTTATTTATATAAATTATAATCATCGTCCATTACCATATGATCTTTCTTGACGACCATAACGATTTTACTTTTCTTAAAGTAGTAAATCGTCATCATCATGTCCATGCTACCAATGGATGATGACAATGACGATCTGTGTGGAAGCCGAATTTTTCGTCGTCCTCCAACCCAATTTAATGAATCCATTCGAGAGAAGACACACCAAACTTTTGGAGAAGGAGAAGCTTCCAGAACTCAATCTATTCGAGCAGTCAAAAGATTGCTTCTCTTTAAATCAAGTGCAGGGGAATCCTTAGCATGGAAGTTCCAACCGATGAGAATAATTGAAAACCAATTAGCTATCTAGGAGTATACACTAGAATCCAATATCAGAATCTTAAAGAAACAATACTTTTTAATTTCTTCCAACTTTAAGTCTTTATTGATTCATTTCACGTATGAACGCCTTTGTTTTGAGATTTTACATAATCTCAAACGTGTATCAATGAATTAAGAAAAGCGGCTAAATCACCTGAGAGACCCGCCCATGAAGATAGGCATGGCGCCGCTCCATCGCCACCATTCTCTGCTCCATTATCTCGAGAAGTTTAGGCGACAGTTGAGATTGAACGTCTAGAATTCAAAGAAAAGTTAGCCGTGGTCCAAATTACACTCCATAAAATAACATTTGAAGTTGAATCCCAGAGAAATGAACAAGTTGCAGTACAATCAAAGTTTCCGATCGGGTATACACAGATTTCTTCAGCTTCGAGTGCCCCATCGTTGAAATCGACGAAAAAAGATTACTTCCCATGATTTAAAGCGAACTGAAACCGTAAAAAAAAAAAACACTTTTTTTTACCAAAAGAGGAGTACAGGCGCAGCCCAAAGATCGAGTTGGGCTCTTTTGATTCCAAGAGTCTAGAGAATCGCCGACCGCACGCATGAACAAACCCTAGAAATCTCATTTCTTCGAAGATTGCGATATTGTTCTTCCTGGGAGAAATGAAATTTGTAGAAAGTTTGAGAAGCAGAGTTCGGTATTCGTCGGCGTCAACGAATTTCGTCAACGATTGACGTTGACGATGACGTTCACGATTGACGTTGACAGTTTTAAGGTTACTTAATGATGACGTTGACGATTGACGTTGACCGTTTCAATGGTGTGTTACGATGACGTTGACTGTTTCAAGGGTGGCTGATGATGACGTTGATGATTGACGTTGACTGTTTAAATGTTGTTCTACGATGACGTTGACTGTTTCAAGGGTGGCTGATGATGACTTTGATGATTGACTTTGACCATTTGAAGGGTATTTTACGATGACTTTGACCCTTTCAAGGATGGTTGATGATGACGTCGTCGATTGGAATTGACAGTTTCAAGGGTATTTTACAATGATGCTGACGACGACTTACGTTGACAGTTTCAAGGGTGTTTTATGACGACATTGACGACTGACGTTGACCGTTTCAAGGGTATTTCACGATGATGTTGATGACTAATGTTGACAGTTTCAAGAGTGGTTGATGCTCACGTTGACGATCGCGTTGACAGTTTCAAGTTGTTCTACGATGACATTGACAACTGACGTTGACTGTTTCAAGAGTGGTTGACAATGATATCGATGATCGATTGACAGTTTCAAGAGTGGATGACTAATGGTTGACGACATCCTCAATGATGATGGGGGACCATCTATACCCATAGACATAGTTTATTTATTTTGTTCACACTTGTTAGGAACCTGGTACGGTCCTACAATTTTGTGCGTGTGGGAGCCTGTGTATGGGTATGTTTGTGGAGCTTTCTCTTATTAGGGCCCTCTATGAAACTTTTTTTTGGGCCTTCTTCCCTTCATTCCTAATTTGGAAGGCCCATATTTCCCCTATAAGAGAGGGGAGGAGGGGGGGGGGGGGTTGCCCATCGTAAGATAGGAAGAAGCAAAAAGAGAAGAAAAAAAGAGTCAAAATGTAATCCTTTGCATTTTTCAGTAATTTTAGTTGTTTTTTTAGTTCAGTTTTAGAGTTCGAGAGACTTACAAAAATGCCCCTTGAGAAGAGAAATCAGGGCATTTCCATCGTATCTTTGCTGGACTGCCGCCGCTGCCATTGGTCGTGCCGCCATCGCCGGCACCACCGTCTCTGCCGCCGTCATCACCGGCACTACGCCGGGTTTGGTCATCCTCGGGTTTGCCACGCCGCTGCCAGACGCGCCCAAGCAGCTAGTCACAGGCACAGCCACCGTCGCCGGACCAGGCTGTAGTCGCGAGCAATGTAGCGACCATGCCCGTCCGCAGTGCCCATGTCCGGCTATAGCGGTTGCAGCCAGCCTCAACAGCCGCAGCGGCCGCAGCCTTCCAGCGCCGCCGCAACCGCCAGCGCTACCGCAGCTGCTGGCGTGGCTCCCAGCGCCAGCAGCAACAGCAGCCTCAATTGCCGCAGCCATGCATCCACTGCCATTGCGCAGCCGCAGCCACGCAGCCGCCGCTACAGCCGCAGTCATCAGCCGCCTGCCTTGGCTGCAACTGCCACCACGTAATGTCGTCGTGCCCGCCGTCACGCTCGCCCCCACGCCTACCAGCACCACCGCGCCAACCTGCGCTCATTGTCGTCCTCGCCACCGCGCTTGCCTACGAGCCCGGCGCTGCGCCTACTTGCGCCACCGTCGACCTCGCCATCGTGCTCGCCTCCGAGCCCATAGCTGCGCCTACCTGCACCGCCGCCATCCTCTTGATCGCGCTCGCCTCCAAGCCCGTTGCCGCGCCTACCTCCGCCGTCGTGTTCGTCACTGTGCTCGCCTCTAAGCCCGTAGCCGCACCTACTTGCGTCGTCATCATCCTCTTGACCGCGCTCACCTCCGAGCCTGTCGCCGCATCCACTTGCGCCGCCATTCTCATCACCGCCGCGAAGTACATGCCACCGCAGGATGAACAGCCGTCAACATCGTCGCCGACATCTCCCTCCGTCCACGAGTAGCTAGCTTTACACCCATCATCATCATCGTAGCGACGCCAGACATCACGTCACTGAAGTCCGATAGTACCTTGTTGCAGTCGCCCTATGCCACCGCGCCTTTGTGTCGTCCCATGCCCGCCACTATGGTCTCCTAGAGTAGCTTCAAGGGAGACGTCAGTCGGACGACATGCCGCCGCTAGTTCACCACTGCAAAGTACATGCCGCCATAGGTAGAACAGCCGCCGCTTTGCCCCCCAATGCCTATCTTTGTTGCCTATAGTGAGCCATAGCCGAGGCTCACCCAGTCACCATTACTGATGCGGCCGCCCGGCGCTGTCGCTTACGGATTAGTTGTCCTTCTCTTGTGGTGTAACACGAGCCGTTCGATCCCGATGCATCGTGTTACATCAATGTAACCTCTAAGGGATAGTCCAATTAGACAAAGGTGGGCTTCGAGTAGTATTGTAACCTTGATTATGACATTTACTATTAGATTGGCCTCTTAGACGCTCTCTCTCTCTCTAGATTTTTTAGGACCTCATCCAAGCTGCACTCAAGCTCAATGTCTGCTATTACGTGCAAAACAAGAGTTTTAGCAAAACAATAAACTTTATTAATAATCCTTAAGGGTACATGGGGGCCTTGTATAGGCCACAACAAGTGCAGGGACGTCCATAATGACTGTACCCATGAAAGTACAACAAAAAACATTGAAAAAAATTACTATGACAAGATAAAGCAGAGGAGAAGCACCCTAACAGGCCTGAGTAGAGATATTTAACAGATTTTGGGGCCAATAGAAGCTGTTAGGAGATATTTGTGTGGCTTAAGAAGATCCTGATGGGACAAAATAGAAGATATGTAGATTTGACAAGTTAGAACATAGATATTTCGCAAATCCTAGCAGAAAAAGAATATGTCAGAGAATTTTGTCACATATGAAACTACCAAAGGATTGTGTCAAAGAAAATCCTGTTAGAGGATCCTGTTAGGGAAAATCCTGTAAGAGAATCTTGTCAAAGAAATATTTTCTACATATCATGTTAGTTCACGACGAATCTCCTTTATGGGCCACAAGTTGCTAATGGGCCTCAGAAAATGGGCTTCAGGGTTACACCACAATGGGGTGGGATACTTCATCTGCTGCTCTAATCCTAAATAATTTAGTTTCCTTAACCTCGCCCCGAACCCTTCTCTGGTCACTGCTCCTTTGCTTGAGGCCACTAATACTTGTCTTCCCATTTGCCTGCATGTGATCTTCTACATACATCTACCAAACCAGCACCCAGCTACATTTACAAACACACTTGAATTGATGAAGCACAAGGATAAATCCAACATCTATCATCATCCTACAATCACAACGTGCACCACTCACTCATCTACACTGACTACCCTCTAATATGGCTGGCCTGCAAATTCACAAGACTTAATTATGAACCATGGGCCTCTTTGATAACATGCATTTTAAGTACCTTATATGATCATATTTACTTATTTATCTGCATTTAATTACTTATATTTGCATGTTATCAATCTTAAAATGATTAAATCTGTTCTTAGAATGATTTGTTGATTTTACTGCATTTTTATGGATTTTCTAACAATATATTCTAAAAGAATATTATTTTTGAGATAGAAAATGATTTTTCTGGAATTCTTTGACATTTTATTTGGAAAGATATGATTTTTCTGAGTCAAATATATATATATATATATATATATATATATATATATATATATATGTATTTTTTGGGCTTTTATTTTATTTAATATGAATTTTTAAATGTTTTTGGTTTTTTTTTTGGCGCCGGGTGACGTGGCACACTCACAGCCACTGCTTAAAGAAAGAAAAAGAAGAAAGAAGAAGGTGACGTGGCGCGCTGTCGCGCCGCCACGTCTCCCTCCGAAAACAAAACGTGTTTTGCTTCTTTTTTCTTCTTCTTTGCTTTGTTTTCTTTGACTTTTCTTCAGGTACACGTGGACTTCGAAAAGCGCACGCGCGGAAGACGAAAAGCACAGAATGCGGAGCGCTTTGACTTCTCAATGGGCACGGAAAACCATGCCGATGACGAGGAGAGAGAAAATATCAATGGCTAGGATTTCTTCAAATTGAAACGGCCATAACTTTTGATCTACAATTTCGATTTAGCTGAAATTTTCAGCGTTGCTTCGTCTCCCCCTCCTCTTTCTATCCATAACCTCAGATCTATAAATAGAGGCCTGGATCATTGTAAAATTCATCTTGAACTTGCTTCCTACTTGTGTAGGCTGATTGAAAGATAGTGAGTTTTGAGATCCATCAAGAGTGTTCTTGGTGTCCTGAGTGTGTGGGAAGAAGCATTGGAGAAGAGGAGGGGCTTACCGGCACTCGTAAATCGCCGTGATCCTGGCGGAACATAAGGATCTAAGGTAAGTGTCCTTGCCTTACGTTGTCTCTTTCCCTTCACTATATTTAACATAATTAGAATTTATCATCATACTTGAACTCTCATTTCACTCGTGTTTCTCGTCTCTCCATCCGTGCCATCATACCCAACCATTATCCTCATTTATACTTTCGTTCATCTTCGTGTCCGTCACAATCATTTACTCTTTATTTTAGTTGAAATAACATATACATTTAGTACTTCTTAATCAATATCACTAGCTCATATCCTTGAATCGTGCTTTTGTCGATCTTCTCATAAGAACATCACGAGTTAAGAAAGTAATTCCTTAATCTTCGTTCCCTGTGGAGACAATCCGTACTCATCCCTAACTAAATATTTTTAAGTACGGTTAAATATATTTATTGAATAATCTCAATCACCAACGACAAATTTTAACCCTAAAAGTGAGATTATCACTCTTTAGCTTTCAGAGTTTCTCCAATGCCCATGATCATTTCCAAAATTTGATTATGCTTTCCATTACTTATCATTTGCAATATTTGATGATGACTGAGACTTGGTGGACTTGGCCATTATGGCTAGATGCTTGAAAGCATTAGTACAAATATTGTCCACCCCCTTAAGCTTTTTTCCCCTACAAAATAACTTAAATCACTATGGAGATGTTCTATGACAACAAGACAAATATCCACCCTATTGCCATAGTATTTGAATTTTATGCATCCAAATAAGGAGATCTCTATCTTCAATCCCACTTCAACCAGCTTTAGACAATCGGTCCAGAGCATTTTTCCATCAACATTCCACCGCTTGTACCCTTGGGTGATATGACCAAATGCTATGTGCGGGAGTATGTTTAGTGTCCTCAACCCACATATTTCTTCTCAAGTACGGGTTTTAAGTCCCCACACACTCTATGATCTTATTTCTTTCTTCCAGTTTTCTTCCATATCATCGCCTACCCTGGCTCATGTCCCTGACCCCTCAACGTTATCAGAATCTGCACATGTTGTTGTGGTGTTGGACCTGTTTGGAGTATGGGCAGGTCATGGTTGTATTTTACTCGAGAACAAATTCTCTCCATGTGATTAATATGGTAATACCAATCTCCCATCATCCATGTAGGGTTTGATTGGATTGATTGGAGATTCAAAAACAGTTTGTGTAGCAGAAATCAAAATCAAATTAGATTAAACTATAAAACTTTAGATGGTCTTATCACCTTGTGTGGAACTGATTTCACTCTCATTTTGCTCCCTAGAAGAGCGCCCACAAGCCACACATGTGGTGACTCCGGACATATCCGCACAATCAATGCCATGATGGATCTCCTCATGAACTTCGCCAAATCTCGTTGAACATCTTGTTGACATTCTCTCCAATCAGTTTCAATAGAGCGAGGATAAATCTGATAAGGGTGTAAGACAAGTGGAGGCTCCTAGATTTGGCTAGAATGGGCTCCAAAATGGGTGCCACCCTCTATTTATACTTTATTTGAAACTTTTCACAAAGCCCTTTTAATTTAAGTACATCCACCTATATTAGATATTTTGTGTGTGACCCTCAAAGCCCATGTATCAGTCTAGTTAATAAATTTAACGGACCAATACTATTTATTGGTCAACCTTTTTAATTCATTATATATGTAGGTATAGTAATTAATCATGGTCGATTTAACCCAATCTATAGGTTAAGATTTGATTATGTGGTTTGTCACGCTATACCTCAGTCACTAAAAGATATAGAGTAGTGATTCAGCTCTCTCATATGACATTTACTGTTATTGGTTACTATATATGTATAATATTTAATCCTTGCAATAGTCCCAAATGGATTTGGTTAGGTTAACTTTAAAGACCTAATATATCAGTCTAGTTAGTGATGATGTGCAACAAAGATCATTGGAGAACATTGTATCAAATAGTTTATTCCTCTAGTCAATAAAAAATGTATTTTATTCCTCAAGTCAATGTCCCATCTTGAACACCGAATCACCTTTATCTACTTATTAATATATTTGAGATAAGACTCATTTGAATCCTTCAACTAGGGACCTATAAGTTGTAGTCTAACCATAGTTGTTCATCCACAAAATTTATTTGGTGTCTCACATTGAAGGACAACTTACAACCACAAGGTGACTGAAACTGATTTATTGTTAATTATAATACTGGTTCATGGATGCACACAGATCAGCTCAGAAAATTCATTCTCTAAAGAGAACCAACCATCTACTCTTAGTGCCTCTACATTGATGGCCTTTAGAAAATCCATACTTCATAAAAGTAGAATTAGATAGTGGTATTCTTACTCGATATTTTTATGTACATCTTGAGTACTCTTTGATTATAAATATTTTGAATCCACGTTTAAAGACTAGTGACCATTGAAGTTTGATTTCATCATACTTCACTTAGTCATTAGATATTTCCAAGGGCTTCATTATAATCAACATATAATTATAATGATGAATAACTTTTTTTTCAATGAATTTAAACATTACGTAGAGGTGTGACTAGTTTGATGGGTATGTAGTAAATATTAATTTAATGAGTACATAAGAAGATGTCCTCATAATGGGACAAAAAAATTTCTAATTTAATTGTTTTTATTTTTGAAATATTGATTCACTTTGACAGGAAAATGTTATAAGTACTTTTGTGATTTGGGTTCAATGACAACGTTATATCCTTATTTTTCCCTCATTCAGTAATGTTGAAGCATAACTTGCTTGTAAATTCTACTTGCTGAATTTATGTTTGGATTTACGTATTTGAAGTTGATTAAAATATGAAGATCAATTTTTTACATAAAAGAGATTATTTCATGGTTGGAGGGTGTGAACTCTAAATGCAGTCATATAGTAGCTTCAGATTGTCTTCATGCTTGTTGTAATAATTTTAATTGGAAAAACCTTCCCACATCCCTTCAACTTTCAATGTGTGCATCATTTACATGTTAACACATATTAAATGCTAGATTACTTTATTAGCCTTTTATTATCATTTTTTTTCTAAAATTCCTATCTATGTACTTGTTGAGAGTCCTTCATCTCTATCTTTCTCCAATTTGTATATATCAATTATGACAATGTTTAGTGCTTCCATTTAACACTGATCCAAAATTGAAATCTAAGTCTTTCTTATTTTCAATATTATAATAATTTTGAGATAATTATTATATTTGGATTTGAATTAGAATCATTTTACCTGTGATGTTGACAATAGAGAGATAATATGAATGAAGACTCATCGAGGACTTGCTGATGAGGTTGATGATCACCCATGCTTAATTATTAGTGTGAGCTTGTCTTGCAAAAAATGGGATGAAAATCTTAGAGGTGAAGTAATCAACAGACAATAGTACTAGAGTCTTATGGGCATTGTCTCAAATATGTTCATTTGAAAGATAACAATGAGATAAAGAGCACTAGTAGAAAACATATCAGAATTGGTGAACAGGTACAAGATTACGTGATGTCTTCTATATTTGGAATGATAAACTCAAAATTAGGGTTTTATTTTGGCATTGATTCTTTATAGTGTGATGGCGAGGACGCCAATGCATCAGCCTGGGACACGTCACCGCAGGCAGTCGGGGTCAACACAGACGTTACGGATCCAAAGATGAAGTCAACAGAAGTCAACCCACCTCGGTCAACAGGAGTCAACGAAGAAGTCAACACGCCACAACCGTCGTCCGCCACGTCACCACCCGCGCACGTCTCCACGCGCGTCATGACACGACGCCAAAGGCAGATCCACAACTGCCCTTTGGCGTGACGTGATGCACGTTTTCCCTTGCGTCTTATTTTCTAGTTATTTTCTCTTTCCTCCAAGGCCTATATAAGGTCATTTGTTTCAAGAACTCATTAGGCAATCATAATTCAAGAATTGAGTTTTCTTTCTAACTCTTCTTGGAGGATTGCCCTACCCCTCATCTTGCCCTAACCTTCCCCGTCGTCGCCGTCGTCGTCGTCATCACCGTCGCCGCCGCCTCCACCACCGCCGCCGCTGCCGCCGCCGTCGTCATCACCTCCGCGCGCAGCCGCGCGGTCACACGCCACGACCGCACGCCACCGCGTGCCATCCCGCTGCGCGCGCGTGCGCCTCCGCGCCGCGGCGCTGCGCGCCGTCGGCGGCGCCTCAAGCCGCGCGCGCTCGCGCGCTCGGGTGCGCTCCGCGGCACTCCGCGCACTCCGCGCGCGCGCAGGCGCTCCGCGCGCTCCGCACTCCGGCGCTGCGCGCCTCCGCGCTCCGCGCGCTCCGCGCCCGCGCGCGCTGCTCCGTGCTGCTCCGTGCGCTCCGCGCACCCTTCGCGCGCTTCGCGCGCGCGGGAGTTCGTCGCGCCCGACCCGGCGCCCCGCTTCATAACGTCCACCAGGGCCGGACAACGCCCGGAGCGCCCGTTCCAGTATCACGCCGCCTTCGTCGCCACGAGCAGAATTACCTGCAGCCTCTACACGCACCACGGTGCTGAGGTATACCTGAACCCTGTGGTGTCGACGTGTTCTCCGCTCAGTATTTTCTCGGGAAGTTTCCACCGCCGTCAGAATTAGACTTGGATTTCCTCTTCTTCTCTCCTTTTCTCGAGTGTTTCTTCGCGACGTGAATTCGAGGTATTGATTTCGGTGCTTAGGCATCGTCGCGGTGGGGGAAGACAGTACTCCCGCCCTCGATAAGGGTCGGAGCTGCACCACCAGATTTCATCGGTTTTAAGTCCGAGAATCGACCGTGATTTCTGTGGATTGTTTTATCCCTTAACCCATTCCTACCCATAGCCTCGTCATCCGCCCTAAATCGTCCATCCCATAGTCGTCCTACGTCAAATTGGTATCAGAGCCTAACCTGTCGCCCAGCCATTTCCGCCAACGTAGACGTCTTCATTCATCATTTGTCAGTCCCCTTGCATGCATTTGCGTTCAGGCAAACGAGTTCCCGCTCCGATGACAGACCAACCCCAAGACGGTCGTGAGGTGTCAGCCCCTATCCATGAGTTGGCGTCACCCACTCCACCGTCCTCTTCTCGCCTGGACGTTGATCGTATACTAGACGCTTTCCATGATGGTTTTCGTGATATGAATACACGAATGACCAACATGGACAACCGTCTAAGTAGTTCGATCGACGCGGTGAGCGACCGAACTCAACAACTCGAAAATAGAGGCCCGGATCGTTTTCGCCGTGATCGTGAGAACCACTACCCACCAGATCCTAGAGCTCGAGATCGTGATAGGAATCATCGTTACGTTGATGATCCTATACGTCCCGATGATAGATCCGGAAGTCGAAACCAGAACCGTTTCGAACATGACGATATGATTCCTCCGGATACCCGTACTCCAGTTCGTGATAGGAATCGTCGCGACGATTACTATCCACCGGAGCCTAGGACCCCAAGCCAGGAGAAGAATCATCCTTTGCGGAACGATCCCTACCCTCCCTTGGAGAGAGCCCCGGTGCACGATGGAAATCGTCCACTACGAGACGATTACCATCCACCGGAGGGGAGGATCCCAGAGCGAGATAGGAATCATCCTCCTCGGAATGATCCTTATCCGCCTGATGATAGACATCGCGGGTGGAACGGGAGTCGTCCGGACAGGAACGATCCTTTTCCACCCGAAGTGGTGGTTCCTCCTCGCGATCACCGTCGTGCGGATCACGACCACCACTGGCAGCAGATTCAACGTAGCGTCAAAGTCGATGTCCCATACTACGAGGGATCTAGAGACCCTAAAGACTATCTCGATTGGGAGTCAAAATTGAATAGCTATTTCAAGTGGTACAATATGTTAGAGTGGCAGAAAGTCCAGTACGCCGAGATGAGATTAGGAGGACAAGCCAAAATCTTTTGGGAAAACCTTGAATTTTCGATTTATAACCGCCGTGAGCCGCCCATCGATACTTGGCCTCAAATGAAGGACAAACTCAGAGAAAAATATGTACCACTAGCTCACTTAGACAACCTCTTAGACCAATGGCATAAACTACAACAGGGTAGACGTCCGGTTTCCGAGTACATCACCCAATTTGAGGAGTTTTACATGAGGTGTCGTGTCGAGGAGAACCCCCGCGTTGTTATTTCTCGCTTTCGGACAGGTCTCAACCCGTACCTTGAGACGGAACTTCTAGTCCGTAAAGCCACTACGTTAGAGCAGGCCTACCAGATCGTAGAAGACCTAGAGCTGTGTCAGAACTTACATCATTCTCCTGTGTATCATCGCCCTGCTCTCACCGATCGGCCCCCTTTATCTACTCCTTATGCCAACCGTGCAATCCAGCGTCAACCTCCTTAGCTCTTCCAGCACCACCACTACCACCTCTCTCAGCTCCGCCACTTCCAGCTCCCCGGGCTCCTACCCCTACCCGCACTCCATCCGAACACCGTCCCGCCGCTCCGACTCAATCATTTCCTACCCCGACAACTCGTAGCTCACCGTCCCTCGAGTCCACCGCAAGGGCCCTCCTCAATCCAACTCTTCACAACTCGGTCCTTCTGGCTTGACTTGTTTTAAATGCCAAGGTCGAGGTCATAGAGCTTCCCAATGCCCCTCTCGAGCCTTGCACATTGGACAGGAACCCTTCGAAAGCGAGCCTACCTTAGATGAGCCATCCCTAGAGGAAGAGGAATATAGAGTAGAGAGCCATGTTGTTGATGATTTTGTGCTTGATGATGGATTAGTGAGCTTTATTGGCATCACAGATTGCCCCCCATCTCTTCCTCGTCATGACCCATCTACATCAGTTAGAGGAATTGTCCGTTGCAATCTTACTCAACCTACTACTGACAACCCTGCATTGAGGACGTCCATATTTTACACGTATTTCAAAATTGGTGATAAGATGTGTAAGACGATTGTAGATAGTGGTAGCTGTATTAACGTCGTCTCCGACGTTATGACTTCGCGTTTGGGACTACCGTTGATTGATCACCCTCACCCCTACTATGTTTCGTGGATTGATGCTACCTCTATCCCTGTGAAAAACCAATGCCGTCTCCCCTTGAAGGTCCAATCCTATGAAGATGAGATTTTATGCGATGTTCTACCCATGAAGGTGGGCAGCATTATCCTCGGCCGCCCTTGGCTGTATGATAACGATGTACACCTCTATGGTCGGAGTAATACTTGTTCTTTCATCCATCAGGGCAAGAAATTCACATGGCATCCCTACACTCATAACCCGCAAAGGGCCGTCTCGAAATCTACTTCCATAGGCTTGTGTGTTATTAGTGGATCCCAATTTCAAAAAGAGCTTGATAGTGAAATGACTATGTGTTTAGCCATGATTCCTGATCACTCCCCCGAGGACTCCTCTACTCCACCCCATGAGGTCTCTCAGCTTCTTGAGGAGTTCGCTAGTGTTTTCCCCAATGATTTACCCAATGACTTACCTCCAATGCGCGATATTCAGCACGCTATTGACTTTGTTCCGGGGTCATCGTTACCCAACCTTCCCCACTACCGTATGGATCCCACGCAGTACAAGGAACTCCAACGTCAAGTCCAAGACCTCTTGGACAAGGGATTCATTCAAGAGAGCCTCAGTCCTTGTGCCGTCCCTGCACTACTAGCTCCCAAAAAGGACGGGAGTTGGCGCATGTGCATCGATAGTAGAGCCATCAACAAGATTACTGTCAAGTATAGATTTCCCATTCCTCATCGACGATATGTTTGATATGATGGCAGGTTCGACAGTTTTTCTCAAAATTGATCTTAAGAGCGGTTATCACCAAGTTCGTATCCGACCGGGAGACGAATGGAAAACAGCCTTTAAGATCAAAGATGGACTTTATGAGTGGAAGGTTATGCCCTTTGGGTTGTCCAATGCACCTAGCACTTTTCAGCGATTGATGAACCACATACTCAGACCGTTCATAGGAAATTTTGTGGTTGTTTATTTTGATGATATCCTTATCTATAGCAGATCCACACCAGATCATCTCCAACACATTCGTTTAGTTTGTGAAGTCTTAAAACCGAGCAGTTGTACGCTCACCCAAAAAAATGTTCTTTCCTTGTTAGTCATGTTTCTTTCTTAGGTTTCATCCTCTCTGGTCAAGGTGTATCCGTCGATCCGGCCAAAATTGATGCCATCACCCAGTGGCCAACACCTAGAAGTGTGCATGATGTTCGTAGTTTTCATGGTCTAGCAACGTTCTATCGTCGCTTCATATCCAACTTTAGCACCATCATGGCACCCCTGACTGAATGTCTTAAGGGAACTCATTTTCAATGGACTATAGAAGCTCAAAGATCCTTTGAGGAGATCAAACGTAGAATGACTCAAGCCCCAATTCTTCGACTACCTGATTTTGATAAAGTATTTGAGGTTGCTTGTGACGCATCGGGATTAGGAATTGGTGGGGTCCTGAGTCAGGAGAATCATCCCATCGCCTTCTTTAGTGAAAAGTTAAATGATGCTAAGCTCAAATATTCTACCTATGACAAAGAATTTTATGCGATCGTCCAATCTTTACGTCATTGGCGTCATTACCTACTCTCCAAAGAATTTGTTCTCTACTCTGATCACGAAGCCCTTAAGTATCTCCATTCCCAGCAGAAGTTAAATTCGCGGCACATTAAATGGGTTGAGTTTATTCAATCATATACCTTTGTCCTCAAACACAAGAGGGGTGTAGAGAACCGAGTCGCGGATGCTTTGAGTCGAAGGGTCCATTTGCTGAATGTTATGAAGGTTGAGGTTATTGGATTTGATCACATGAAAGACCTGTACCCTGATTGCCCTGATTTTGCTCCCATTTTGCTGACTTTAGGCAAGAATCCGAATTCTGCTAACCAAGACTATCTCTTAGAAAACGGATTCTTATTTTATGATCGACGCCTTTGCATCCCACGCTCCTCTCTTAGGGACTTTCTCGTATGGGAAACACATGCTGGAGGCCTTAGTGGTCATTTTGGGAGAGACAAAACCATCGCAATGGTTGAGCATCGATTCTACTGGCCCTCCCTTAAGCGAGACGTAGCTAATATAGTGTCCCAGTGTCGTGTGTGCTCTCGCCAAACAGGTCAAGCAGAATACTGGGCTCTACACTCCATTACCAGTTCCTCAAAAACCGTGGGAGGATGTGAGCATCGACTTTGTGCTAGGGCTTCCTGGGGCGAACAAGCGCCATGATTCCATCATGGTGGTTGTGGATCGTTTCTCAAAAATGGCTCATTTTATTCCTTGTTTTAAAACGTCTGATGCTTCTCATGTTGCTCAATTGTTTTTCAATGAAGTAGTTCGTCTCCATGGACTTCCAAAGAGCATAGTGTCAGACAGAGATGTCCGATTCACTAGCTACTTTTGGAAAACTCTTTGGCATCTTTTGGGAACAAAGCTTAAATTCTCTACAGCTTTCCACCCCCAAACTGATGGACAGACCGAGGTCGTTAATAGGAGCCTCGGCAACCTATTACGATCATTGGTAGGAGACAACCTCAAGTCTTGGGATTCTGTCATTCCGCGTGCCGAATTTGCTTATAACGCATCAGTCAACCGTACTACCGGTATGAGTCCATTTGAAATAGTGCATGGTCACCTTCCACGTACCCCTACCGACCTCATACCAATGTTACCGCATGCTAGAGTCTCAGATGACGGTCATGAATTTGCGCATCATATTAGAAGTCTGCATGAGGAAATCCGTACACGCATCACCCATAGTAATGCCTCATATAAACAATCCGCAGATTTGCACCGTCGTTTTCGTGAATTTAAAGAAGGTGATATGGTGATGGTGCGGATTAGGCCGGAGAGATTTTCTTCCAAGCGGGCTACTAAGCTTCATGCTCGTAGTGCCGGGCCGTTTCCGATCCTCAAACGAGTTGGGGAAAATGCCTATGCCGTTGACATACCCTCTTCGTGGGGAATAAGCACTACTTTCAATATCTCAGATTTAGTTGCCTTTAAAGCCCCACCTCCTTCGTCTGATAGCCATGTTCTACCCGCGGACTTTCTGGTGAGCGAGTTTGACTTGTCCACTCCCCCGTCTCTACCTTCTGACTGGCATGAAATCATCGAGGAAATACTGGACGAAGTAATCACCGTCACCAAAGGTGGAATGGTGCGGCAGTTTCTTGTTCGTTGGCAGGGCAAAGCGTCGATGGAGGACACGTGGATCACGGAGGACGACTTGGCTCGCCTGCGCCCAGACTTGGTCAGGCCCCTGGAGCTCTCAGCTGCTTACTCGACAGAGTCGAGTTCTTCGCACCCCGGGGGAATTGATGGCGAGGACGCCAATGCATCAGCCTGGGACACGTCACCGCAGGCAGTCGGGGTCAACACAGACGTTACGGATCCAAAGATGAAGTCAACAGAAGTCAACCCACCTCGGTCAACAGGAGTCAACGAAGAAGTCAACACGCCACAACCGTCGTCCGCCACGTCACCACCCGCGCACGTCTCCACGCGCGTCATGACACGACGCCAAAGGCAGATCCACAACTGCCCTTTGGCGTGACGTGATGCACGTTTTCCCTTGCGTCTTATTTTCTAGTTATTTTCTCTTTCCTCCAAGGCCTATATAAGGTCATTTGTTTCAAGAACTCATTAGGCAATCATAATTCAAGAATTGAGTTTTCTTTCTAACTCTTCTTGGAGGATTGCCCTACCCCTCATCTTGCCCTAACCTTCCCGCTGCCGCCGCCGTCGTCATCACCGCCGCCGCCGCCTCCACCACCGCCGCCTGCCGCCGTCGTCATCACCTCCGCGCAGCCGCGGTCACACGCCACGACCGCACGCCACCGCGTGCCATCCCCGCCGCCGTGCGCCTCCGCCGCGTCGATCGCGGCGCTGCGCGCCGTCGGCGGCGCCTCAAGCAGCGCTTCGCGCGCTGGTGCGCTCGCAGCACTCGCGCACTCGCGGCGCGCAGCGCTCCGCGCTCCGCACTCCGGCGCTGGCGCCTCGCGCTTCCGCGCTCCGCGCCGGCGCGCTCCGTGCTGCTCCGTGCGCTCGCGCACTTCGCGCCGCGCGCGCGAGTCGTCGCGCGACCCGGCGCCCGCTTCCATAACGTCCACCAGGGCCGGACAACGCCGGAGCGCCCGTTCAGTATCACGCCGCCGTGCCGCCACGAGCAGAATTACCTGCAGCCTCTACACGCTGCGGTGCTGAGGTATACCTGAACCCTGTGGTGTCGACGTGTTCTCCGCTCAGTATTTTCTCGGGAAGTTTCCACCGCCGTCAGAATTAGACTTGGATTTCCTCTTCTTCTCTCCTTTTCTCGAGTGTTTCTTCGCGACGTGAATTCGAGGTATTGATTTCGGTGCTTAGGCATCGTCGCGGTGGGGGAAGACAGTACTCCCGCCCTCGATAAGGGTCGGAGCTGCACCACCAGATTTCATCGGTTTTAAGTCCGAGAATCGACCGTGATTTCTGTGGATTGTTTTATCCCTTAACCCATTCCTACCCATAGCCTCGTCATCCGCCCTACATCGTCCATCCCATAGTCGTCCTACGTCATAGTGTAATCAATAAAAATATAAATATTTACTCTCGTAAATAAATCTAACTAGAGATAAGTAAGAATCGTCTCTACATGGAACAATACTTCATGATTTTATATTATTTAAATTGTGATTAATGAGACAGAGATACATGTCAAATATGGATTAGAGAGATTTGGCAAATGTGAGGGAAGAAGGTGATAATTTTTAATTAGTTTAATTTGATTATAGCAGATAGGAGATACTGATATGAACAAGATTATCAAAACGCATGAGCAAAGAAAGAAGTGATGATGCCGATATAGGAATGTAACTAGAAAGAGAGTTATGAAGAAACAATGATTTGTATAAGTGGGATGATTGTAAGATAATGAAGACATGGTGACATGAAAGGCATAAAATTTGATCAAGAGGTGTAAAGTCATAATCTGATGGTAAGATGTGATAATAAGATGGATTTAAGCTAATTATCATGATAAAAATAACATATGTAAGGTGATGACACTTACTCTAAATCTTTACATTTTACCAAGATCATGACATTTTTCAAGCAGAGGTAAGATCCCCCCTCTTTTATGTTGGCTCTTCTCAAACACCTAGGACCTCAAGAATGAGCTTGATGTATTCCAAAAGCTCACGCTCTTTCAATCAGCTCACCAATGTAGGAAGCAATCTTAAGGATGACTTTCAAAAATATCCATGGTTCAATTTAATATCAGATGGCATGGATTGAACGAGGAGGTAAAGACAAAGCCATGGTGAAAATTTCAGCTTAATCGGCTTTCTAAATCATTATATATTAAGCTTGGAACTTGGAGAGCTTGGAGATCATCAACTATCAGCTCTATCATCCATTTGATTAAGCTTCATGGTTTTGTGTTTGTGATTTCAAATCCCTAGATATTCCCTTTCTAAATTATTGGTGCAATCTCCTCATCTTTCATTATTGACACCTCGAAGAGTCCTACATGTTCTACCTAAAAAAAGAAGGCAAAATGTATATTCTAACTTATTAATTATCATATGACATGGAAAACTATTTTGTTTTTATTAAATGACACATGGTCGCATGGTTGTTGGGTTCTAGAGGCCTTGAAATGGATGAAGACGAGGATTCCACACAACGAAAGATACATAACAGAATCGTAACGACATCAATGAAATCATGAAATGAAGTACCTTTACGCGGATCGCATCTGTGATTTTTTGTATCCTGGAGCAAGCTGAGTCAAGCTACTCCAATGTGCAGCCTCTAGATGTATCCACGCGATACTCGTCAAGCCGAATCACCTCCTTCTCGTGGGCGAGCCCCATTCTACCTCCATCGTCGTCGTTACGCCGCCCCGATCGCATCGGGCATGGAGAGGGTGTGTGGGGAGAAAGGAGAAGAAGGGGAAGGCCCCTTGAACAATTCTGGCCTGGGTGAATTTCTTTTTGGGCCTTCCCATATTTATACTAAGTGGGTAGTTTTCATAAAACCCCCAAAACTTAAGTTATATCTTCCAACGTCCAAAAGACCATTTGCGTGTGACCCTCTAGGCCCATGTATCAGTCTAGTTAACGACTCTAGTGGTCCAAATAACTTTTATTGGCCTTCCAAATCAATTAACTATATCATCATATTGATTAATTATTCTCAAATTGATTTAACCAAATTGATAGGGCAAGTTTCCAACACGTAAGGTGCCAAGCTATACCTCGTGTTCTAGAAGATACAAAGGAGTGTGTATCGACTCTCTCATGGAACTTGTTTGTCATCATTTACCATGTACGTATAATCCCTCATCCAATGGACGCTCCTAGGATGACTTAGGGTATGGTCAATTGTCAAATTCTAATTGGTCATCTGAGTTAGTACTGATGCATTTCGAAATCATCAGAGAACTCTTCTCCAATATTTCACTACCTTGGCCAAGGACTTCATCGCATCATCTTCCTTGTGCTGTCACCTCTTATACCAAGGGTGGATGATCCCATCTTGACCACTCAATCATCTTCATGAACTTCTTGATGTACCCAAAATAAGACCATTTAGTATCCCATGATTAGAGATTTGTTGGCCATAGTCAAAGTACAACCGTTCATCCACAAGACGTCTTCATAAAAGGAGGTTGTGTGGACAATACTCTATTCATAAAAGGAGTGAATAGAAATATGATAGGTGTACAAGTATATGTAGACTATATCATATTTGGATATACTAATAAATCCTTATGTGATGAGTTGCAACGCTCATGCAAAGTGAATTTGAAATGAACTTAATGTGAGAATTAACATATTTTCTTGGATCACAGGTAAAACAATCAGATAAAGGATTGTTTTATCTCGCAAGAAAAATACTCCAAGGATATCATAAATAAATTCAAGCTCAAGAACTTGAAAGCAAAACCAACTCCAATGAGCAATGGAGTTAAATTAGATTTAGATGAGGCAGGGAAATCAATGTATCAAAGGATGTATAGAGGAATGATAGGATCACTGTTATATCTTACAGCCAGTAGACCTGATATACTATTTAGTGTATGTTTATGTGCAAGATTCCAAAGCAATCCAAAGGAATCACACTTAAAAGCTGTAAAAAGGATTTTCATATATATTATAGGAACCACATGTTTAGGGTTATGGTATCCTAGAGGACATGATATGAGTCCCATGGGATATTGTGATGCTGACTTTGCAGGATGTAAAATTGAAAGGAAGAGCACAAGTGGAGCATGTATCTTCATCGGGGGATCACTAGTATCATGGAGCTCAAGGAAACAAAATTCGATAGCATTGTCAACAGTAGAGGCATAATACGTGTCTAGTGGAGCATGTGTGGCTCAGATTCTTTGGATTAAGAATCAATTAGAAGATTATGGGATTAAAACATCTAAAATCCCTGTGCTATGTGATAACACAAGTGCCATAAATATAGCTAAAAATCCAATTGTTCATTCCAGAACAAAACACATAGAAGTGAAACATCACTTCATTAGAGATCACATATCAAAAGGAGATATTGAACTGAAGTTTATAGAAACTTCAAGACAAATAGCTGATATATTTACAAAACCACTATCAGGAGAAAGGTTTAGCACTTTAGTAAGAGAGTTAGGAATGATCAAATTTAGTGATATAGAGGAGCTGATCAAGGAATGATGAAGCTGAATGACATATGAGAAATGGACTAGTAAAAAAAAGTGAAGGTGTTTTTCTAAACATCTAATGAACTTTTGGAGAAAGGGGAAATGATGATAACATAACCATATTGGTCTATTCAATACAGATTTCCCTCGTGTTTTGGGATTCCCTAAATATTTACGATTTTGAACTAAGCATAAACTGTGTTTGAAAAATTTGTATATGCTATATAATATTTTTATGAATTTTTTTCGAAAATCATATGGATATAATTTTTAAAGTAAATCGCAAAAATCAAATATATTATTCGTGTTTTGATTTACAAAAATTGATTAAAGAGGGAATATGATTGTATGTGATAGTATATGTCACATTACAACATTAAAATGGTTTTCTGATCCCCAAAGCGGAATGGGTTTTGATATGACTATGTCCATCTTGTGTGGTATTCAAATTCATGAATGTCTTGAATCAGATGACTTAGGTTTACCTATCTGATGTTTTTCAAAAATAGGGGGAGAAAGGTTGATCATATATTGAGGGGGAGTTGTGGTATTAAGGGGGAGTTGGAGTATCCAACTTATCAACCTAATTAATTTTTAGAATACACCAAAAAGGGGGAGATTGTTAGGAAAAGGATTTTGATGATTTTAAATGAAATTAATTAAGTAGTTGAATATAGTAGCAATATATAGACATTTATATATTAAATAGATAAATATGCGATGGAGTATATTAGGGGCAATAATTTTATAATTAAGGTAGAAGCCCAAAAAGACAAGGGAAATTGGGCCCAATAAGGGTTGAAGGCTATAAATAGCCATTTGTATTGTTTTTTTCTTCAACTTTTGGAGCTCCCATTCTCTCTCCGCTTGGAAAAGCTGTGATCTCTCTCCTCAACTGATTAGTTCTTGAAAGTTGTGGCTGGCTGTGAAGAAATTCAAGGCTGGTGAATCTCATCATCTGCATGTTTGAAAATTCTGATTCTTCAAGAAATTCCTGGTTAGATTGTTCCATATTTTATTGATTCAACAAATCATTGATAAATTTTCAGGCGCCTATTTCTTGATTTTTGAAATTGATTTGAAGGTTCATGAAATTCATTGATTTTCAGAAGTTCGAATCTCAAATCAAACTTTAATCATTCATAATTTGAAACATCGATTTTGATCTTGGATTTTTTGAAATCTAAATAAGAAATTAATTTTGGTTTCTTGATTGTGTGAAATCAAATCTAAAATCTAATTGAAATCTTGATTGATATAGATTAAGGATTAAATCACTTTTACTACATAATTAATTGATATAAAATTCAATTCGATTTTGAAGTTTGCTACTATTTGAAATCCTATAACAAACTTCTTTGACTTCTTGATTTTTGAAATTGATTTGAAGGTTCTTGAAATTCATTGATTTTCAGAAGTTAGAATCTCAAATCAAAACTTAATCATTCATAATTTGAAATTTCGATTTTGATCTTGGATTTTTTTGAAATCTAAATAAGAAATTAATTTTGGTTTCTTGATTGTGTGAAATCAAATCTAAAATCTAATTGAAATCTTGATTGATATAGGTTAAAGATTAAATCACTTTTATTACCTAATTAATTGATATAAAATTCAATTCAATTTTCAAGTTTGGTATTATTTGAAATTGTATAACAAACTTTCTTTGACTTATTGATTTTTGAATCTATTGACAGCTTTAAATCGATTTGAATTCATTGATTAATTCAAATCAGTTTTGAATTTTATTTCAAAATATTGGAATAATTTCAGGCGCCCTAATTCTGTTTGGTTTAAATAAATTTCTTGAAAATCAGTGTTCTTCAGATATAACAAATTCAATTCGAAATTATCCATTCATCTCTTACATTTGTATTTGACTTTGAAGTTTGGATTGTATGAAATCTCAATAACTATCCAAATCAATTTCTTGAATATATTAATTTACATCTTCAAATACATTTGATATATCCTATATATACAGTTGATCAGAATTGATATAACTGTTTGATTTGAATTGATATATCTTTATTACATTTTATCAGATTTGATACAAGTGTTTGATTTAAATTGATATCATCTAATTACATTGAATCAGAATCGATATAACTGTTTGATTTGAATTGATATCTCCTAAATCACATTCGATCAGGATTTACACAGTTGAATTGTTTGATTTAGTTTGATATCTGCTAAATCACATTCGATTGGGATTTACACAGTTGAATTGTTTGATTTAGTTTGATATCTGCTAAATCACATTCGATCAGAATTACTATAATTGCTTTATTTGAATTGATAATTTTTAATCTTATTTGATTTGAGTTAAGACAATTGATCTTTTAATTTTGATTGATCTGATTGTCTACTTTGAATATTTCTGATATTAGTAAACATCAATTGATCTCATCAGACTATCTTATCACAATTGAGCAGATTTATTACTAGTTGATATTATTTTAGATATTGACTGCTTTTGATTATATCTATTGGTAGTTGACATTGATTGACATTTGATACACTGTTTGTGACTTGAAAGTGGGAAAATAGAATTTAGAAGAAAACTATGGTTAGGAGAAATGTTGACCTAAGGTCAACAAAGATATTGTCATCATATTGCCTTTCAGGGAAGTGCACTAAAGAGAGGAAGATCACATCCATTTGGACATGGGAAGGAGGCCAGAGACGTGAGGACTTCGTCAGCAGAGAGTGGATTGAGGGGGAGGCTCAGAACGTAGCTGGAAGCTAAGAAGGCACTCGATTGAGTTCGAGGAAGACATTGGCACCGAGCAAGTGTTTTAGTGCGTGATTACTCGAGATTAGTGCAAGCAATTGTACATCGCGAACAGTTTTTTTTTCTCACTTTGCATTTGCCAAAGTGATTAGTGGAGTTAGGATGACTCCTCAGGTGAGGCGCGGCTGTAGTAAGGGCACATTAGTGGCCCAAAGCAGGGTAAAAATTTATTGTCCTTTGAGTGAAGTAAGAGAGATTTAAACAAGGAATCTATATAAATAAAAAGAAGTGGAACTAATTCACCCCCTCTTAGTTCAACACGAGGCACTTGCAAAAGAGCCATAAGGAGCCGCATGATTGGCTCAAAGGTAAACAAGTGCCAGAGTCAGAGGAGGAGCCGACTTCTGGAGGTCAATGATCTATTTTTGGAATGTTGGGTTTGCCCAACAAGCAAAATACCTTCTTACTAGGAATCACATTTGAGAGAACAAAGGAGATGCTCACCAAATTTATATGTCTCACTGACCAAGCGTGGTCCATAGTTGACAACAAAAGGTTTAGAGAGGTGTTGCTTTATCGTGCGCAACACAAGATTAGAATACCATGCTCGAAGACCATTTGTGAATACGCGAAGGCCTTCTTTGGGCCAGAGAAGGAAAACCTGGTCCGCTCACTATCAAATGTTAGAAGTGTTTGCCTAATAGTAGATGCATGGACAAGTGAAAATATGATTCCCTTGTTGGGAATCACTGTGCACTGGGTCACAAAGGAATGGAAACTTGAAGAACGTGTTCTGGCAGTAAAGAAATTTGATGGTCCATATAGAGGGAGTTTCCTCACACAACTTCTTCTTGAGGTGTTGGTCGACTTTGGCTTGGGTAACAAAGTAAATGTTATTACGATGTACAAAGCAAGTAATAATAGATCGATGATTACATCGTTGACTAATGCACTACATAAAGTGAATCCCAACTGTGATCGAAACTGGCGCATGCCTTGTATTGCGCATGTGATAAACCTAGCGGTGTAGGATGGTTTGAAGGCATTGGAAATTCCACCACCACTTACACCTGATGAGGCAGCGGTGCTAGTGGATGGTGAGTCTAAAGAAGCACGGAGGCGATGGGTTGGAGGATCTGCCTCTTTGAGAGATATGGTTACATGAAAGTGTGTCAAATTGTTGCAGACGTTTGTTCTTCGAATGAAAGATGGAGGAGCTATGTCCAATGGTGTACTCAAATAAAGATGCCGAATACTAGAAAATTAGTGTTGGATGTAACGACTAGAGGAAACCCACGCATGAAATGTTGCAAGTCGCATATCAAAAGAGAAAGGTGTTGTACAAGATGGCAATTTTTTTAACCTTGCCACCATAGGAGAGCATCAGTCGAGACATGAGACATTTGTAAATAACTCTGTAACTCCTCATCCACGGATGGAATGACATATTCTTGTCGTGGGAACACCTATGTAAGCCTCGTCTTGATGGATGGTATGTAGCTCTCATTCATCCTGGTTTCCTCATCATGATTCATGCGTTGTTGTCGACTCACTCCGCCGCCTCCATTGTTGTCGTCATCCGTCAAATTTGTGACTTCCTCCTAATTAACATCGTTCAGAAGTCTCTGCACATATGCCACCAAGGTGTCACATTCTTCTGGAGCAATGGAGTCTAACTGAATATGTGGGTCTGCAACTAATGCAACTGAGAAGGCAGTATCTCCTCGAACACGAGCCTCGTACTTAGACAATTTTCCTCTCATGGGTCTACACGTGATTTGGATGGAGGCATGTTGTTCCACCGTGAGGACAACACCGTTTGAAAAAAGGCGTCCTTGGTCTATGGCATCAATATGTTCACAAAGGTGTTCATCAAGGACTTGGAGCAATGATAAAACTGTTGCCTCCATCACACGTTTGGAGCTGCAAACAATATCTGATGCGTCATGGATCGGCTTTAAAATTCAAACAAAGTGAGCCACCATTTGCCACTCATTTTGGGAATGACAACACATTTTGGGAGCATCATAACTTCACGCCAACAATGATTGTTTTTGTCCAAAGTAATGTCAATCGTGTTGCCTCTCAACTCCTTTGATGTATATGAAACTAAGTTGGCAGGACAGTATTTTTAATTTTCAAATTGCATTGGGATTTTTCCATCTAATAATGTTTATATTAAGATTTACAGAATATTGAATTTTTACGTATCTATCGGTGATTACGTATATATTAAGTATATATTAGTTCATCCACAGTTTTAAGTCAAAAAAACTTTGCACTGATTGAATCATTAGGTATATATTAATCCTTGTGATTTTGAATCTACTCATTAATTATGTCAATTAAACATCTAGTGACTAATGCCGAGCTTAAAAAATAACAACTTAAAGCTTAAAAAATAAAGGAAAAGACTTATGGATATAGTTTCAGATGCATTTAAATATGAGTTGATGAACATGAATAATACGTGTGGGTATAGTTTCAGATGCATATAAATATGAGATGATGAACATGAATAATACTTGTGGATGTAGTTTCAAATGCATATAAATATATTTTCAGATACCAGACTTGTATGAATAGTACTTTTTTATGAGCTCTTCTGACTAAATAAACTTTAAACAGTTTGTGAGTTTTTATAAAAAAATATTTATACGAGTAATTTTACAAAAAGGGTGTAAATGAATCTGAATTAAAGCTTTAAAGCTTTTTTTTATTCTAACCGATGTGCTTTTCCAATTAAATTGCGCATTATTTCTCAAGACAATTGAACAAACTTATATTTTTCTGATCCTCGACAAATATATCATTTTCATCATTTGCAGTTCAACCATGCAATCTGGATGCATCTCAAGAATTTTTGTGAATTTATTAGAACACAAAATAGAAGGGCATAAAACTGAACTATGGTGATAACAGATTTAATGAAAGCTATTAGATTTTCATCATTATATAAACGCACCATGCCAAGTTTTTTTTCACATGTTTTAATATGTATTAAGTTCTGATTGTATTTATTTATAATACATATTTTAACCATACCATTTTTACCTTAATTTTGTAAATCGTGTGTACAAAAATTTGGTTACATTTAATTAATTAATTTTTTTAGCTGATTATTTGATTAGTTAAATCTTAGTGGACCAATTAATCATCTGATTATTCATTTAAAATTTTTGTCCTGTTCATGTTCGTTCGCGAATGAACACAAACGAACCGAACACGAACAGGAATTTTCAGCTGTTCGTTCGTCAACGAACAGTGTTTGTTCGTTGACGAAACACGAATTTCCCTACCCTAAACATGCTAACAGGGTAATGCATCTCTGGGCACCACATCACCACTCCTTTCCTTTTCTTAAATGACACGTTGGCACATGCCATTCTCGTGAGCGCAAACTAACAAGTTTCAATTGTTGCATGATGTGGCGACATGAGTGTGATCCAACATGAACATGTTTTTCCCTTTTTCTGCTAATCAAATGATGTCACGTAAAGGTACTGTTTTACTGACTAGTCAACTTAAAAAATTTGCATAAAAGGTAATGATTTCTTTCTCAATTTCCACACACATTTATTGTGATGATTAATATTTTATTATTATTTTTCCATCGCATATTATTTTGGAGAACGACTTCTAAAATGTGCAATTAATTCAAGAACAAAAAAGAAGATCCACAATCTGCCAAGGTCGTATTCAACCTGGAGAAAGGCAAAAAGAAACGTGTAAGAGATTGATTTGAATGACATGGGTATTTCTCAGCTGCTCCATCCCTTGGGTGAGAGAGACAGAACTAGAGGGGGAGATGACCATTATTCATGGAAAATTTTTTGCTGTATTTATTATGGGAGGTAAACTAAGGATTTTAGCTTCTCTCTGATATAATACACCTCTCAGCTATAAAATAAATAATCCTATTGGCGAAAGGAAATCTGAGAATTAGTTGAACTTTTTTCATCGAGTTTCCTTCTCCTTCACTTCATATTACAAACTTTTTTGTTTCGATCTTCGTTTCACACCCATTCGATATTTTATTTCTGGGTTATAAAAGAAACAATCAAAGCGTTCCTCTGACTCCAGAAAAAACAAGAGTCTATCGGATAAATCCAAAGTATTTCGTTTTCCAGATATCTTCCAAAAACCAATTTCAAAATATATCAAAATAATAATCGTTTAAAAAAACCCACTTCTCTGTCTTTCTAACGAAGAGAAATAAAACAATAACTTTTTCGAAATAAATTATATATTGTTCCAATCTGAAAAACCCTTTGCTTCAACATGAAAAACAGTGAGCAGCCGTAAGCCAGACTCCCACGCAACCCCTTCCTTGTCCCCCACGCCGGTCTTTATTCAGCACATTAAATAACAGTTCACCTTGTTGATAAGCTTAAATTTAATATCACATCTTTGAAAATTTTGCTCTAGATTGGTCCCAGAGCCTCCTTGACCTATTCATCACAGTGAAAATCTCATGAACAGAGTATATCAACCAGATTAATAAACAAAAGGACTATAGTCTCTTAAATTTGAGGGACAACCATGGTTGGGAACGAGATATTATATAAGTAATAAACATAGAAACGTAAGTGAATTGGCAATGGTAGATGCGGAAAATGGTGGGATGTATAAGAAATAATTGATCCAGTTGCTGAATTTAATGTGGCAGAAGGAGAAGCTCTTCAAGCTTATCTTGTCTCAAACAAGGTTGACGTTTGAGGCGCCCCTTGGTGAGAGGTGTAAAACCACCTGGACCCATGTAAATGTCATAATCAAACAATTAATATAGATAGTTATCAAGGGTGCTGGGAACATCTTCATATTTTTCGCTGTCGGAAGTAATTGGTGCCCTTAATTAAGGACAATTTATTTGTGGTTGCATGTTTAGGACAATAAAAATTAAAAAATAATGAGAGGAGTAGCTTAATGAAGGTATAAGTGATGTTCTATAGCTATCTCCCTCATAAATAGTTCGATGGATGGAACATGGAAGAACAGTAGAATGGGTTGGTACACAGTTCGATATTAATAATAATAATAAAGTTGAAGACAATGATAGGAATGAAAACTTCCAGAAGTATCCAAGAAGAGGATACAATATGAGAGAAGAAAAGAAAGAGAAGGCGGAGAGAGAGAGAGAGAGAGAGACCAAGGGAGAGAGAGAGAGAGAGACAGAGAGAGAGACCAAATAAAGTTTGTTACTCAAATCGTATTCCACTAATGAAAATGCTACACGTTAATTTCTATTTATAAATAAATATAGGACAATCTAACGAATCTGTCCGTATTTAATCCCAGCCATTCGTGTTAAAACTATCTATATTTGACCCATAACTCAAACGTGTTGAAGAACACCGAGAAGGTATCATTCATGATGTTTTCCAAAAAAATGTCGAATATATCGAGATAATTACCTCAAAATAAGCCCCCATTAGCAAACAAATATCACCTAATAAATGATATTTTATTCCAGTTTCAAAAGACCCAGAACTCAAAAGTGTTGAAGAACATCGAGAAGACATCTGACATTGGCCTTTAATGTATGCAGTGAGGTCAATCCGGTACATAAAATTACCGTTCGATTGGGCGATTAGTTTGAATTCAATAATAGACCGTTAAAACTTTCACCGAAGATCGGTGCCAGAGAGAAGTTGACCTGCTCGTTGCAGAGAAGTCTCGCGAAAAGATTTTAATTTCCTGGGTAGTTGGGGCGTCCTCAAAACCAGGGGCTCGCCCGCGTTGATAACATGGTTTTGCTGCAGATCTCTCTCTCTCTCTCTCTCTCTCTTTCTCTCTCTCTCTCTCTCACTCTCGCTCTCGCTCACTCTCTCTCTCTCTCTTACTCTCTCTCTCTCGTTCTTTCTTTCTCTCTCTCTCTCTCTCTCTCTCTCTTTCTCTCTCTCTCACTCTCGCTCACTTTCTCTCTCTCTCACTCTCGCTCACTCTCTCTCTCGTTCTTTCTTTCTCTCTCTCTCTCTCCTTTCTCTCTCTCTCGCGCTCTCTCTCTCTCTTACTCTCTCTCTCGTTCTTTCTTTCTCTCTCTTTTCTCTCTCTCTCGCGCTCTCTCTCTCTCTCTCTTTCTCTCTCTCTCGTTCTTTCTTTCTCTCTCTCTCTCTCTCTCCTTTCTCTCTCTCTCGCGCTCTCTCTCTCTTACTCTCTCTCTCGTTCTTTCTTTCTCTCTCTCTCTCTCCTTTCTCTCTCTCTCGCTCTCTCTCTCTCTCTCTCTCTCTCTCTCTCTCTCTCTTTCTCTCCCTCTCTCTTTCTCTCCCTCTCTCTCTCGCTCCCTCTCTCTCTCGCTCGCTCTCTCTCTCTCTCCCTCTCTCTTTCTATCTCTCTTTGTCTCTCTATCTATCTATCTATCTCTTCCTCTATCCTTCTCTCTCTATCTCTATCTATCTCTCTCTCTCTGTCTCTCTCTATCTGTCTATCTCTTCCTCTCTCCTCTCTATTTCTATCTATCTCTGTCTCTATCTATCTATCTCTCCCTCTCTCCTACTCTTTCTATGTCTATCTATCGATCGCTCTGTCTCTATCTATCTATCTCTCCCTCTCTCCTTCTCCCTCTATCTCTATCTATCTATCTATCTCTCTCTGTCTCTCTCACTATCTCTCCCTCTCTCCTTTCTCTCTCTCTCGCGCTCTCTCTCTCTCACTCTCTCTTTCTCTCCCTCTCTCTTTCTCTCCCTCTCTCTCTCGCTCCCTCTCTCTCTCGCTCGCTCTCTCTCTCTCTCTCCCTTTCTCTGTCTATCGCTCTCTGTCTCTCTGTCTCTATCTATCTATCTCTCCCTCTCTCCTTCTCTCTCTATCTCTATCTATCTCTCTCTCTCTCTGTCTCTCTCTATCTGTCTATCTCTTCCTCTCTCCTCTCTATTTCTATCTATCTCTGTCTCTATCTATCTATCTCTCCCTCTCTCCTACTCTTTCTATGTCTATCTATCGATCGCTCTCTGTCTCTATCTATCTATCTCTCCCTCTCTCCTTCTCCCTCTATCTCTATCTATCTATCTATCTCTCTCTGTCTCTCTCACTATCTCTCCCTCTCTCCTTTCTCTCTATATCCATCTATCGCTCTCTGTCTCTCTCTCTCTCTCTCTATCTATCTCTCCCTCTCTCCTTCTCTCTCTATCTCTATCTACGTATCGCTCTTTCTATATATATATCTATCTCTCCCCCTCTCCTCTCTCTATTTTTAACTATCTATCGCTCTCTGTCTCTCTCTATCTATCTAATCTCTCCCTCTATCCTTCTCTCTCTATCTCTATTTATCTATCTATCTCTCTATCTCTCCCTCTCTCCTCAGCTACCTATCTCTCTCTCTCTCTCTCTCTCTCTCTCTCTCTCCAACTACCATCCTATTTCTCCCTCTCTCCCTCTCTCCTCAACTACCTATCTCTCTCTCTCTCTTTCTCTCCAAACTGCCTACCTATTTCTCCCTCTCTCCTCAACTACCTATCTCTCTCTTTCTCTCCAAACTACCTACCTATTTCTCCCTCTCTCTCTCTCTTTCTCTCCAACTACCTACCTATTTTTTTTTCTCTCTCTCTCTCTTCAAACACATATCTCTCTCTCTCTCTCTCCTCAAACACAGATCTATATCTCTCTCTAATTACCTGTCTATATCTCTCTCCCTCTCCTAGCTACCAATATATCTCTCTCTCCAATTACCTGTCTATATCTCTCTCCCTCTCTCCTAGCTACCTATCTATCTCTCTCCAACTACCTGTCTATATTTCTCTCCCTCACTCTCTAGCTACCTATCTATCTCTCTCTCCACTACCTGTCTATATCTATCTCCCTCTCTCTCTAACTACCTTTCTATCTCTTCCTCCATCTCTCTATATCTATCTCCCTCTCTCTCTAGCTAGATTTCTATCTATCTCTCACTACCCATCTATCTTTTCCTCCATATCTCTATATCTATCTCCCTCTCTCTTTCTAACTACCTCTCTCTCTCTCTCTCTCTCTCTCTCTCTCTCTTACTGCCTATCTATCTCTTCCTCCATCTCTCTATATTTATCTCCCACTCTCTCTAACTACCTTTCTATCTCTCTCAAACTTCCTATCTATCTCTCTCTCTTACTACCTATCTATCTCTCCTTCCATCTCTCTATATCCCTCTCTCTCTCTCTCTCTGACTCTCTCTCTCTCTCTCTCTCTCTCTCTCTCGATGACTTTCTGGCTCTTTATCTCTTTTGTGGGACTTCTTGCTCAAAGGTGCACATCTACTTGGTCCATGAATGGTCATTATCAGTAAATTATAATTAATGTGGTCTGTTTCCAAGGGTCCTGGGCATGACTTTTGGACCAGGTAATTAATTATGATCTAATTAAGGTTTCAAGTTAAGGAAACAGGGTCAACAAGAAACTACAGATCGGATCGAATCGGATCAATCTATTGGGACCGATCGATTAGATCGATATCAATCGGGGGATATTGATTAGCCCATAGAATCCACCCAATAGAGCCTGCCTTTTCTCACCCCTTACTCTTCTATCCATAAACTTCCTCGTCTCTTTATGTCCATTCATGTTAGGGGGTAAGAGTCAGTTTAGAGATGTCAATGTTTCATAATTAATGAGAGCTGTTTGAACTCACACTTCTTTCCATATCACGAATCAAAGTTCTTTTAAAAAAATATCAAGTACTCTTGCTGCAGCTAATCATAGAGAAATAGGAGACGAGAGGTTACAGTAATAGAATATTCTCCTACACCTGCTTTGTAATCCCATAATAGAATAGTGTACTGGTCCTTAGGACACTAACAATCTTGTCATTGGACTAAATTAGAACAAACAATAGTCTTTCATTTGGGATGGAATACCGTCTGCTTCGTCAACCTCAAAAGATACGCATACCAGTATTTAAATTAGTCGTCCATTCTAACCATAGTGGAGTTAAAGTCTAGAGATTATAAAAGATACACACTTTTAAAGAAGGTTTGAGCAATATAACTCATTATAACATACTAAAAATTAACCATAAGTGAGATTCCCACCAGGAAGGAACTTATATCTTACTCTTTTTTCCATTTAGAATCCTATTAAATAAACACACTGGATTAACCGTCCATGATTTATACTGTGGAACTACCCAAAGATGTGGAATGCGTCCACTCAATGACTTTCTCAAAAAGGGGTGCTATCGATCTGGAAGAATGCTCTAAATAACCATACCGGAGTTTAAATTTGGAGATTATAAAAAATGCCCATTTTTAAAGAAGGTTTGAGCATGATAACCCATTATAACATACTAAAAATTAACCATAAGCGAGATTCCCACCAGGTAGGAACTTCTAACTTATGCTTTTTTCATATAGAATCCAGTTAAATATACACACGGGATGAACCATCCATGATTTATTACTGTTGAACTACCCAAAGATGTGGAATGTGTCAAATCAACGATTTTCTCAAAAAAGGGTACAAGCGATCTGGAAAGATGCTCAAAATAACCATATGGAGATTAAGTTTATAGATGATAATTAATACCCATTGCTTAAGAAAGTTTGAGCAAGATAAATCATTAAAATATGCTAAAGATTAACCACAATCGAGATTCCCACCAGGTAGGAACTTATATCTTACTCTTTTGTCATTTAGTAAAATATACACACTGGATTAACCGTCCATCTGTTGAACTACCCAAATATGTGGAATGTGTCAAATCAACGATTTTCTCAAAAAGGATGCTATCGATCTGGAAGAATCCTCAAAATAAGATGCCAACGTATAAATCTCAGTCAAGAACTCGTCGCAAGTCATAAGGCAATAACAGAGCAATAAGTATGCTACCAAGCTCTCATTTATTGTGCATATATGTCATGGGCTTCTTCTCCTCCATCCAAACCCTGTCCATCTCAATCTTTAGTTGACATTCTGGCTAAGTATCCAATTCTGGTGGGTAAGGTTGGTCAGGGGTCTTGAATGCCTTGCAACCACTTAGCGTGTAGGAAGATTATTCTAAAAGTCTAACCAAATCACCATGACATGTGCTGATGTCGTTGGGAATTACGCGTAAGTCAATTAATTACGCACGGAAAGAGAGGATGGGAGTTGTCCCAGTAAACTTGCATGGGAGATATTATTATACTATGAAAAAGAGGAGCGCAAGTTCACTACTTAAACCCCTGCCTAGGGTGGCCTGCCCATACACACCATCTCTTATTCCAAGCACAATATGGCATTGCCTTTGGCTCCGCCGCCTCTCCGCTGCCACCCGGTTGTCGTCTGCGACGTAGAAGGCACCCTTTTGAGATCCCCCTCCTTGTTCCCCTACTTCATGCTCGTCGCCGTAGAGGCCGGGAGCTTCCTTAGAGGAATTCTCCTTCTCATCCTCTACCCTCTCATCTCCCTCCTTGATCCAGAATTGAGCATCAAGGCCATGGCCTTGATCGCTTTCTGCGGCCTAAGAGCCGCCAATTTCCATGTCGGCGCGACGGTCCTCCATAAACACCTCCTCAGTGATGTGGGCAGGAAGGGTTTCCAGTTCTTGATGACCGGGGAGACGAAGATCTGTGTCTCCAGGATGCCCCGGGTGATGGTGGAGGAGTTCCTGAGAAGGTACAATTAATATTTGAGCATCTACCACTGTGCAAAAAGTTATAGCTGATTAAAAAGGTGCTACTTTTACATGGATAACTGTGCAGTGTGTTGTTTTTGGGATTGAAACCTAGAATCTTGGCTCTGATACCATGTTAAGATTCAAGCACCTACCACTGTGCTAAAATTTATAGCTGATAGCAAAGGTACTACTTCTACATGGCCCGGACTACCAGTGTGTTGTTGCCGGGCGTGGACCTATGATCTTGGCTCTTATACCATGTTAAGATTCAAGCACCTACCACTGTGCTAAAAGTTATAGCTGATAACAAGGGTGCTAATTTTACATGGGCCGAACACAAACATGCAGTGTGTTGTTTCTGGGACTTGAACCTGCAACTTTGGCTCTGATACCATGCTAATACCCAAGCACCTACTATGCTACAATTTTAACTGATAACGAGGGTTCTACTTACACTGTGTGTTGTTGCTGGGATTTGAACTTGAAACTATGGCTCTGATACCATGTTAAGATTCAAGTGCCTACCCGCTGTGCCGAACTCACAGATGTTGTCACCTGGCAGGTACCTTGGCGCCGAGATGGTGGTGGCGAGAGAGATGAAGGTAGTGCACGGCTACTTCACCGGGTTCATGGAGGAGAAGGCGGCAGACAAAGACCTCCTCGGCGACGGCGAAGACGAAGCTCTGGGGATTCATGCAGACACCAACTCCCCACTTCACCCCCTCTTCTCCCTCTGCCCAGTAAGCACCTCAGCCCACCCAATCTCCCCCTATGCCTCTTCTCTAACACCAACTTTTTCTTCCTTTTCTCAGGAAACTGTGAAGATAACAGAGGAGGAGAAGGCAAAGTGGGAGGTCTTACCACCTTCAGACTACCCAGAGCCTCTGATCTTCCATGATGGAAGACTGGCCTTCTTCCCCACCCTCCTCCCCACCACAGCCATGTTCATCTGGCTACCCTTCGGCTGCTTCCTCGCTGCTTTCCGAGCCCTTCTCTTCCTTCTTCTTCCCTACGGAGTCTCCACCGCAGCTCTAGCCTTAACCGGAATGAAGAACAGGCTACTAAAATCCCCTCAAAACGTCGCAAAAACCAGCAAAGGCCGGCTCTTCATCTGCAACCACCGCACCCAAGTAGACCCTCTCTGCGTTTCCGCAGTTCTCGGCGTTAAAATAACCTCCCTCGTCTACGGCATCAGCGCTACAACCAAGCTCCTCGCGCCAGTCAGAATAGTGTCTCTACGGCGAGATAAGGAAGAAGATAGGAAGATAATGGCAGCGGAGCTCGGCCGAGGCGACGTAGTTCTTTGCCCGGAGGGAACTACGTGTAGAGAGCCTTACGTTCTACGGTTCAGCCCTCTCTTCGCTGAGCTCGTAGACGAAGTCTTTCCCGTAGCGCTGTTATCGTATCCGAGCATGTTTCACGGAACTACGGTGAAGGGGATGAAAGCGTTGGACCCGTTTGTTCTTCTGGCCAATCCTTACGTTCTCTTCTCTGCTGAGTTTCTTGATGCTGTTCCTGCTGGGCAGAGTAGGTGCAGGTTTGAGGCGACAAACCATGCACAGGGCGCTATTGCCGGGACTTTAGGGTTTCGCTCCAGCATGCTTGCCAGGAAGAACAAGTATCGTTATCTTGCTGGAACGGATGGAGTTTACAACTAGCGAGATAAAAGAGAGGATACTGTGGGCTTTGCAAGTATCGGATTGGAGAAGAATAAAGAATTTTATCGCTTGTTTATGAGAAGAAATTGTTTTGAGATTTTTTATTTGTCCTCTGAAAGTGTATATCATGTTTTTCCATGAAAGCATTCTTCTTGTCCTGTCAAAGCTTGGCTCTGTGCTTTCCTCGCTGATTGTTGTCATGCTGAAAGTATGAAAAGAATAATTATGAAAATCAGTTTTTTTTTTGTGAAGGTGTCAATCATGTGCGATTTGCCGGTTTTTTTAATGCAATCAAAGGCTGGCTCTGTGCTTACCTCACTGATTCTCTTCCGCTTTGTCATATTGTCAGCTGAAAGCCTGTAAAAATTAATAATGAAAAAATTGTTAAGATTTTGTCCTGAAAATGTCTGAAAATTTAACTCATGTTTTTCCAGTACCTTAGCTGGTGCAATTAAAAAGATTTTTTTTGTCCCAGGAAAACCTGGCTTTGAGCTTTCCTCACTGATTTTCTTTCCCGTAGTAAAATTATCATACTCAAACTCTGAAGAGAAGAATGAAAAAGTTAATTTTGAAAATATTTTAGATTTTTTTCTGAAAATGTAAGTCATGTTTTTCCAGCATCCCAGCAGGTGAAATTAACCAGTTTTTTATCCCAGCAAAGCCTTGTTATGGGCTTTCCTCACTGATTTTCTTACCCTTAATCATGTTGTCGTGCTGAAGATAAGGATGGGCTTTCCCGAAAGAGTTTTTTTACCCCCAAATTAGGGTCCCAAAAGAAGGTTTTGTGTTTCTCCTTTATGATGTTTGATTTCTCATTTTTAAAATAAATAATCATATGGTGATTGTGAAGTCTAAAAAATAATTATGAGCTTTCATAGATGATTTTTTTTGTGTTTTTTTGTGGGAGGTTAAAACATCTTAATGGAGGTGACCATTATTCATGGAAAATTTTTTGCTGTATTTATTATGGGAGGTAAACTAAGGATTTTAGCTTCTCTCTGATATAATACACCTCTCAGCTATAAAATAAATAATCCTATTGGCGAAAGGAAATCTGAGAATTAGTTGAACTTTTTTCATCGAGTTTCCTTCTCCTTCACTTCATATTACAAACTTTTTTGTTTCGATCTTCGTTTCACACCCATTCGATATTTTATTTCTGGGTTATAAAAGAAACAATCAAAGCGTTCCTCTGACTCCAGAAAAAACAAGAGTCTATCGGATAAATCCAAAGTATTTCGTTTTCCAGATATCTTCCAAAAACCAATTTCAAAATATATCAAAATAATAATCGTTTAAAAAAACCCACTTCTCTGTCTTTCTAACGAAGAGAAATAAAACAATAACTTTTTCGAAATAAATTATATATTGTTCCAATCTGAAAAACCCTTTGCTTCAACATGAAAAACAGTGAGCAGCCGTAAGCCAGACTCCCACGCAACCCCTTCCTTGTCCCCCACGCCGGTCTTTATTCAGCACATTAAATAACAGTTCACCTTGTTGATAAGCTTAAATTTAATATCACATCTTTGAAAATTTTGCTCTAGATTGGTCCCAGAGCCTCCTTGACCTATTCATCACAGTGAAAATCTCATGAACAGAGTATATCAACCAGATTAATAAACAAAAGGACTATAGTCTCTTAAATTTGAGGGACAACCATGGTTGGGAACGAGATATTATATAAGTAATAAACATAGAAACGTAAGTGAATTGGCAATGGTAGATGCGGAAAATGGTGGGATGTATAAGAAATAATTGATCCAGTTGCTGAATTTAATGTGGCAGAAGGAGAAGCTCTTCAAGCTTATCTTGTCTCAAACAAGGTTGACGTTTGAGGCGCCCCTTGGTGAGAGGTGTAAAACCACCTGGACCCATGTAAATGTCATAATCAAACAATTAATATAGATAGTTATCAAGGGTGCTGGGAACATCTTCATATTTTTCGCTGTCGGAAGTAATTGGTGCCCTTAATTAAGGACAATTTATTTGTGGTTGCATGTTTAGGACAATAAAAATTAAAAAATAATGAGAGGAGTAGCTTAATGAAGGTATAAGTGATGTTCTATAGCTATCTCCCTCATAAATAGTTCGATGGATGGAACATGGAAGAACAGTAGAATGGGTTGGTACACAGTTCGATATTAATAATAATAATAAAGTTGAAGACAATGATAGGAATGAAAACTTCCAGAAGTATCCAAGAAGAGGATACAATATGAGAGAAGAAAAGAAAGAGAAGGCGGAGAGAGAGAGAGAGAGAGAGAGAGAGAGAGAGAGAGACCAAATAGAGTTTGTTACTCAAATCGTATTCCACTAATGAAAATGCTACACGTTAATTTCTATTTATAAATAAATATAGGACAATCTAAAGAATCTGTCTGTATTTAATCCCAGCCATTCGTGTTAAAACTATCTATATTTGACCCTATATTTCTAGATTTAAACTTATATTGAATCCTAGCTGCTAAACCTCATGATGAGTATAGGGCACGTGTTCAATTATTAATAGGCTAATATTAAGTCAAATCCTGGTGGCTGAGGATGTTGGTGATGCTTCAATTGTGTCTAGTAGAACTCTATTATACTTTCCCTCAAGCTGAAGGATAGCACCGATGACACTGAGCTTGTCAGGTAATCTGATAAAAAAACATTTTAGAAAGGAGTTTTGTCAAGATATCTGCAATTTGTCCATCTCTGTAGATGAATTTGATGAATCATTTCTTGGTTTCAACATGTTCATGAACAAAATGAAACCATATCTCGATATGTTTGTCCTTGCATGGAATATGAGATTTGTAGCTAGATATGTTGCCTCCATATTTTCACAAAAGAGAAAGGTGTTTTGACTAGAATTTGAATTTCTTTCAGAAAAGGTTGAATCCAAATAACTTCAGATGCAGCATTCGCCAATTATTTTTATTCATCCTCTGTACTTGACCTTAAAATTATGGGTTCTTTTCTTTAACTCCAATTGAGTCAAATTTTCAAATATACTATTAGATATGCTCATGTTTATCTCCTGTCATTGCTATCTCAATCTCAGTCTGCATCAATAAAGGCATCTATAGTTAATTCCAACTAAAGATGTATGAGAATACTGTGAATATTACTGTCCTCCAAATAGTGTAATAAGTGTTTCAAAGCTTTCCAGATATCAGTGTTCGGACTGTGCATTTTATGACTGGCCTTATTAACTTAGAAAGGTATATCGGGTCTAATAATTGAGACACATCAACCACATCAATTTTTTTAGTAGAATATGAAGATAAAGAACATGGAGTGTATAATGGTCTTTTTTCCATGTTTGCATGATGTAGAATCGAAAAAAAATGTAGTGTGTATGTGACAAGATACAATCTTGTTCATGTGCAATTAATTTGACACCAAGAAAGTAATGAGAAGGCCCAGTATACATGTATGCAGAAGCTGACTTAATAAAATTTTAATTTCACAAAAGATGGGACAAAGAATCAAAATCTCGTTGACAAAAATCAAAATGAATATGGGATTATTTATGATTGGGCTTGAAGAGTATAAAAGTATGTGTATTTTACCAATAAAATCAAGACTTTGTGATGGCGCACGCCATCGAAGATCGTTAACAACGTCGCCCACGCTGCCCGCCACCGTCGTTGAAGATTGGGTGAAAATTGCTCAATTTATTGCGTTTTGTTTTTCATCGTTCTTTCTCGTGTTTTATGTTTTTCTCGTCTCATCGTGTGTTTTCGTCGCATTCGCGACACGTCCCATACTTCCTTCGTCATCGTCACGGGGAGGGATCCTTAGTCATTTTTGGATCCCCCTCCCTTATGCCCTTCTCCCTTATTTCTCTTCTTTCTTTTATTTTTAATTTCCCCTATTACCTTCTAATGAGGGGGCCCAATATATAAGGGCCCCCTTAATGGACCCCTTTCTTTCCTTTTGTTGACCCAAATTAGGGGCCCATTTTGACCTCCCCCTAATCCCTTAGACCAGGAAGAAGAATATCCTAAAGTTTTTTTTTCTCTTGGTCTCACCGTGAAGAAAAAAGAGGCGATGTGAGAGCGTACAGGATTGTGTGCTCCTTCCCTTGCCGTTCTATCCAATTTCTAGGGAGACGACGGCCATTTGATCGAGAGGAGTTTGTCGATTCAATCGACAAGGCAACACCCAGGACGGCTCAGATCGAATCAGGGGTTTCGAGGGCGACGAACTGTCGAATTGGGGCAACGTTTGCCTAATTCTTCTTCGCTCCACCCACTTTCTCGCGAGATTCAATCCAGGGCACACTTCAGGAACAAGCAGGAGTAGGAAAGCGACGATTTTTTTTGACGGGGCGACCCTTCTCTATCGAGAATTCACCCTTCTCTAGCGAGATTTCGGTTTTCCAATCGGGCTTGTATCCGCTACGGGACCGGCTTGTACCCGGATTCCTACCTGCTGGTGAACGAACATTACGGCTCGCACTTGCTGAACGACCTCCCGAGCCGAATCTGGAGTGTTAGTCCGGCGGATCTGGCCAAGTTGCTCGAGCCGCGTCGTCACTGTTGGCCGCTCCTCCGTCGCTCTCTTCCCCCAACCCTTTACCAATTGCTTCGGCATCATCATCGCTCTTCGAGCCGCCGTTGCCTCTCCGCTCCGGCCGCTTCGACCGCAGCCGACCGTCGACGAATTCTGCACCACGAGCCAGGCCAACGAGGTACGCCGTCCTCTCGTGTTGCTCGTTTAATTGCCGCTTGCAGTAAATTTTCGTCTTGACTCCTCCGCGCTCGGGCTAGGTAGGTGAGAGAGGTTTTGAGAGAAAACTATGACATTTGAATGTCTTATCGATATGGACGAGTACGTCCGTTACGTGCGAGCCCTACGGATAGATTTTGTTTGGCCGTAGACGCCTTCGTCGCTCCGACAAGGTTTAAGAGGCGACCGTCTTCGTCACCCGGAAAACCTGTCCAAGCTTGGAGCTCGGCGCCTCCCTCGAGTCGGAGCCTGCACGTACGACACGTAGGACATTCATATTTGCATCATAGTTACATCGACCTGTTTGGGTTAGCCGTCGGATGACCACACCATCGACGTTCGATACTATCATCCTTTATTGGCACTGAACCATCATATTCAGCGTCGATTGGACGATGTCCCCGACGATGTCCGACATCACTTTGATCACAACTAGTACGTTTCTTATACAACTCTCTTGGTGCTTGTTTTAGACTATATATAGACTTATTTAAGTGGCATACTTATCAGGATATTTAGGATTTTAAATCATTGAGTTTGTATCATATAAATGGTTTCTGTAATATCACCTAGCAAAAATGAGTTACAAACATCTCATGGGTCGATTTTCCAATGTCTACTTACAGAAATGCTGTGGAAATTATTTTTTCTAGTTTTCTTTTTATACTTATTTTAAATTAATATCATTATTCTACGAGTGAGACTAATAAATTAATGATCAATTATTATAAAGTACAAGGTTTTGGAATTGAGAGAATTGTCTATGTATTCAATCTTTCAGGAATGAATTTGATTGTGTTTCAGATGTGTTACAAGAGTGATTTATTGATAATGACTTTTTATAGGTATTACCAAATATTGAAGGGGGACATGAACCAAGTGAAACAGATGAGTCTTTTATTTCTCAAGTGCGTGAAAAAGGAAAACTGGTTCCATAAAACTTGTGTCAAATAAAAACATGCATTTGTAGAGAAATATGTATGCATAGAAATATATCCCATAAAGATGCATCTTTATGACCTGGTATCTAGTTTGTGCTGCATACACAGCCTTCGAGATAGATAACATAAACATCTAAAATATTTAACCAGTTTAAATCAGGTGGTGTTTAAAAAGGGCTTCATATGGTAATTTATTTTAAAGAACTGGTGCAACCATTCTATTGACGAGGAATTTAGTGACTGTTACAGATTCATCCCATAATTTCTTTTGCATACAAGCTTGATAGAGTAAATTTAATGATGTTTCTACTAAATACCCATGTTTCTTTTTTGCATTCTAATTTTTCTCAAGGGTCTGTGGATAGAACACTAAATAAACGAGGCCTTATGTTTTAAGGAATGAGTGGAGAGATTGATATTCTCCTCCCCAGCCCAGTTCAAAGTACTTAGTGAAAAGTGAAATTACAATCCTATTTTTAAAATTACCATACACTTCTAATAGATATATTTTCCCCTTGAGTAGATAAATCAAGATAACTGCACTAAAGTAATCAATAAAAGTTACATAATATGATAATCCAGAATGATAATAACAGGTCATGGTACCCACAAATCTGAATGAATAAATGGGGGTTATGATATTATAAGAGTTGTGTGATTCCTGCACATTGTGTTTATTGAGATGAGTGAATGGTTGACCAAATCTCCTCATTACATACTGTAAATTTCGAAATTGATGATGTCCAAAATGTGTGTGCCAAGTTCCAGAGGACGCTATTTCTCTAGTTTATCCTTTTGGATTACAAGATTGAGGATCCAGATAATGGAGTCCATCCTTGACTGATCCGTGGAGTAGGATTCAATTGGTTTTCTCGTCCCTCACAAAATAATGAGAACAATGAAAACATCATTGTCCAGAATTATTTTTTTAATTGATAACAGGTTTTTAATAATTTCGGGAGCATGAAGTAAATCATTTGAATTATTCTTTTGACGTAGGAGGACTACGGAGTGATCGACTAGGGAGTGGACGACGAAGGAATAGACGATTGGGTTGACGGGCCAAACTACGGGTAGAGGGACGACGAGGGATAAAACAGCCACAGAAATCACACGGTCAGATTCAGATTTTAAAACCGATGAAAATCTGGTGGTGCAGCTCTGACCCTTATCGAGTGCGGCAGTACTGTCTTCCCCCACCGCGACGATGCCTAAGCACCGAAATCAATATCCGAATTCGCGTCGCGAAGAAACACTCGAGAAAGATAGAGAACTAGTGGTAAATCCAAACCAAATCTAATTCTGACGGCGGTGGAAACTTCTCGAGAAAACATTGGACGGAGAACACGTTTGACACCAAAGGGTTCAGGCGTACCTTGGCACCGTAGTGCGCGAAGAGGGTGCGGGAAATTCCGATCGTGATGGGGCTGGGCGAATCCGGTTGTTGAGCGGCCCTCTGGACGAAGGAATCTGGGCGTTCCAGGCGTTGAACGGCCCTGGTAGTGAGTTGATGTCGTGGTCGCAAAGTCAGGCGTAGGCGAATCACGCGCGTAGGGTGCGCGGAGCGCATGGAGTGCGCGAAGTGCGCGGAGCGCACCCAGAGCGCGCGTAGCACACGCGGCTCGAAGCGTGGACGGCATCGATGACGAACCGATGGACGGCCTCGACAACGTTGGTGGCCGACGTGCGGCGTGGGGGGCGGCTGCGTGCGCGGTGCGGGCAGGCGATCGGCGCGCGCGGCGTGTGGGCGGCAGCGTCGCGCGCGGGCAGCGGCCAGCGCGGCGCGCGCAGCGGCGCGCGACGTGGGGAGATGGTCGGCGCACCACGGGTGCAGGTGGCCGCGTGCACGGCGCGGACAGACGGTCGAGCGCATCGCGGCGTGCGGGCGGCTGCGTGGCTGGGGAGAGAGAGAGAGAGAGAGAGAGAGAGGGGGAGGGGGAGAGGTGGAAGGCTGATGACGCAATGTGGCGGCTGCAGCGACGGCGATTGCGGCGGCGACGGCTAGGGTTAAAAGGGATAGGGGAGGCTGGGCAGTCCTCCAAGAAGAGTGAAACAAAACTCAATTCTTGAAATTATGACTGCCTAATGTTTCTTGAAAACAATGGCCTATATATAGGCCTTGGAGGAAAGAGAAAATGACGAGAAATTGGAGACGAGAAATTAAAGACGTGTGTCGTGTCACGCCAAAGGGCAGTTGTGGATCTGCCTGGGCGTCGTGTCATGACGCACGTAGGGACGTGTGCGGGTGGAGATGTGCTTGTCAACGGCTGCGGCGTGTTGACTTCAGTTGACCGTGGCGGGTTGACTTCGGTTGACTTTGCCGTTGGGTCCATAGCAGGTGTGTTGACTCTGGTTGACCGTGGCGACGCGTTCAACGGTGATGTGTTGGCGTCCTCGCCATCATCTTTCTATCATAGTTAATCATTTTAGATGATACAAAGAATAAAAATTTCAAACATATTCCATTAACCAATTTAAAATGGTCATTTCCTCAGTATTTTTTATGATTAATCATAATATTATCTGAAGTACCAGTTTGAGCCGCCCCACTGTCTGGATGCAATGATGAATTGAGAATCTGTTGAATTAAGCACATAGGCCTGCAGTGGAAGTTGAGGGCCTCCTTGAAAAGGGTTCTACCTGGTATTCTGCCAATTGGACCATCTATGGTGAGTCTGTAACTCTTTATTTTCAACATTATTCACCAGTGAAGGAAAATTATTTGCATTTACTCATTATAGGCCAAATTAGTGTCATGTGCCTTGAGATTTATCACATTGTATTCGAAAGTCAAGTGATTAATATTTTCATTAATACTAAAAAAACTGAAAATACAATGTTTCAAGGCCTTTGAGGAAAAGAAAAGTCGTAGAAGTTTAATCAATATATTGACCCTCTAATCCTAGTCATTTATATCTTATCCTTAATGTCTATCTTTCATCCTGTTTATATCTGATATTATCCATCTATATTTAAACTTATATTGAATCCTAGCCTCTAATCCCCCAAGCTAGTATAGGGAATGTGTTCAGTTATTACTAATATAGTATTAAGTTAAATCAAAATTGTATTGAGGATGAAGTTGACAGTATAAGTCCATCGTGAGGATGATGCAGGATGACTAGGGGATGACGGGGTGATGCAGGGTGGCTAGAGGAGACGGGGACAGGGTGACAATGGGAACTGGATACTAGGATGACTAGGGGAGGGATGGGCTAAAACAGACCACAAATCACACGATTGAATTCGAAGATTTAAATCCGGTGAAAATAATGATGGTGCAGCCCCTTTCCTCGTCGAGGCCGGGAGTACTGTCTTACAACCACCGCGGTGAAAACAAAGCAACACGTTCAATAAAATTCGAATGGCGATTGCTAGAAGATTCAAAGACCTATTCAACTAGTCGCTTGAAGATTCAAAATCCAATCCAATCCGACGGCGGTGGATGAACACTCGAAGAACACTGGAAGAAGAACATGGACACCAAAGAGTGTAGACGTACCTCGGCACTAGATAGTGCGTGAAGAGGCTGCGGGAAATTTTGACGCATCGTTGGCGGGACGATTGATGTGCGATCCAAGCCCTGGATACTGGTTATAGGGGTTATGTGGACGCGAGACGTTCGAAGGCGCAAGTGGTAGAGGGTGCGGGTATTGACACGAGCAGCCGATGGTGCGGGCGCGGACGGCGCATGCTCTGAGGTCGTGGGCGTAGGCGGTATTGGGTGCGGCCGCATGCGCTGGGCGCGGGCGGCGCAGGGTCTAGATGGCATGCCACAAGGGCGCGCGGACAACGCGGGCGCTGGCGGCGCGAGCACTCGAACGGTGTGGGCATTGGCGGCGCGGGGCGCGAATGCCGCGGGGCGCGGACGGCGCTCTGCCCGGGTGGCGTGGCTGATAACTTGCAAATTAACACAATTAATTAATGAATTTTAAATTATATTAATGTGTTTTAATGACTATATTTGCATGTTATCATACAAAAATAAAGATAAATCACTTACACTTTGATTTTACTATTATTTATTTTTATCATTTTTTTACATGGAATTTAACCTCATTTCAGTGAAGAAATATTTTTTACAGGGCCTTAAATACTTGGCTAAAGGTTGGTAAGTGTTTTCATGATTTTTCTGGAATTTTTCCATGATTTTATATAATTTTTTGACCATTATATAGCCAAGAAATGATTTTTATTTATTTAAATAATACATATGCTATTTATTTTGTATTTTTTATATTTATAATAAAATATAAAGGGGGGCATCCATGTCATTCGCCCGAAATTCGGGCAAATACGTGGATGCATTTTTTATATATATGAAGAAAGAGCATTATTAGGTCATCATGGCATCGCAAATTGCGCTGCCATAATGAGAATATTATTAGGTAGAAAAGTCAAAAAAATCGGCGTGTCGGCGGAAATAAAAAAAAGTACGTTTTGATCTTTTTTTATATCTACCACGTCGGTTAGCCGCGTGCAGTAAATGCACGCGCTAACCGACACACGTGAATACGTGCATGCGGCGTCGATTCGCCGCGTGCATTAAATGCACGCGGAATCGACGACGCATGTGGGTCAAAAATTGCGGCTGAAAAGAATAAAAAAGATATATGAAAAAAGAAGCCTTTTGTCCTTTTCTTTTCTTTATTATTTCAGGGTGACGTGGAGCGTTTCTAGCCATTCAAATGTTGGAATCATTTGCCAATGATTACGAGACGTGTCAGAGCGCGATCTGAAAAGGCAGAAAATGAGAAAGAAATATGCCAACCAATAGAAAAGCGCCATTTCCTAACTTATTGGAGGAGAGATAAATTAAATCCAACGGCCTAGATTAATCTATAGTAAAATGACGATATCTTGAGATCTAGACATCCGATTGGGCTGAAATGGGGGGGGGTAAGATAACTTACAAATTAACATGATTAATTAATGAATTTTACAATATATTTATGTGTTTTAATGACTATATTTGCATGTTATCATATTAAAGTAAAGATAAATCACTTACACTTTGAGTTTACTATTATTTCTGATTTTTTATCATTTTTTTACATGGAATTTAACCTCATTTCAGTGAAGAAATATTTTTTACAGGCCTTTAAATACTTGGCTAAAGGTTGGTAAGTGTTTTCATGATTTTTCTGGAATTTTTCCATGTTTTTATATAATTTTTTGACCATTATATAGCCAAGAAATGATTTTTATATATTTAAATAATACATATTTAATTTATTTGGAATTTTATAATATATTTTTATATATTAAAGGGCATCCACGTCATTCGCCCGAAATTCGGGCAAATGAGTGGATAATTATTATTAAATAATAAGAGAGAGAGAGAGAGAGATTATTATTTTATACGCCCACCGACATGCACGTGCGCAAGCGTGCATGCGGCGTCGCGTTGCCGCGTGCATTTAACGCACTTGGCAACCGACATTTTTTGAATCAAAGCTTTACGGCGTCAATTTTCTGCATACACGCGGAAATCGACGCCGTAAATCAATAAAAAAAATTAAACGGTAAGCTCACTGCCCTTTTATTATTATTATTGAAAAATAAAGTCAAAAAATGCGGCTATCGACGGCGCACGTGGGTCAAATAATGCGGCTGTACGATTTAGAATATATAAAAAGAGAGAGAGAGTCTTTTGTTTTTTTAATTTATTTCAGGGCGACGTGGCTTTTCCTGGCCATTTAAAGAGAATGATTGTTCTCCAATCATTGCGGGCGGCCGACGCGGACAACGAAGTGTCGACACGTGATCCGATAAGGCGGAAAACGAGAAAGAATGCTCAGCCAATCAGAAAAATCGGTTTTTTTAGAAAATAAAATGATCCAACGACCTAGATTTATCCTCACTAAAACCTTGATATCTTGAGATCTAGATGTCCGATTGGGCTGAAATTTTGAGGGTAGGTTCTTCCTTTCTCCCTCTACAATCTAGACGGTTGGATCTTTAAATAGAGTCTAGGAATGGGCAAAATTTACTTTTGGAGGCTCTCCCCAAGCAATTGGCCAGGAAGGACACAGGAGGGGTTCTTGAAGTTGACAGATCTTGCTTCTGCACTCAAAATTGTAAGTTTTTGATTTGTATTTCAATCATCTTCTTGAACGATTCTAAAACGCCGCGGCATGGGTGAAATGTACATGACCTAGAAGTTTGTTTTGAATGAAATTAGCACTTCCTTTTGATTCTGATTCAAGATCTGGTTTTTGATCCTTAATTCTAAATCAATTTAGAACATTTCTGCATCATTATATTTTTAATTTAGGGTCAGATTTCATCTTTTCCCCAAATTCTTCACTTTCTCTCTCTAGGTCAATTTGTCTAGTTTCTCTCTCTAGTTTTCGATTTTTATTGTTTAGGAATTTAATTCAATATATAGAAAACCTAAAAAGAAATTTTGATTCAAAAATTCGTCTATCTTGAAGTCGAATTTAAAAATCCCTTTCTTGATTATTTAATTCCTAATTTTAATTCATAAAAATTGTTTTAAAATTTTATAATAATTGGGAAATTAATAACCTGAATTAATGTGAGCTTAAAATTAAAATATTCATATCTTGAATTTTCTGACCGAAATATTAAAAATCAAAATTATGTCTTACTTAATTTTGATTAATTAAAGAATATTATTAAGGATAATTAAGATTTATTAATTACAAAATTAATTCATCTTTGAATTAATTCATTGAAATTGGATAAAAATTCTCATTTGTTGCCTCCCTGTGGTCCGACCCCTTACTTGCTCTATATTCCATATTTAGTGATCAAGGGAAATTGTAAATTTTATTGTATAAGTCTAAATCCAAAATCAACGACATCTTTACGTGCATTTTTAGACTTATCAAGGGTAGGTTTGTCCTTTCTCCCTCAACAATCCAGATGGTTGGATCTTTAAATAGAGGTCTGGAAATGGTGAAATAGACTTTTTGAAGATCTCTCCAAGGATTTGACCGGGAAGGACACAAGGGATGCTTTGGAAGTCGACAGTTCTTGATTCTGCACTCAAAGTTGTATGTTTCTGATTTGTATTTCAATCTTCTTCTTGAACGGTTCTAAAACGCCAAGGCATGGGCGAAATGTACATGCCCTAGAAGTTGGTTTTGAATGAAATTAGCACTGCATTTTCCTTCTGATTCAAGATCTGATTTTTTATATTTAATTCAACATCAATTTAGAACATTTATGCATCAATAGATTTTTTATTTAGGGTCAGATTTCATCTTTTCCCCAAATTCTTCACTTTCTCTCTCTTGGTTAATTTTTCTAGTTTATCTCTCTAGATTTTGATTTTTATTGCTTAGAAATTTAATTTAATATATAAAAAACCTAAAAACAAAATTTGATTCGAAAAGTCATTCATCTTGAAGTCCAATTCAAAAATCCCTTTCTTGATTATTAAATTCCCAAAAATTTTATAATAATTGGGAAATTAATAATCCGAATTAATCTGATCTTATAATTGAAATAGTTCTATCTTGAGTTTTTTTTACCAAAATATTTAAAATCAAAATTAAGTTTTACTTGATTTTGATTAATTTAAAACATTATTAAGCATAATTGACATTAATTAATAGCAAAATTAATTCATCTTTGAATTAAGTCATTGAAATTAGATAAAAATTCTTACTTTTTGCCTCCCTGTTGTTCGACCCCTTGCGTGCTCTTTATTCTATATTTAGTTATTATGGGAAATTATAAATTTTATTGTATAAGTCTAAATGTCAAATCAACGACATATTTACACGCATTTTAAGGCTTATTAGTGGCACAGGCGATTGTGCACGCGGGCGACTGAGAGTGCAGGCAGCCGAGGGCGCGGCCGTGGCGGTTGATGACACGGGCGGTCGAGGGCGGCGGCAGCGGCAAGCGATGGCAGCAGCAAATGGCGGCAGCGGCAAGCGGCGATAGCGGGAAGCGGTGGCAGCGGCAAGCGGCGGCAGCGGCAAGCGGTGGTAGTAGCAAGCGACGGAAGGAGAAGAGAGTTAGGGCAAATCCTCCAAGAAGAAAGAAAACTCCAATTCTTAAAAAATGTTTCACCAAATGTTTCTTGCAACATTTGCCTACATATAGGCCTTGGAGGAAAGAGAAAATACGAGACATAAAATAAAGTAGACGACGTGTTATCGTGTCACGTCAAAGGGCAGTTCTGGATCTGGCATTGACGATGTGTCATGATGCCGGACGTGTCGTGTATAAATGGAGACGTGTCTGATGCCGACGCGTCTAATGCCGGTGCGTTGACTTGGTTGTTATCAAGGCGGTTCTTCAGTTTATGTTGGCGATGAGTCAGGATGCGAGGCATCTCGGATGACGGTGGCGGCACGTCCGAAGATGGTGCGTTGACGTCGTCGCCACCAGTGGAACACTTTACTAAATAAAAGCTTATTGCAGATGTGAGTGATGTTATATAGCTATATATCTCACAGAGTTCAATAGATGCAAGAACAGTAGAATGGGTTGATAACTAGTTCAATAATATTAAAATGTTTGGAAAATGAGATGAGTCTCTTTTTGGTGGTTTAAATGATGTTCTACGGGTAGATCTCTCATTCATCATTCAATAGATGGACAAACGGTAGAATGGGCTGAAGGGAAGGTGTGGACACTTAATGTTTGTTACTGAATGGAAATATCACAGTGATATTTAAAATAAAAATTACATTTAAATTTGGAGCCTATTCTCAGAACAAGACAAGAAACAGTCAAATTTAAAGACGACCATAAGTCAATGAAGCAAATTGTTAGCAAGGTTTCCATAATAGTGATATCAGGTATCAGACGCTATCCCAGTTTCTCAGGATATCGGATATCGGTTGTCCGATATCGGATATTGGACACATACATTCACTATTCATTGCTTCCATTTGCCTTTTTCTGTGAAATTTAGGCATGATTACTATTTTATAAAAATACAATAGTATTTTTAAATGAGAGTTTAAATGATTGCATTTTTCATATATATTTTATAAACATCTATTTATCAGGAAATGGGCACATGGAATCTCGTGTGAATCAGCAAGGACTACCTTGCAAGGGGATGCAGGGTAAGCAGCTATCCCATAAGCAAGGTATTGTAAATGAAAACTCCCAGCACAGATGCTTGAATCGTTGATTTGAGTATTGAGCAAAATGCTATACTTATAGATATTGCAATGGCAGGGAGTTCAACTCTAGTTTACATTACATTGGTAGTATGAATGGGTGGCATGGGCGAAGAAGCACTAGAATTAGAAATCAACAACACGAAAAAATGTTTTATTGAAAACATTAGATAACATTGAGGAAAAAAAAACAAAAATTTATTGGTTTCAACCCTACAACATAAAAGAACTAAGAAAATAATATCTTAAACTATTTTGAAGCATATCAGCAGACCTGTTCTACAAATTTGTTCTAACTCTCAATGAGTTCCTTGGAGGGCATGTGTGATTAAGCTTCTATTGTGTTGCAAGGAACTATCAATATAAAGAAATGCTATTTTATTTTATTCATCACATTGATACTACTAATAAACACTCCCATGAGATAAGCGTAGGCTACTGCTGTGCTGTGTTTTATTGTCTAAAATATTATCAGAAACAGTTTTTCCAATCTACACACTGACCATATGACTAATTAACACTCAAATGTCTCAGAATTAGTATCACTGATATAAAATATATGTTTATATTGGTGATAAATTTGATATGTAACATGAGTAGAAATAAACTCAAACTATGTTTTTACTTGAGTATATGGAAAATAATTTATGTGTGCTTATAATAAATTGTAAGAAAAAGGAAATTAGGGAAATAAAATGGAATCAGGGAGAGATGTAGAAAATCATTAAGTGGTTTATATTTATGGGATAATGTGGCTGATTTAAATTTTTTGTGTATGGGATTATATGAAATGAAATAAGAAGATAAAAAAATCAAATGAAATTTGAAATTATGAAAAAAATATAAAATTTTATAAAATCTATGCCCCTCTATCTTCTCCACATCATATTTCAGAGTCCTTTAAATGTATATTTTCATAATTTCAAATCATAATTCTTGATTTAACTTTGAAAACAAGTGGTATCAGTTGTCCATGTGTATCAACCTGTAACTTATACATACAGAAGTCAAGCTTGTCTTATTCAAAGGTTTCTATTATAACACCATCATTTTTAACTTTGTGGGTTCTCTAGGACGGATGGGGCCCAGCGAGCATATGCATTACCTCCAGTATATGTTTACATGTATACCTCCAGTATACATGATGTCTTCCAAAAAAAATAAGAATATATCGAGATAATCTCCTCTAAATAAATACTAATTAGCAAACAAATATCACCAAGTAAATGATGTTTTATTCCAGTTTCAAAAAACCCACAACTCAAACGTGTTGAAGAACAGCGAGAAGGTGTCATACATGATGTATTCCAAAAAACTAGTCAGAATATATGGAGTTAAATGCCTCTAATAAATACCGATTAATAAAAAAATATCACCAGATAAATGGTATTTTAGTCCATTTTCAAAATACCGACAACTCAAACGTGTTGAAGAACAGCGAGAGTGTGTCATACATGATGTCTTCCAAAAAAATATTTAGAATATATCGAGTTAATTACCTCTAATAAATAAACACCGATTAGCAAAAAATATCGCCAAATAAATGTTATTGTATTCTTGTTTCAAAAGACCCATAACTCAAACGCGTCAAAGAACAGCGAGAAGTAGGGAATGACGGTGTCGGTCTCGGTACCGTTTTTTGCAAAAACCTAAACCTATACCTAAACTTCGGTACGGTCTCGGTTCGGTCAAAGATCGGTTTGGTTTGGTAAACCCTATAGTTCGGTCATGAATACCAACTGAAAATCATGATCAAAGTTAAAAAATTAAAATCTTCTCAAGTGAATCAATCAATTTTAAGATGTAATAACAACATTTTCGAAGAAGAATTATGTAAGAGTTTTAGGGTTTTCTATTTCAAAACATCACAAGGGAAAAGTTATTTTTAAATTTATTTTACGTGATGATATATTTTAATAAATATTTAAATAAATGTATTTTAATAAACATGATTATAAATTTTAATAAATGTATTCTAATAAACGTGATTGTATATTTTAATAAATACATTTTAATAAATGTATTTTAATAAACGTGATTGTATATTTTGGTAAATACATTTTAATAAATCTATTTTAATAAACGTGATTGTATATTTTGATAAATATATTTTAATAAATGTATTTTAATAAACGTGATTGTATATTTTAATAAACGTATTTTAATAAACGTATTTTATTAAACGTATTTTATTAAACATATTTTATTAAAGGTATTTCATTAAACGTATTTCATTAAACGTATTTCATTAAACGTATTTCATTAAACGTATTTCATTAAACGTATTTCATTAAACGCATTTCATTAAACGCATTTCATTAAACGCATTTCATTAAACGCATTTCATTAAACACATTTCATTAAACGCATTTCATTAAACGCATTTCATTAAATGTATTTCATTAAACGATTACATATTGGTTTTATTAAGTGTAATGGCAGAGTTGGTTGAAGTGCATGAATGCTCAATCTTCGGTGATCTAGATTCGAACCCACGCCTACGCGGCTATGCCTGACAGTTAAAATATTTATATTTTTTTAAAAGGGTTAATATCACGGTACAGCCTAAACCAGGTCCAAAGTCTGCGAGTTAACCTTAGCTTTTTTTTGGTAGGGTATATCGCAAACTCACTAAGTCGTCTGCAGTATATCCCGGTGATGACGTGAGTCCATCGTGGCTGCCAGGTGGATCTCCGGCCAGATTTTGACCTGGCGGAACCCACCTGGCAGCCACGCTGGATTCCACGTCATCACCGGGATACGTCGACCCGCAAAGGGTTTTTTGATAAGAGAGAGCGAAGCATTCTAGAGAGAGAGAGAGGCGGGCTAGACAGAGAGAGAAGGAGAGAGAGGTTCTAGAGAGAGAAAAAGAGGTGTTCTAGGGAGAGAGGCATTTTGTAGAGAGAGAAAGGGAGAGAGAGGCGCTCTAGAGAGACCCGATCGAAGTCCGGCAGAATGCCTCTCTCTCTAGAACACCTCTCTTTCTAGAGAGAGAGAGGTTGGGTCTCTCTAGAGCGCCTCTCTCTAGAGAGACCTGACCGAAGTCCGGCAGAACGCCTCTCTCTCTAGAGAGAGAGAGAGGTCGGGTCTCTCTAGAGCGCCTCTCTCTCCCTTTCTCTCTCTACAAAATGCCTCTCTCTCTAGAAAACCTCTCTTTCTCTCTCTAGAACCTCTCTCCTTCTCTCTCTAGCCCGTGCCTCTCTCTCTCTCTAGAATGCCTCACTCTCTCTTATCGAAAACCCTTGACGAGTCGACATATCCCAATGATGACGTGGAA